>NC_141163.1:57680505-57987380 GCF_053477565.2 Lygodium microphyllum
TTAAAAATTAATCTAGTAGTTTAGAGCTCAAAAAATAGTTGTGTCCATTTAATGAAATGGAGAAAGAGGTTGGAAATTATAGTTTGCAACCCTATCATTATGCACACACACACACACATTTGTGTGTGTGTGTGTGTGTGTGTGTGTGTGTGTGTGTGTGTGTGTTCGTTCTAAGATGCCATGGGCTCTCTTTGACTTGTCATGTATGTGCTCTCTCTCTCTCTCTCTCTCTCTCTCTCTCTCTCTCTCTCTCTCTCTCTCTCTCTAATTGAGGCATGAACATCGCTCCCTACAATCAGCATGTCATCCACATACAAACCAAGAGTATTAGGCTTCCATCTATTGCCTTCTTGGTGTATAAGCAATGATCCACTGGACTCTTGTTGTAGCCTTGAGATTGCATGAATGTATCAAACTTATGATACCAACCTTGAGGTGTTTGTTTCAACCCATACAAACTTCTTTTGAGTTTACATACCATTTTCTATTTTCCCTTTGCCACAAAAACCCCTACATGTTGCATATAGATGTCCTCATGTAGATCACTATGTAAGAACACTGTGTTTACATCCATCTACATGAGTTCCATATCCTCAGATACAACCAAGCCCAAGATGGTTCGCAAAGTAGTTATTTTGACTGCAGGAGAAAAGATTTCATCAAAATCAACTCCATGTTCTTGCTTATACCCCTTTGCAACAAGCCATGCTTTGTACTTTGCTGAGGAACCAGAAGTGACTTTCATCTTATAAACCCATTTTCATGGTAGTATCTTCTGCCCTTTTGGCAAATTCACCAAATCCAAAATACCATTCTTTTCGAGAGATTCCATCTCTGACAACATAGTCTTATGCCAATTTTGGTTGTCCTTTCTCTGACAACATAGTCTTATGCCAATTTTGGTTGTCCTTCCTATCCATTACTTCCTTGAAGCAGCATGATGGTTCACCACAATCAGTCAACGTGACATAATCTGCAACATACTAAGCACTAGGAACCAACCTGACAGGCTGCCTTAAAGGTCAGGTTGACCTATGAAGCAAAGGTTCCACATTCGCTAGTTGTTGGGCCTATAAATCTGCATTTATAGCTTGTTATCTTGAAATTTTAGCATGTTGTTTTGTCAATTCCAACTATCCTAATTGCGTGTTATCCTGCTAAGACTGTGGGAGATTATGGGCAACTGCTTGCCGATTGTTTTTGGCATTATTCCATGAATTTTCATGGCCATTTATAGCATGTATTTACTACTATCCTATTTGTTGCTCCATGTATCAATTCACTCCTTAGTTGCAAGGTCATTAGCTACAACACACTTTAGAATATAGAAGTTAGTAGCCTCCTCTCATTATTCTCTCCAAAAGGAACAAAAAGATTGTTGTCAAGTGAGAGAGCATCACTAAAGGAATCATAATGACCTACATAGGTGGCACCTTGGACCTCTTCATTTAAGTCTTCACCTTCCTATGAATCCTCATCAACTCACTCCAAAGTGTGGTATAACCACATCTCTACATGTGATCTATTCTTGCACCTTCTCCATCGGCTACTCTTACAAGGAAAACAAAAGCATGACAACAATTTTATTTTCAATGCACAACTTTTGGTCTTAGAATACCCATTTACATAGTGCATTGCTCTTGAGCTCTTCAATGGTTTGCAGCCCCATTACTACGAAGGTTGTACATCACTTCTAAAAGACCCTCCTGACTTCCATGTTTTGCTTATTATACATAGGTGTTGCTCCTATACTAAGGTGCATTCTCAAGAAAGCAATAACTTAACCAGTGCAAGTCAAACGAATACTATTTTGTATTAGCTACTCATGACTTAGAGCCCTTTTGATGACTACCCTATCCCCATCATATTTGCCCTTCCCATTTCCTAAGCCAAAAAAGAAAAAAAATCAAAGCCTTCCAAAAGGCCAAGAAATTATAGGAACAATGTTAAAAAACAATTGTTTATGTGAATCTAAGACTAGCGGATCACTTAAGAGTCAGCTCACTTCAATGTTCAATACCAATTTTTAGTATTTACCAACTAGTTAAACTACATAGTGATCACTTCACAATGGTATTCAAATACTAAGTGGTAATAATGAGTGTAGTTTTTTGTTTTGAAGTGGTGATTTAACCACATGAAAGTGCTCACCAATCAATGGGAATGTGACAAATCAACATAATAATATGATTAAGCAATTGCAAGTAGTGGTGGTAGCCCTCTCCTTAGTGAAAAGCAAGGACTTCCAAGTGGCTGCTACTACTTGTGGTGAGCAAGCAATCGCTCGGAAAAGATGATCGATCACTCAAATATTATGATTTACCACTTATACATGGCAGAAAACCACTCATCATAAGTGAAAAGCAACCATTGTAAGTTGTGGCAGTCACTTGTACTTGCACTTAGTAATCATCACTTGAAAATGTTAATTTACCATTTTTAACTTGTGAGCTACCCATCGTGGTTTGTAATATTTCCACGCAATAAAAGTTAGTTGGTTAGTTCGAAAGTTAGTTAGTCAATTAATAAGTTAGTAAGATTACTAACTAAAGACTAACTAAGGTAAAAACTGACTAGCATTAATAGCTAATAATTTTCATTCAATTAAAAATATATTTAAAGAAAATTGAGAGTCATAAATCTGACATTTTTCTCACATTGACAAGGACCATAGCCACCCTTCACAAAAAGTACAATGTGAACGGGACTTATGAGCCATATTAATCACTAGTATTAATGTGTATAGTTTGAATGGTCCAAAAATATTAGATTCTTGGGGGGAAATTTTTTTATATTTTAGATATTATCCTAAAAAGATAGAACTAAAAGTCATTTAAAAGAAAAGACAAGTGATGTTTTAGTTAGTTTTGGAGATTTTATAAAAAGAGAAATAAAGAAAAGTGACTGGCAAAATCACGTACGCTATGATTGCAGTCTACAGGTAGTAGACAGCACTTCGAACAGAGAAAAGAAGAAGGAGTGAACTAAGAGCTTTCTAAACAAGTATCTTGAAGTTTTACCCCCCTTTTGGAGCCAATGCAACCATCAGATTTATGATCTGAGCATCAAATCACTGAGTCTTCTAAGAGCCCCTCCATTCTTATTATTAGTCTTATCCCCTCCTCTCTAATTCATTATAAATATGAGGCATGGGGAGGCACAAGGGAGCATAAGGAGACCCCGAAAGGCTGCAAGAGAGAGGGAGGGAAAGAGTATACCCCTCCGAGAGATTGTGAGAGAGAGCTTGAGAGAGAGAGAGAGAAGAGTTACCCCGAGAGGCTGCACAATTTTCCTCTATCTCGATCCTCAATTTAACCATCTTCTCTTTTGCTCTCCCATCTCAAATCTATTCCACCTTCTTAATCTCTTGAGTCTACTTGCGGACGATGGCCTCCAAGCGAAGAATGTCGCGTGAGGATGACAATCCTACAACCAACAATAGAGCTTCGGGTGAAGGCATCACTATCAATCCAATTGCGATACTGGTCGTAAGTAATGTATTTTCAAATTGATAGATGCTTGTTTTAATGCTCGCAAGAGATGTATTAGGCTCCGTATCTTGTGATGCTAGAATAGGTCATTGAAAATGATAAATCGCATCTCAAATATTCAAAGATGAAGTTTGTGAAGTGCTTGTATCAAAGGGAGTTAAATTGCACCTAGTTGCTATGTGATGAATCCATGCATAGCATAAGCAACATATGGGACACTAAAGTATTGAGCATCGATGAGTCTTTGATTAATCTTTACTAAGTATAATATTGTTTAAAGTTTGCAAATGCATATACACAGTACATACATGGGAGAGATTATATAAACTTTACATCAATGACACGCAACTCCTTGCCTTAGGAGAAAGGAAGATAAAGCCAAGAAAAAATGTTGCATAGTAGGGAAATGCTAAAAGATAGTTGTCACTTAGAGAAGAGGCATAAATGCTCTTGCTAGATTGATTAATTTTCATTGGAATGATAGGACTTACGTCATGTATAGTATTGGAACATTTAGCACATGCCTTAGGCTAAAGGAGGGAATATTAAGTAAATTCTACTCTTTGGTCCCAAGGGGGAGAGCGAATATGCAATGGAATAAGTGTCACGTCTATTATTGTATTGTTTGAGAAAAATACAATTAGTTTTGTTGGTTGATTGAATAACACCCTAAATATTTTTCTTTCAATCAAGGGATTGTTGCATTGTGATTTGGATAAATATTCCAAGGCTTGTGTTGATGGCAAATACATGGCAAGGGTCTGTAATGACAAGTTGCCATGGAAATAAAGGAATGTTTTTCTAGAAGATGATATTAGGGCTGATTGCTTTGATTGTGCTTGAATTTTAATTGGATTAATTAAGGAAGGATATTTTGCACGCGTGGATCATCTCCGAGATCAAATCGCGGATTATCCCGAGAGGGCGTTGCTCGATTCACAGGCTGATGGTCGAGTGGTGAAAAGGCCAACCACGGAAATGGCATCTCACTCCTAGACCGCTTGTGGGTCAGCTGGACACCCCTTGCCTATCCAGAATGGAGTTGGAGATCCCTGTGAGCCCAACGTATTGGACGTTGGAAGATCCTATTCTAGATAAAGGATGAAATTTCGGTGCCATGTGATTTGGACCGGGTACTTCTATTGGACAAAAGGGATATATAATTCTCCTATATGGGCAAGAGACAAAGATTAACTTAAAGATAAGTTAAGGAACTTGTTTGATAAAAGGACTGCTTGTTTTGTTTTTGTGCATGTGTTGTAAATTATGTGAACGAACTCTGTGCCCTAAAAGGCTTAATTAATGAAGCTGATTTTAAATGCTGCACATAAATGTGGTAGGACCTAATTAGACAACTAAAGCTATCGAGGAAAGTGCGGTGGACGTGACTTGGGTCCGTCCTACAAAAGGGTGGTCCCAGTTAGCTGAGAACTTTTCTCAAAAGACGTAATAACAAAACTATGAAGACCTAGAGTCAGTAGAGTTAGAATCCTGATTTATGTTGTTTTAGGGGAGCAGAATAGGACTATGCCTTATGGGCAGAGAGGTTGAGTGGTGCATCCCTCTCGTTTCCCATTCTCTATGAACCAAGTGCAGCATAAATCTACTTCGACTTTGTTGTTCCTACTCAAAGTGGGTCATCTGGAGCTCGATGCTAGCTACTTCCTAGAGACTTGGCTGATAGGAAAGAAACCCTGACTTCAGGTCGGTCCTAAGTAGGAACGGCCAGATACTTTCGCTTCGGGACAGACTCGGGAAGACCTAGATCGCAAACCCTATGACATTCATTGTGAGTGCCAGGTGGCGCTTTCTAGACTCCCCTCCCAATGGGCCACTAAGACGTGTCCCACAAGTGGTCAAGCGGACACGTTACATGGTTGCTTGAGTAGCACAATAAATGAAAGTGGTAGCCACAAACAAGTGGTGTGCATAAACATGTGATTTGGAACCACATGGGTTTAGCCAATAAATATTTACAAATGGCTTACTATCGGTTAGTGGTGACAAATCTTTCATCAGTGGTAGTAGACCTCTTAGAAGTGATATGCACCACTTGCAGTAGTAGAGGACCACTTGAAGGGTGGCAAACCACTTGTCAACGAGTGATACACTACTTATTAGTGATAACATTGTAGCTATAAGTGGAAAGGAACCACTTTCAAATGGTAGCACATTGCATATAAGTGGTAAAGACACTTGCATGGTGGGCATAAAGCTTTTATAACTGATAGCATAGTACTTGAAATGATGATGATTGATCTTTTATAAGTGGTTCTAGACCACTTGTAAGTTGTATGCACCACTTTTAAGTTGCAGGGGACCACTTGTAAGGTAAAGTAAAACATTTGGGAATGGTAACTTGCCACTTAGAAGTGGTAGTGCTTGAGTAAACATTTTATAGGGGACCACTTGTAAGGTAAAGTAAAACATTTGGGAATGGTAACTTGCCACTTAGAAGTGGTAGTGCTTTAGTAAACATTTTATAGGGACACTTGGGAGCTATAATGCACCACTTGTAAGTGGTAGGGGGCCACTCGTAAGTGGCACGGATCACTTTTTAGTGGTAGGGGACCAGCTGCAAGTAGTAGCAAACCAATTACTAGTAGAAGATCGATTGCAAGTTGTGGGAGACCACTTTCAAGTGGTGGATACCACTTGTAAAATTTAGAGGAGCACTTCTAAGTGGTAGAAGACCAATTGCAAATAGTATAGGGACTACTTGCAAACAATAGGGACTAGTTGTTGCAAGTGATAGGGAATTGATTGCAAGTGGTAGGGAACTAGTTTCCAATGGTGTATACCACTTGTAAATTTTAGATGGGTAGTTTTGATGGTAGGGGATCACTTTCATTTTATTTTTAAGGAAATATTTATAAGTGATATGCTACTTGGTAGTGGTGTTGAGTAAGTGATATCAGATCACTTGAAAATTTTGTGCAACACTTTTATGTTATATTGGTGTTGGGAATAAAGGGCCACTATGCTTGCACCCACATTGGGTGTGAATGTCCCTTTGCGAGACATTGTGCTATATACCTATCTAAATGAATAAGTGGTACATAGTAGTACCCAAGAATGTGTGTGTGTGTGTGTGTGTGTGTGTGCATGCGTGCGTGCGTGCGTGCGTGTGCGTGCGTGCGTGCGTGCGTGCGTGCGTGCGTGCGTGCGTGCGTGCGTGTGTGTGTGTGTGTGTGTGTGTGTGTGTGTGTGTGTGTGTGTGTGTGTGTGTGTGTCCACCTAATATACCCTTGAAGACCCATCAGGCATTGGTCTACAACAAACTAGTATCAAAGCCAAGCATTTCTAAGAAGGGGCTTTAGACATTTCTCTTGAGAGGCAATCAATGGATACAGCTTGCAATTTGATGACAATGGCAGCTCATCAATGAGGCATGACATGATCTCTTCTAGATTTAGAGATTCAACAAGATTTGCAAAGATTTTTTCAGGGCGTCTTTGAGAGCCAGTCTTGAGCTCTTTTTTGAAGAGCATTTTGAGCACACAACAGGGCAACTTTTGCACACCTCTCATAATTGAAGATTATCTCTACACTCAATGCCTTGCTTTAAGGCTTTTTTTTAGGTTTTGAGTGATTGATCAGAGCTCTTGTTTCAAGGAGTAGCACCCTACAGGGCATCATGACAACATCACACTATTTGCACCTATTTTGCAAGCCTTTCTTCTTGGCTCTTCTAATAGTCATATAGGTTGTAGCTGCTTCCTGTTGGCTTGTTGATGATGCTCCAACATAAGCACTCTAACATTTGTGCAAAGGATTGGCAACTTCCATATGCATTCTTGGAGTACTCTTTGTAGTGGTTACGCTTCATACCTTGGTTTTACAACATGCCAGAACTGTTGTATATTTGAGACCAGCACTTATGAAGAACCTTTGATGCTCATGCAACACATTTATGTGATGCTAATCATTATGGGATTGCTTGGCAAAGGTTTTCATATACTTTGTGGCATTGACCTGATTTTGCTTAGTTTCCAGACACTCTTTTCTTGTTTATTATTGTGGAATAAAGTTACTTATTAAGGGAAAAGTTTTATGCATACTATGGCTACGCATGTTTGGATGGTACATGGGTATGCCATATGATGGTACTGATGCTCGACATTCAAGTTTGCATTTGGATATGTTTTGATAGAGGTGTGAGCTTAGTTTTGGACCTTGAAAACATTGTCTTGTTGTGGAAAATTGCAAGCAATAGGTACCATACCTATAATAGACTTTGATTGGGTTCTATGCATTCAGTGAACCTCTCTACTACTGATTTGGTACTAACATAATAGCATTTGCTTGAGTAGTGATTGCGCATGCATTGTGCATCATATCCGAGCTAAAACATACCAGTTTATTCAGACATTTATTGAAGTTGTACACTATGAACAACAAGTACGATTTGCAAACAATTTATGCCTAGAGTTGTCATATGCTATTTGGTGATGTATGCTACTATTCTAAAATGTCTTGGAAATGCTAGAATATGATCAGTAGAACACAAGAATTTGGACACATCTTACTGGTTGGATTTTGCATCTCCCCTTGGTCAATTGTTTGACACTTTGGGCTTGTCTTTGGTGACATTTTCTATCATTTTGGGCTACAATCATGGTTGGAAGTAGTGATAGTAGCAACTTGCTGCATACCAAGAAGCTTGAGGGTGCACACAACTTTGCCATATCGTAGAAGCGATGCTACAATGACTTGGCGCAGAAGAAATAGGTGAAGTCTATCAAGACAAAAGGGATATGATTGGTAGAGATTGAGGAAAAGGATTGGGATAAGCTTGATGAGCTTGCACACTCTACTATTGAACTGTCAATTTCCAGACTCGTTGTTGTTCAATATAGAGAAGCTAGACTCTGCCTATGCTATGTGGACTAGACTTGAGGAGTTGTATGCTCAAAAGAATGTTGCTAGCAAGGTTTATTGGTTGAAGAAGTTGATGGACCTTCGCACGAAGGAAGGCACAACCATGTCTGTACATCTCAATGAGTTCAACTTGATTTTCAACTAGCTGGTTGCCTTGAAGTTTAATATTGATGATGAGTTTAAGGCCACTTTCTTGCTATGCACTTTGCCTGAAAGTTGGGATACATCCAAGACAACCATGAGCAACTCAAATGCAGTGCTTATGTACTCTAATGTAAAAAGCTCTCTTTGCTTATGGAAAAGTTGAATCGACAAAATATTGCAGCAAACAAGTCATTCAATGCATTACATACTACAGGCAAGTCTCGGCAAAAGGAGAAATCTAACAGTAAAGGATGCAATAAATCTCATGGGAAAGATGTTGAGTGTCATCCTTGTGGCAAGAAAGAACACTTTAAGCGGGAATGCTACAAGTGGAAGAAAGAGAAAGGCAATGGTAAGAAGAGTGATGATAACAAGGATGAGAAGGATAGCCAGGTTGCAAAGAAGAGCAATGTCAAGATAGAGGAAGCCAATGCGGTCAACCACCATGAGAGTGACAGTGGCAGTAGTGATGTATTGTTTATCTCTTATTGTTTTAGTGCACACCCATTGGTCACAGATTCTGATAATGACATGCGTACTTGGATCTTGGATTCAAGTTCTTCTTTTCATGTCACACCCCATCGTGTGAGTGGTTCTCTGACTATAGTGGTAGCAAACATGGTGTTGTCCACTTGGAGGACAATTGTGCATGTGATATTGCAGGCATTGGCAGTATGCAACTTAAATTTCAACATGGTTCAATGTTTACCGTTCATCATGTGAGGCATGTATCCCAGCTCAAAAAAAGCTTGATAAGCACAGGGTAGCTAGATGATGAAGGCTATCACACTACTTTTGGAGATGGAAAATGGAAGATATGTAAGGGATCTAGAATAGTTACTCATGTTTCTAAGAGTGATACCCTCTATCCAATCAAACTAGGAAAAGTACTTTCTCGTTTGGGTTGTTTGCCATGTTTGAGGTATGCTAATTTTGACCATTGTGATCATTGCATCTATGGTGAACATGCTCAAACATCACATAAGAAGTCTCTTTTATTGAAATATTCTCCTCTAGAGTCAGTACATTCATATGTATGTCAAATGCCAAGGTTATCCCTAGGAGGACAGAAGTACTTTATCACTTTTGTTGATGCTACTACATGCAAATTCTAGGTGTGTCCTATCTGTCGTAAGGACAAGGCTTTGGACTTTATGTATTCCCACTTGATAAGGGTAATGTAGTTCCTTATGGAACCTGTAATGGTCTATGGCATTTGACATTTGCAAAGCTAGTTGATGACTATAGGTATAAAAACCTCTGTAAGACTAGGACAATTGCATCAACCCTCCCACTTTTTATCCCATGGATGAGGAATAGGAGTACTACCTCATCCATAGGGACTTGCCATAGTTGTGCTAATGGGCAGCAATGAAGACTCCCTATAATATATAAAGAGCAACTCCCTCAACAATCCCAAGAATCATTTGTCTACTCTAGTTTACAACTTTGCACTATCACAAGGCAATGAATAAAATGCACTATGCCCTTTGGGAAGCCTATAATATACTTCTCTATGCATATATACCATTGAATGGTGGAGGATTTACTTTTCAATGCTCTTTGGGAAGCTTGTAATATACTTCTCTGTGCATATATACCATTGAATGGTGGTGAATTTACTTTTCAATTATTCAACACCACTTTTTACTTTTTAGTGCTACAGAACCACTTCTCAATGGCCCATCACAAATCTTGGATGCTATGACACCATTGGTTGTTAAATTGAATGTTGCAAAGTCAAGAGTAAGTTTTAGACTTAAACCTGAGAGTAAGTTTTACAAAGATGTGGTTCAGTGAACATTGTGCACCAATTTAATGTGGTGATGCACCACTTTGAAGTGGTAAAGAGGGCAATGAAACTTGATTAAGATAAATTGGTCAAGTGATGTTTTTAATCTTGAAAACTTGCATAATACACTATTATGTATTGGCTCTTTTAAAAACGCTAACTCAAGCTACTATTCAAAGGGCATGCTATTGTGTATAGCCTCAAGATTATGTGATTGGTGTTGTATTGAGGGAACTTGCTCCAAACCTAGAAAATAGACTTTTAAAACACTAGTATGACTCAGGGTATGACTCCAATTTTCTTTAAAGCATGGAGAATTGCCTCAAAAAATTCCACTTCTCACATTTGCCACACTGAGAAAATATCCAAAAAGCAATGAACCCTATCATTGAAAACTAATGGCTAGGATGACTTTTCATGTTGTGCACAAGGTGGAAGCTCGAGATCATCACATATGCAATTTCCCTTAGATTGTATAGAAACTACTAAACATCTTGCTTGCGATAAACCCAAAGCCACTTTGTCAGTTTTGTAAGATCAATGCACTTTGAGACAAGAGGTGGTAGATTTGTAATTGCCCCTATTTGTTCATTTATTCTTGAAAAATCTATTTTGATAAGTGGCTCGTTAAGATTAAGAATGATAATTATCTTCATCTTGCAAAATTTTGAAACCACATACTACCCATCCTAACCAATTTGGTGAAATCTCCTCAATTTCGAGATGCTTAGCATCTAGATCCTTCTTGACTTTATCTAGTTGCATGTGGGCATATGTTTGACTATCACCAACCCGTTCATCTAATTTCTTGTCTAGTTCTTCAATCTGTGCTATCCAACCTAATTCTACCACATGCAAATGTATGTTTGTACAAGGCTTTGAGAAATACTTACATAAACATATACCATAAAGTTAATAACTGAATCTAAATTGTTCATTGAATCGAATTGCATTCGAGACGCAAATATATTATAAAAAATTGTCAAACGTATACCCTTTAGAGTATTGTTATCCATTGCATTTATTTCATGCACTTCAATATCAATGACTATCCACTTAGGCATACATCTCCATTTCTCTTTAGAAACTAGAGGGGGAAAAACTAAAATGTGTACTTTAGAAACTAGAGGGGGAAAAAACGAAAATGTGTATTATGATCACAAAAATAACACTAACACAATAACAAATGGACATAGATCAATAGTAGTGAACACTAGACAAAATAAGAAGTCATTGCTCCATTATAATTTAAATTATGCATTAAAAAAGGAGATACAATGAGGATCGTAGGCTACTATAAAAAGGCTATAGAGCAAGCAATGTTAAGAGCTTCAAATAGGCCTACATGAGTTTCTTCTAGATAGGAAGGAGACATAGCACATTCCACATGGCATGTTGTCTTGTATTGGTTGGTCATTGCTAACGGATTTCTTATTCACGTTCATTCTATTTCATGTTCTATACACCCATTTATTACATGTTATGATAGTATTAGTTCCATTTTCCTCACTTTTTGGACATGGGAGTAATGGCTAGGAAAAAAAGGCTAGCAAACTAAACAATAAAACTTACCACTAATTAATACTAATGTAAGATTAAGAATACCTTTGATGGACATTTGATGCTATTAAGCTTTAGGAGTTTAAAATGCAAAAGATCTGCACATCATTATAAAATGAAGCTATTGGAGAGAGAAGGTCAAAAGAATAGGCTATTAACCATGCTAAACAAGTTCAAAATGTGGATGACCTATTTGATATCATACCTTTCACTACATTGAAAGTACAAAATGAGCTAAAAGAAACCTTAGCTCAAAATTGCATTTGATTTTGAGATGACATTAGAATTTTCACATTACACAACTACTTTGCATTAAATAAAACCCAACCTTAATTACAAACCTAATCTAACATTGAGTGAACTCCCTTGTAGTTACTACCCTAAGCCAAGAGTTAGTCTGCCATTGAGTAATCTCTCTCAACTTTTTTTGTTAAATTACTCATGAGAAATTGTAAATAGCGCAATTCAAACTCAACACAGTAATAGTTCCTCTTAGTTTTTCCTATCCACACTTACAATTTGTAAAGTTCAAGCATAAAAACCTTGCCACAACTATATCAATATAAACATCAAACCAAAACTATTGATCCATAACATCACTATACTATGCACTCAAAAGCATATAGTTGAACTCTAAAATGGTTTAGTTTTGGAGATTGTCTCTTTAGTAGCAATTAAATCAAATCCAATTTTTAATGCACTATCAACTCCCATCAATAGAGAGTTTGTGGTCAAATAAAACCAACATCTCTAGCTATCAAACTCTAATGCTTGGTTTGAAATACCAAGGATCATGAAAGATGGAAACCCAAAAAAGAAAAGTTTTAGAGAAAAAGCCTATCAATAAAAAAGAATACTCCTATATGTGTCGAGAGAGTGTGTTGTTTATGTAGTTCAACACAAAAATGATCAAGATCATGTGTATTGTAGCACTAAAATGATTGAAACTTTTTTGTTTTTGATTGTCAAAACATGGATGTAATGTCACCAAAAAAAGCAAGAGAGAAGAAATGTTTACAATGCTCCAAAGACATTGCTAATGTAAGCTTGGCACAAGGTAAAAGCAACTTATTAAAGGCTAAGAAGAAGACCAAAAGGGAACTAATTAACAAAAACACTATATCAAAATCCAATAAATAAATTCTCTTAAAATTCCAAAATACATTAAAGTAAGAATCATGACCAATGTCATGTTCCAATTGTCTACCATTAAGGTGTTTCCTAGACCAATTTTGGAGTCAACCCAGTCATAGAGAGAGAGAGAGAGAGAGAGAGAGAATTAATAAATTTTTTGTGAAAATTTGGATTCCCTTTACAAAATGATGTTTTTTTTTTCCCGCATCATTGTGTGTATATTGCGTACACAGTTGATTTTATGCTTGCATGTGTTCTAAAGCACATAATGTTTGAGTGAGGTTGCATGCAAGTAGTGGAATCGCGAGATAGCTCGAATATAGTTGGAATTGAGCTTCTTATCAATCCGACGTCGGGTATGTGACCTATCTTATCATTACATTTATTTTCTCTTTAAAGTATGTATAATGAAACTTTTCAGTAGGTAAGTATGTAGGGAGAGTAAAATTAGATAGCATGAAGAGTTTAATATTGAAGATAGAAACTTGGTAAGACAATAGATTAGTAGGATAGTTAGTATATTTGGCATATCATTTAGTAGATTAGTAGAGTAAGGTTATTATTTGGTAGGCTATATTTAGTAGGCTAGTTAGTAAATAGTTAGTAGGATAGTTGTATATTAGGTATAGTATTTAGTAGATTAATAGAGTAAGGTTATTATTTGGTAGATTAGTTGTTTGTAGGTTATGGTAGGTAGTGGAACAGTAGATTGGTTAGTTAGTAGATGGGTTGGTCATGCTAGTGGTTAGTAGACCTAGAAATATTACTAGTTACTAGATTAGACTTGACAGAGATAGTCTAATTTGACTGTTGAGAACGAGATTAGAGGATTGCCATTGTCCACCTTGGTAGGTGAATTGGGTGGTCATTCTCTATTGACTACCAAGACAACACCAAAGGATAGACAACACCAAAGGATAGAAGTCAAGGATTTCTCTCAACAAAAGTATTTGAATTAATGCCATAGAAAGTAAAACAAGGTCCCCTATATCACTTTCTTCCCATTAAGAGCTCAATCCAACCTTTTTAACATCTTAAATCCTTAGATTTACAGATTTTCTTATTTTAGGAATCATAATTTGCTATAGAGACTACAATTAGTAGTAATATTAAGTTTAGGGTTTATTAGGTTAGTAGTAATATTATCTTAGCATGCTAGGAGTAGCAACAATAGTAATAGCACAACAAGAGCATGAGCAGTAGCAAATGCAGTAGTAATAGTGGCAATAGCGATAGTAGGAGTAGCAGTAGCATCAACAATAGCAACAATACTAGCTATAGTAGATAGCAACAACAATAGAGTTTATTAGTAGACTAGTAGATTAATACAAGGATATTAGTACATTATTATAGTGATTAGTAGATTTGCAATAGTAGTAGATTAGTAGGTCATTAGTATATTAGTCAACTAATAGAAGTAGATTAGCATATTAATCCATTATGACTCATTAGTATATTAGTAAATCCATAATAGTAGCATCTTAATGAGGTAGGCTAGGCCAAGCTAGGCTACAAATATGCTTATGTGTAGGCTAAGGCCAAGCTGCGCTAGCCTTAGCTAGGGTACGGATATGCTTATGTCGTGTAGGCTACACTTTATCATGAACTATTTGCCATACCTACCCATTAGGCAAGCTATGTGACTATTTTTTAAATGAATGGTGTAGAAATGAGATTGTCGACCATGTAAGAAAAATATCACAACTCATTTTATATTACTTGAGGTCCTCATATGGCAAATAATTCTTTACATTACACTTACCATACGCCTACACTTACCCCAAGCCTGGGCCTTGTTAGGCCATTCCATTAAAAGGGAAAAGAGAAACAATATCAAAAATGAGAGAGAGAGAGAGAGAGAGAGAGAGATTGGGTTATTGATTTGAATTGATCTAAATTGTAATTAAATACTTGCTTATATTAGTAGGATTGTCATGTGCATATGGAGGCTCATTTGGTGATGTGCATTATTATAGAAGCAATCCTCCTCTATGGAGATTTGTCATGTATAACAAGCAAGTTCTTACAAGGAGCTATTGAGACAAGTCATGACTTGGAACTCTATCTCATGCTATAGCAGCATGGAAATTAACACTTGTTTTGATGATTTTTTTTAATGATTATACCATTTGATGCACATTTTGCTAGTAGGGCCCGACATTCTAAATACATTTCCATATATTTTTAGTCAAATATTTCTTCAGTATACCCTTTATTATAGTGACATCAGGGACAACATTGACTTGTGAACATCAATTTAAATATTAGTTAATCTCAAAATTACATATTGACTAAGTAAGCAATACATTAAGATGGCTCTTTAGCACACTATGGCCCTACGGCCAGATATACTCTATGACATACTCTACTCTATGGTGGACAATGACAAATATAATGGCATAACAACCATACCACTTATTATCAAATAAGAGTAGTGAACACTAATGTGATTAAGCACTAGTCCAATAGGTATCCAATGAGAACCACCGAGTATTAATGCCAATGTAAAAATGTCACAATGTATTGCTAGCCCAGAAATGTCACAACAATATAAAAACTAAATAGATTTATCAAACACAAAAAAGAAGAGAACACAAAAAAAATTAAAATGAGAGATAGTAATATTAAGTTTAATATTTTAAATTCCAAAAAACTACAAAAAAGAAAACATGTCATTAGTTGTACATGTAAAGACAATCTACAAACAAGAATTTATACTTTATGGAGAACTCCTACAAGTGTGCCTTTTATGTTTCATGGTAAAGAAAAAAGGCTATCAAAAGGAAACTTATTTATAATATTCTATTTTTGGTAGTAAGTTTTTACATCAGGAACATACATTCTTCACATAGGAATTAAAAAAAGAAATATGAGTTTAATAAGGTAGATTCACACATATTTTTTGAAACATCCTTTCTTCACATAGATATTTTAAAAAACAATTATGGGTTTAAGAAGCTAGCTTCACAAATATATTTAAAACACATCCTAAATGATATGTTTTAATAAGTTACTTTGTGATTATCAAGCAATATCTCAAATGATAATATATTAGAAGCCACATTATTCAAAAATGATATACAATACAAACCTATGAGTTTTTTAGGATAACAAAATGACATGACATCATAAATAACATAACACTCACCACATGAGTTATAATTGTTCGATCTTAAATAAACCATCTTAATAGTGTATTTATCCCCTCTCTATACATGTTCTTTGATCATGTGCACATGGGTGTTAAAGTCATACTTCACATTAGGGTAGTACTTTGCATAGGCTCTGTGTGTGTGTGTGTGTGTGTGTGTGTGTGTGTGTGTGTGTGTGTGTGTGTGTGTGTGTGTGTGTGTGTGTGTGTGTGTGTGTGTGTGTGTGTGTGCGCGTGTGTGCGTGTGTGCGTGTGTGCGTGTGTGCACGCGCGCGCGCGTGCGTGCATGCATGTGTGTGAGTGTGTGTGCGCACGCGCTTCACATGCCATTGCTTCTAGCACCGAGGTTGATGCATCACATGAGTGGTGTGTATGCATATGTGGATATGGGTGCATGTGTATCATTGTCTTCTCTTGTTACTCCCTCTCTCCTCTCCTATGTATAAAGGTGAAAGACCCATCTTACTATTAATAAAATTATGAATTGATATATCAATATTTTTATTCATAGTAATATACTAACTAGATTGGCATGTGTAGTCAACTTTGGTTGGTGGGAGTTCATGTGTTTTTTGCCCAAATCCTTTCTTTTGAATATTTTAGAAGAGTGTGGTTTACTTTTTTGTTAGTTGAAAATAAAGTTGAACGTAAAATGTCTATTCTAAAAGTGTGGGTAGTGTATAAATCACTTAAAATCAATGAAGGTAGCATATTCAATTCATGGATGCCAAAAACTTACCAATTTTATTTAAGGTTATTGAATATTTCAATGAAGTTCAAGTCTAATAAAAATTGACAAATTTTAAAGCCACAAGATAATCCAAAAAGCAAATAACACTCATATTAGATGAAGGCTCATAACTTTTAAAGGCATGCCTTAGATAAACAAAACTTGCAAGTTTTAAAGCTAATCAAATTTGGCTAGAAATATGTTGTAGGGCCTAAGACAATGTGTTGATGAAGAGTACCTTACAAAATATAAAACCAAAAACTAGAAATATATTTAGTTAAAGTCTAAGATATGGAGGCTTTCACATTTCACTAATTTTTTTGTTAAGAATTGACTTGTTACTTCATAAAAGCATAACACATAAAACATGCTATACAAGCAGTATGTTGAAGAACAAGAATAGGTCTCTTTGTTGTTTCATAATCATGGGAAAAGATGTCATGCCCCTGTCTTTCAAGAAGATATGTACTTTTCTTTGGTTTTCTTTATTATTCATTATGACAAAAAGGGCAAAAGGTAGATTCTAACTTGTGAAAGATTATACATACGAAGATTAGAGTTTCCTTTACTAAAATGAACCCTGTAATGATGCAATGATGAGATAGTACCAAATGAGTAAACTATATCAATTCTAAGTACAACAATTAATTAGTTTCACATTAAAACATAACAACTAAGAATAGATTGATTAATGATAAATAACTAAGTAATTAAATAACTATATATATATATATATATCTCTCTCTCTCTCTCTCTCTCTCTCTCTCTCTCTCTCTCTCTCTCTCTCTCTCTCTCTCTCTCTCTCTCTCTCTCTCTCTCTCTCTCTCTCTCTCATTTGCAACACTATGGACTCACTAATTAATAAATTTATTGATTAAATAATTAGCTATTAACTAGAATATTAGCTCATCACTAATTAATCAACTACAATATCAATATCTATTGAATACTATTTAATATTATCAGACTATATTACCTATCTAAAATTATTAAATACAACATTTGTTTTCAAAACTACGTAACTGCATACCTTAACCTAATTAACTAAATATATTAGTTTTAGTTTAAATTTACTAAACAAAACTAACTAATCCAAGGTCAATGTTAGAGACAATGCTTTAACACATGGTAGCACAACAACACATGCTAACCTCAATATATGCCACAAGGAGGAGTGACCTCTAGGCTATTTATATAGCCTGACTATGGACTAGGGTTAGGGTTTCCCTTGCCCTTTAGTCCATTCACACCTCACCTTCCCTCATGCACCCTTGCTTACTCATGGTTCCCACGCTATGCTTCTAACACCCCCCTCAATGCCAAGGTGGCATTGGATTACATAGCATGTAAATGGTCCCCTCCCCTCAATGAATTAGTGGGATGCCTTTATAAAATAGCCTACAAGGATACTTATGGAAAGTTATACAACAAATACTAGAAAAGTTGGCCATCAAGTCCTTTGGAGACATAGTTGGCCTCAATTCTTTTGGTACTTTAGGAGACTTAGGATATTTACTAGTGATATGCCATGTTTGTTTACATTTGTTGCACTTCATCTTGTTGGGATATTTTTACCAATAGTTGCTTACAATATTTCATTTTTTGTTAGTAGTAATAGTATGGAGTAAGAGTTGGTTTGTCGAGGTAGATGTTGAGATGGTGTTGCCTTCTTTTTGGTTTCTTTTCTCCTCATCTAAATAAGACTAAATGACAATTTCAAGTGTAGGAACTAGTATATTTGCTAGGACAATGACAAGAGTTGAAAAGACTTTCCTTACAACTTTCAAAAATATTGCAATGGTATCTTCTTCAACAACCAGGGCTTGGGATGAAGCTTATTGAGACATCAGTCCCTTCATGTGGGAAATGAACTTTCCCAGGTCTTCTCCTTGCTTGTATTCCAAGCTAAATAACTCTATTTTGAGAAAGATTTTGGAATTCTTTCCTCTTGCACCATACAATTTCTCAATCTCATCCCACTTCTCCTTTGTAGTTGCAAGTTGGTCAATATGGTGGATTAAGGATTCATCCAAGTGTAACATTATTATGGCTTGGACTCTTTCATCATCTTCTACATCCATAGGGTTGGATGGATCAATGGCTTTGGTCCCTTTGATAAAGGGCTAGTAACTCCTATCCATCATTTTATATTTTACTAATACCTACCATGGGTGGAATTCTCTCCTATCAAACTTACGAATTTGAGGCTTTGCATCAATATAGGCCATGATAGGAAGGTCTTACCAATTCCATAAGGCAATGGAATGTCTAATCTTTTATAAGGCATGAAAATGAGCATAAGAAATTAAAATGATGTTTTAATCCAAGTAAATCCCAAGCTAAAAGTAAATGATGTCTACTTGAACAAATAAGATTAGATGAAGATAAGGAAACGGTCTATGTGTTTATATCTAACACATAGCCTTACAATGATCAAGTTAAGCATTTAGGGAATATGCTTAAGGTGAGAAACCTAAGCTCCTCAAGCTATAAAATATCTTCAACATACTGATTTGAACCAAGATCATGATTGAGAAATGTAGCATTAGTGCTTACAAACACTCATCTCACAATTTATGCCTCACTTGAGATGTGAAATGTCAGACTTTTTTATGTCCATTAAGTGCGTCCAACCTGAAGAGGGAGCTTTTATATCTATTATAAACTTCAAAGAAGATTAATCAGTGGAATTAGAATCACTATTAGTGACTTCCAGGATGATTAAAGTCAAAATGAGAAAGCTCGAAGCTTTATAGCTATGACTGCTAGCGAGACTCACATTTACAGTTTTGCTCTATGTGAGCAACATAGAGTGAATTAATGCAAATACCTTTTTAGGGGTAGATAGCCCACTTGGGGGACTTTCAAAGCCCTATGGAATCCACCCACATTGCATTACTTGTTGATCATAGCACCTTGTTGAATAGTAGATTGCCAAATTTGTGAGGTGCTACAATCAGGAGGTAGTGCAATGTGGGTGGACTTCATAGGGCTTTGAAAGTCTCTCAAGTGGACTAACTACCTCTAAAAGGGTTTGCACAAATTCACTCTATGCTACTCACATAGAGCAAAATCCTAAATGTGGGTCTAACTGGCAACCATAGCCAGAAATCTTCAAGCTTCCTCATTTCAACTTTAATAATCCTAGAAGTCACTAACAATGATTCTAATCGTTGGTTAATCCTCTCTAGAGTTTATTCTAGATTTGGAAGCTCCCTCTTTGGGATAGACACACTTAATGGACACCAAAAAGTCGATCAAAAGACCAACATTTCAAATCTCAAATGAGGCACAAATTTTGAGATGGGTACTTGTAAGCACTAATGCTACATTTCTCGATCACAATCTTGGTTCAAATTAGTATTTTATGTCTTGAGGAGATTAGGTTTCTCACCTTAAGCATATTCCCTAAATGTTTCTCTCATCATCTCAATGTCGGGCTCTAATGTGCCACACAATTGCACCCTAAGGTGGGGAAAAGGTTCCCAAAAGAGACCTTATGAAGACATTGCCTCCTTTCCTCCCTCCAAGACATCCACTATTGCTGATGGTCAGAACTAACTATGGAGGAGAAGAGGATAGATTGAAACAAATGAGATCTTCTTGTGCACTAAGGTCAAGATGGATTTGGAATATTAGAGTGAGAGCATAAACTGCATGCACAAGAGGGAAGTTTGTTTGATCATAGATGGCTCAAATACCATGTTGGAATATTAGAGTGAGAAAATAAAACTGTGTGCATGAGAGGGAGAAGAGAGATCAAGTACAAGAAAGAAATCTCGCTTAGTAAGTTGCTCAAGTACAACTAAGGTACACTCTCTCAACACTTGAGAGTGACCTCTAGGCTACTTATATAGCCTCACTATGGACTAGGGTTAGGGTTTCCCTTGCTCCTCAATCCATACACACCTCACCTTCCTTCATGCACCCTTGCTTACTCAGGGTTTAATGCTATATTTCTAACAATGTCATTATCGGCCTACACTCTAAAAGCAACCTCCTTTATAAGCAAATATGGGAGGGTACATTTGGGCCACTACCAAGCATGCCAAGCTATGCTACATGTAGGATCACTACACTCAAGCCACCACATGGCTCTCGTCAATGATGATAAAGCCTCTTGCTACAAGAATCTAGGCATGCTCTTCTAGCCATGGAGTAAAGTGAAACTCAAGCACGTATTGTCTAGTCCTACCCTACCAACCCATGTTCAATACAACCATATATATAGCCATCTTGAAATTGGACCAACAAGGCTAGTATATGATTGGCACTTCTCCTACCATTGCAATGAGTGTCATGCTAGGATAAGTGGCTTGTGTGCTAGTGTGGCTAGCTTGTTAGCATGTGTCGTGTGTGCTAGTTAGTGTGACTAGTTTGTTGGCATGTGCCATCGATGTGTGTGTATTATTTTGCTACAAAAACATTGACACGGCCATGGATTGACAACAAGTTACTTTCATTATAGTAGCACACTAGCAATACATTAGCATTAAAGAGTCTATTAGCCACTACTGGAGCACCATCTCGATGTGTTAGTATTTTGGGATGCTAGTTGTTCTTATGGGGTAGTAACATGCAAACAAGCATGGAATGTGTTCAATGGTGCTGGTTGTGTGGCATCTCATTGATCTAATTAGTAGGTAAATCTAATTATGTTATTAACTTATTAAGTTTAATTGTAGCATACTAAAGCAAGTATAAGCATGAGAGAGAGGGAAGAAGGCATGAGAAAGGCATGACAAAGAGGTATTATAATAATAAAGCATGAAGATGGAAGCACGTGATGGTGTGATGATCAACCAATGTAGCACAGTGATAGAGCACAATGGCAAGAGCATGACAATGGCACCTAGTATGGGCAGTGCATGTCAGAAAACACCCCAGAAAAAAAAACAAAATTTTCTCCATGGATGTTCCCCCTCCCTCTTTCTTCTTTCTTTCTTTCATTTCTTTGTCCTTCTTCTTCTCTCTCACCAAACCTCCCTCCTTCCTATGCCGTATACCCCTTTATAGCACCCCCTCCACCTCCCTCGTTGTCTCCTCCTCCTCCTCCTCCTCCTCCTCCTCCATCTCCCTCCTCTTTCTCCTTCTCCTTCTCCTTCTCCTTCTCCTTCTCCTTCTACATTTGAAACTTGCCTCCTCACTCTCAATAGAACTTGCCACTTAGGACCATGAACAATGTTATACTACTCTAGATCCTTGATGTTGATATGGTGTCACTTGGCCATAAGTCAAGTTGGCCTCTTCTTGATTATCGACATTCTCTCAGCTTCTTCTCTAAATCTCCTCCTCCAAATCTCAACAGCTAGATTTTCTTCGACTTTGTTACACGTTTTTTCTATCTTTAGAAAAAAAAAATGCACAAAAGAAAAGTAGAGAAATCCTTAAAAGAGGAGGAGGGTTGCATTCTAAGTTTCTTGTTGAATTTGAACTAAGTTTGAATTTAAAGAAATACTTTAACTTTAAAACAACCAAGAAAAAGATAAGGAAAAGTTGATGATTTGTTGAATTTTAATTAAGTTTGAATTTTAAAAGATAGTTTAACTTTAAAACAACTAGGAAAAAGATAAATGAAAACCAATGTTTAGTTGCACTTGTAATAACATATATTAATACTATATAATAATAACAGATAACACATTTTCTCTCTCTTTCTCTCTCCTCCCCCACTCCCACTATATGGAGCAGCTATTCTATATATCATTTAGAGTTTTGCCTTGGGAATTTCGAACCAACCAGAAGGCTCCCAAGCCTATAAGGCACAAGGAGAACAAGTTTGGTATTCAAGAAATAAAGGCTGCTTGTTATATTTATTTTTATATTCTCTCTCTCTCTCTCTCTCTCTCTCTCTCTCTCTCTCTATATATATATATATATATATATATATCTCTCTCTCTTATACACACACACACACACACTCACTCACTCAATCGAACGTACATACACACATATACACACACTCTCTCTCAATTGAACACACACACACACACACACACACACACACACACACTACCCAATTGAATACACACACTCTTTCTCCTCCTCTTTTTGATTGAACATAGGATATGACCATGCAAAGGAGAGAGAGAGAGAGAGAGAGAGAGAGAGAGAGAGAGAGAGAGAGAGAGAGAGAGAGAGAGAGAGAGAGAGAGAGAGATGAATATATGAATTTCTTTTTTAATTAGACATAAGAAATGGTATGATATTTTAATGGTTGAACATGTGCATCTAATGTGTACATAGTTGAAAAAATCCATAAATGTACATACACTACAAAAAATAGTCTATTAAAAAATTGAATGTATGGAATGAGATTGTAATTTTAATGGTTAAACATATTCGTATACTCTAAAACCACATACAAACGCACATAGACTATAAAAACACATGAACAATACATGCACACATACACATATATGCATGCACATATATGTGTAAACACACACACACACATATGCTCATACAAATGTGTGTGTGTGTGTGTGTGTGTGTGTGTGTGTGTGTGTGTGTGTGTGTGTGTGTGTGTGTGATACATACTTACAAACATGCACACATGTAGACATACACATCCACACATAAACACATGCAATGCATACACATATATATAAGTGGATACATATAAGGTGAAGGAAGATGAGAGACAAGAGGAAAAAGAAAGGAGAGAAAATAAAAATGATGAGAGGGAGAGAGGACACACATTTATGAGATCACTTAAATAGACACACATATATTGAACATACATAATACATACATACACACAAAGCATAGGGAAAACAAGAAGAGACAAAAAGGAAAAAATGGTATATATGTGTGTATCATTCATATATACATAACCACATATATATCCACAAGAGAGAGAGAGAGAGAGAGAGAGAGAGAGAGAGAGAGAGAGAGAGAGAGAGAGAGAGAGAGAGAGAGAGAGAGAGAGAGAGAGAGAGAGAGAGAGAGAGAGAAGAAGAAGAAGAAGAAGAAGAAGAAGAAGAAGAAGAAGAAGAGAGACATGAGAGGAGAAAAGAAAGAAGTGATAAGAGAGAGAAAAATAACGAGAGAAGAGTGCTCATACTTATAAGATTATACAAATGGAGAAACATGTATGAAACATATACACCTACATATCTAAACACATATATGAGTAAGAGAGAAATGGAGACACACGAAAATATATACATGTACATATACATGCAATACATACACACTACATGCATACATATGAGATGAAGAAAACTGAGAAATAGGAGGGGAAAAAAAGAAGAGAAAATAAAAACGATGAGAGCAAGAGGATACACATTTATGAGCCTATACAAGTAGACACACATGTATTAGATACATACACATGCATATACACGTATATAAATGCATATAAATATATATGTATGTATACACACACACACATGTATGTATGTATGTATGTATGTATGTATACACACACATACATATATATGTATGTGTGTATACACACACTCACACATAGATGGAGAGCATAGAAAAAACAAGAAGAGAGAAAAAGTAAAAAAAATGTATGTGTGTATCATTCACACACACACACTCTCTCTCTCTCTCTCTCTCTCTCTCTCTCTCTCTCTCTCTCTCTCTCTCTCTCTCTCTCTCTCTCTCTCTCTCTCTCTCTCTCTCTCTCTCTCTCTCTCAAGGTAACACTTATTCCTTTATTCTTAATAGTTCTCCATAAGTGGAAAGGAGGATCTCACACACACACACACACACACACACACACACACTCTCTCTCTCTCTCTCTCTCTCTCTCTCTCTCTCTCTCTCTCTCTCTCTCTCTCTCTCTCTCTCTCTCTCTCTCTCTCTCTCTCTCTCTCTCTCTCTCGGTAACACTTATTCCTTTATTCTTAATAGTTCTCCATAAGTGGAAAGGAGGATCTCACACACACACACACACACACACACACACACTCTCTCTCTCTCTCTCTCTCTCTCTCTCTCTCTCTCTCTCTCTCTCTCTCTCTCTCTCTCTCTCAAGATATCATACTAAATATTATTATGTATATTATATGTAAGAAGTTGGGAATAGATGTATTAGTGAGAGAGAGTTATTAATAATACCTTGTCACACGAACATAGGTATAAAAGATGTGAGACATATAATTTTTTAGATCTTTGATCATAATACCATTATTGTCTCTCATCTCATCTCCTTGTTCATAGCTTTCATAGCTTCTCTCTCTTCTTTTCTATCTTTCTAGCCTCTCTCTTCTTTTTTATCTCTCTTTTGCTCTTCTTTCTCTCACCTCTCAACCCTCTCATTAACAATTGGAATTAGAGCACTAGCCTTTGATCCATTTGGTGCAATCCTTTCTTGGATTTACTTCCACTATCTTGTTACTTCCTAGTTACTCAAGGAAAGGGTGTCAATTGAAAAAATGGTCAAGTGCAGTTTACCAATAAGAACAAGGATAGCTAATCAAAGTCACTTGGAGTACTTGAAGGAAAAGTTGGAGGCATCAAATAGTTGAAGACAGGGTGAATAGACTTGGTTTTGGTTAGAAGTTCCATTATTTTTCAAGACAAGCTTTCTCTTTCCTCTCTCTTTCAAGCTTTTGGCTAAAGATTTCATGGTGGCTGCCAAGAAATCTAATATCTTGCTCTCTAGTGGTCTTCTTTCCTTCTTCGACTGTGGAGCAAGGATCCTACATATCCTGAGCATCAAGTAAAGCACCAAACATGTGGCACCCAACTAGACATTGACCCTAGGATCAGGCCCAAATTTTTTGGTGCAAAATGTGTTCCTTAGCTCTTTCCTCTTTAATTCTTTCTCTTCCTAGGCTTCTAGCAGTCAATGCCAACCCTCTGCAGCGATCTTCAGTCTTCTTCTCCATCCTTTTGCTCAAATACCTCTTAAAATCCTAATACACAACAAGGCAGCCATAGCCACAAACCTAGAAGCTTCAATTTCATTAATATTTGGCTCTTCTCGATCTTCAAGGCTTCTCTACCATCGTTTTGGAGCAAGATAGACTTCAAGATTGAAGGTATTTCAAAGATTTCAACATACTAAGCTCTTGAAGCTCATATTACATGTTTATTTTGGGGCTTTTCTTCAAGAATCTTGAATATTCAACATTCAAGTGTTCAAGCAAGCTTGGAGCATTGATTCTTCACAGATTTAATCCTATTCAAGCATTCATGGACTAATTTGATGGTTTCTTGGAGCTTCATGATGGATTCATGGTGGATTATGGAAGATTCTTCAAATAATTGGACTAAAGCTTTCATCAATTATCTTCTTAGAGCTTGATCAAGGTATTTCACTTGCTTAATCTCTAAAATCTCTCAATATCCACTTGCTTTAAGCTTTTTCACTTGTTGATGGGAGATTATTGGTAAATTAATTTTGTGAATTGATCAATAGATCATAGATTACTGCTCTTCTCATTTATCATAGCCTATCATATTGAATTTTAGCATTCATTTCAATATTATTTCATCGTAGGTGTCATTTACAATGTCATGATGCATAACCTTGATTTGATTGTTTGATTTTCTTTGCCCGAGATTGAAATGTTAAAGGGTAAGTACTAGCAATTAGTGAGTCACCAAATTGCATTGATAAAACCCCCAACCAACACTCATTTCTTCATTTGAATCCCTCACCATAGGTACCGCTAGTGGAGTTCTTGATGACATAAATTTTTCAGTTGGATAGCATTGTTTGGTACTCCATTGATCAACTACAGGGATTATACTAGTTATTACAAGTTTGCTATACGAGGAATTTCAGCCATTCTACTCCCTGAGCAAGGGTTAGGTGCATTCATTGAAACATGGTATTTGGGCTTTCATTTGGCTAAATTTTCAATCATTTAGAGGTGTTGCAAGTCATTCCAAGTGGATTACAAATTTTACACAAGGTAATACACATCAAATAGTGAATTGGAATCACTATTGGAAGGCTTTTACTTAGTTACAAGTGTTACATTGTAATTTAGAGAATCTCCAAGGCCTCTACAGGGTATTCTAGGGTGTATTTAGGTCCTACAGGTCATATACAAGGTACCATAGGATTGGAAAACCTTATCTTTGATTTGGGAGAGGTGGATACACTAAAAATAATGTTTTTATAGGGTGAGAGACTGTTTTGGACAAAAGTAAAAGAATATTCCAAAAATGCTATGTTTTGATTTTGAATTTGAGTGCTATAGCTCATCTAGAATAGCTATTTGTAGGCTTCGATTTCCATCAAAAAGTTATTGATTACGATATCGAGGTCAGAATTTATAGCCATTTTTTGTAATATAAGGTCTACTAGGACCACGCTGTACTGCTGGACATAAATGGCTGGAAACAAGGGAAAGAACAAGCCTAATGATGATGTTCAACAACAAATTAGAGAAGCACATGAGACAATACCTAAGGCATGTCAAGATGAGGAAGATTCACAATAATATGACGCTTATAGTACTCTTAATGCCACTCTTTGTAACCATGAGACTAGGCATACCATCAAACACATGAAATTGGTTTCTAAATTGGATCAGGTGGTGGTTGAAAAGTTGGTTCAATTAAACATGCAAACCAAGGAAGTCATGGAGAATATGGCTCAATATACCAAGGATTCTTTGTATAAGTTTACCTCTTATACTAAGGATTTTTTGGACAAACTTAGCTATCAGATTTCTATGCTTATGGCAGCACAAATGGCAAACAAAGAGAGTAGAGATAAGTAGTACTTTTTGCCATCAAACAATAATCCTCAGTCATGTGTTATCGAAAAGAACGGGATACCACATATCCCTTATGAGATTGGGGAGACTTCTCTTTAGAGTTGATGAGCCTATTTTGAGCATTCATGGGTCAAATCCTCCTCAACCCACTAGAAACTAGCCAACTATTTCTTCAGGCAAGTTTTAAACTAAGTATCATAGAAGTACCTCTAATATTTCAAACCTTGATGGTACTTACATGGATGTGCAGCCCCAAGTAACTAATGGATAACAAAGCTTTGTTGAGAGGAAGCTCCATGATAAGATTATGTTAACCAAATATAGTGGCCATTCATCATCACCAGCAACTTTTTTGGAAGAGTGGACTTCCAACTTGGAGTCCTGCTTTGATATTTTCCCTATGTCAAATGACCAAAAGATTCACTTTGCTACTCTTCACCTTGAAGGCTTTGCTCGTGCATGGTGGAGGTCATAAAGAGACAAAAAAAAAGCAGGTTGATAGTTGGGAGTATTTCAAAGCTAAGATGACTCAAGTATCTCCCATTGAGAAAGAGAAGTTGGCAAGAAGATGGTATCAGTTGGACCAAAGAAGCCTATTAGCTAGAGAGTATACATATCAATTTTTGAATCTTACCATGTATGTAGAGAGTGTGAGAGATGATACAAAGTTGCATAAGTATATCTATGGTCTAAAGCCTAATTTATCAGTTGATTTTATGGCCCAGAAACCCACCATGCTATTCCATGCTATTGAGCTAGTTGAGAGGTATGCTCATAAGTATAGGAGGGACATTCCTATGCATGTTTCTTTTGGACAGCAAAGGGCTATTGTGCTAAATAGGGCAACTTTGGTGGCAAATATGGAGGTGTCAGTACTTCATTTAGCAGTCCTAAAGCCCCTACGTACCCTACTTTCAATACCTCAAAACAACAAAGTGCTTCAAAGCCAACAATCAATCATCATAAAGTGGAGCCTATGTAAGGTGACAATAGACCCCAAATTAATTTAGCAAACAATGCCACTACCCTTTGTTCAATTTCCATGGATACTTAGACAAGTTCAAAGAGCCCTGATACACTTCGTATGAAGGGTACCATTCACGAAAAGGATGTGTTTATCCCGATAGACAATGGCAATACACACAATTTTATAAATAAGTCAGTTGTGGATAGGTTACTCTACTTTTCCACTGATTTACAACAATCCATAAGAGTACAAGTAGCTAATGGAGAAGAGGAAATCAACACTTAAATGTGCCCAAAAGTTCATACTGTTAGCTGAAAATTGAGAAGTACAAATGACCTAATTGCTTTGGAAATGGGACCCATTGATATTGTACTTGGTTGTGATTGATTTATGACTTTAGGAAAGATTACTACAGATTTCTCACAGTTATACATGGAGTTCTCCATTAATGGGCAGTCTATCCATCTACAAGGAATCCCAAGTAAATTTGGTTTTCAGATTATCACCATTAAACAACTCAAGAAGGAGTACTAGAAGCACTCACAGATTTTTGAATTGGACATGAATAAAGAGATAGAGGATCAATCCAAGAATTCAATGGAGCATCCAACTTTAAAATCTCTACTTGAGGAGTACAAGGACTTATTTGAAGTACATACTTCATTACCTCCTAAGAGAGCAATGGATCACCCTATTAATTAAGAGCCTCATTCAAAACCAATTAATAAGCCACCCTATAGGTTGTTAAAATGGGAGCATGAGGAAGTAACCAAGCAAATCAATGAGCTTTTATAGATGGGATTTATTGAGCCTAGTTATTCACATTATGCATCACCGGTCTTATTAGTGAAGAAGAAAGATGGATCTTTCAGGATGTGTATTGACTATAGGGATCTAACCAAGATCGCAGTGAAGAACATATATCCAATAACTAGAGTTGATGATTTGCTTGATGATCTCAAGAGGGGTAGATTCTTTACCAAGACTGATCTAACGTTTGGATATCATCAAATTCGTATACGAGAGGGTGATGAAGTGAAGACTTACTTTAGGACTAATCATACGCTATACCAATTCCTAGTGATGCCATTTGGGCCTACTAATGCTCCAGCTACCTTGCAAATTTTGATGAATAAGATTTTGTAGCCTTTCCTCTTTTAGTTTGCGCTAGTCTTCTTTGATGACATTGATTTATAGTAAGACTTTGCAATACCATTTATCCCATATGATGAGGGTTTTTTAATATGTTGAGACGTCATAGACTCTTTGAAATGCTCTTTCATGCAAACTGAAGTGGAAGAACTTGGGTTATATTGCCAATGAACCGGGAATACAAGGTGCAATGAATCAGAGATTAACCAATACCTACCACCACTACCTCTCTTCGAGGATTTCTTAGTCTATAATCATTCTACCCCATAGATTCATTAAGCATTACGTGGCTATAACAACTCATTTGACTGATAGGTTGAAGAAGGAAGCTTTCTTTTAGGATGCACTTGTGCAGACAGTAGCTTCAACCAATTAAAGAAATTACTTACTTTTGCTCCTATTCTAGTATGCTCGGATTTCTCTAGAGAGTTTATCATATAGTGTAATGCTGATGGTCGTGGTATAGGGGTTGTTTTGCTACAGGAGCAGGGAGTTATTGCCTTTGAAACCCATAAGCTTACAAATAAAGAAATGGCTATGAATGGCTATAACCAAGAGATGTTGGCTATTCTACATGCAATAAAGAAATGGCACCACTATTTGTATGGCAGCCAATTTAGAGTTCAAAGTGATCACAGGAGGGTCATCCTAAAGTACTTCCTTACTCAATCAAATTTTACCCCTAAGCAATCAGCTGGGTACCTACCTTGCAAAATTATGATTTTGACATCAGTCATACCTAGGGGCAATGACAATGTGGTAGCTGATTCTCTCTCTAGAATGTGGGCATATTAGGTTTCAACTATGAATGAGGTACATGGTGACCAGATTGATGAATTACAAGAAGCTTATCCTTTGGATGATGAGCTTAGCTACGTGCTTTAGAAATTACAGCAAGGTATTATGGAGGAAAACTCCCATCATTACTTTAAAAATGGCCTCATTCAGCCGAATATTCCTTCTACTTCTTCTTTCACGTTGAAATTTATTGAGGAATTACATTTTTCGCCCACAATTGGACACTTTGGAGTGATTAAGACCTACGATAAAATCAACAAGAGTTTTTACTGGAAAGGATTGTGGAAAGATGTTAAGGATTATGTTATGAAATGTATGTCTTGTTAGCAAAATAAGGATAGTACCTATAAGCCACGTGTGGTTTGTTACAGCCATTGAGTGGATACACATTACCATGGACTTCATTATTGGCCTACCTATTACCAAAAAGGGTTGAAATAGCATTTATGTGGTAGTGGAGAGACTTAGTAAGGCAGTCCATTTTACTTCTACTAAGACTAAGACTCAGTTTACTGCTTCACAAGTGACTCGTCAATTCATGGAGTAGATATTTAGATTACATGGATTGCCACATGTGATTGTGTATGATAAAGATACAGAAGTTCATGAGTAACTTTAGGTAGGTGGTATTTAGCTCCATGGGAACTAAATTGGCTCCTTCTACAACTTATCATTTGCCACAAACTAATGGTCAAATAGAAAGGGTTAATAAGTAGTTGGAGACTTATCACCACTACTTCTGTCATGATGTACAATATGCATGGGATTCATGGTTACATTTGATTGAGTTTGCATATACATACATCCACTCGTGCTAGCATTTGAGTTTCGCCCTTTAAGGCTATGAATGGCTACAAAGTAACCTTATCCACAGTGATTTTCAATGAGAAGATTATGTAAGAAGCTGGGAGAAAGAGATGTTTAGTGTAGAAATAGTAATAATACCTTGTCACACTGACATAGGTGTAAAAGGGAGAGACATGTAAATTTTCACATCTTTTTGGAACATTAATATATAACTCTCTTACCTCACCTCCTTTTCACAACTTCTATGGCTTCTCTTTTTTTGTCTTTCTCTCTCCTATTCTAGTCTTTCTCTTTCCTCGTCACTCTCTTTCTCTCTCTTGTGCACTCCTCTCTCTCTCTCTCTCCTACATTTGTCTCTCTCCTCTTTCTCTCTCTAGTCCTCTCCTTGACAAGTGGTATCAAAGCATTGGTCTTTGATCCATTTTTCTCCTCTCTTTTTTATATTCAGTCTTGACTTTCATTATAAAAATCAATTTCAGAAGGCAAGTACTATAGGTACAAGATATAGATAGTGACTAGCAGTTGCTTGTAGGACATCTACAATTGGAAGAAGACTAAATCTGGAGATCTTTCGGACAAATATGGTGATGGAAGGATAAAATAACATGTCATCATCAAATTTTCATGCAAATTTGAAAGTAACACGGTCAAATAGGAGTTAAGTGGACTTGGAAGGGAAACAAACTATGGTTACTTTTCAAACAGAGGGTTCTCTTTCCCCTTTCTTGGAGCTTTCCTACAGGTTCCATGGAGTTTTCGGTCAACATCTCCTTCTACCCCTTAGGACATGAAGTTTTTCGGCCATTTCACACTTGAATCTTCTTCCACTCTTCATTCTTGTTAACCTCTGCACAAAATAGAGAAAAAGGAAGCAAAGAAAATTCAAGAAAACTCAAAAATGCAGAGCAAGGCGGAAAAAGGCGGTTTGATAGAAGGATAGGAGAGGAAAAGGGCAAAAGCACAAGGGCAGCCTTAAAAGTCAAGGCAAAGGCAAAGGCACATTTTAAAATGTAAATGTGCCCCCAAATTTTTGTAAAAGAGCACCAAGCTCCCTCTTGTGTAAGTTATAAAGAGTAGACGAGCATAGGTGAAGGCATAATGTAAATTGAAGGGAGTAGAAAAATATGACCTTGGCAAGATGGCTAATCATGTAAAAAAGGGGATGGGTGCCAAAGGAATGAGGGTATGTATAAAAGCCAAAAAGTGAATAAAGAAGCTCATTCTTGTTGTGGCGAAAACTAGCTCTCCTCTTCTTTTCTTGTTCTTGTTCTTGCTTGCGTGAGCTTGTACTTGAAAGAGAGAGTGTGAGGGAGTGAGTGTGTGAGTGTGTGAGTGTGTGAGGGTGAGGGTGAGGGACCATGGTGGAGAAGCTCTCCATCTTCTCCTCTCTTCTTCTTCTTCTTCGTCTTCTTCTTCTATTCTCTTTTCTTGACTCAAGCATGGCAATGAAGCATGGAGCTTGAGAATCGAGTTTGCTTGATCTTGCACCTTGGATCATGGAGCTACCAAAGTGCTTGAGAGAGGAGGCAACTTGATCGAGCATGGAGGTAATCTCACTACACTCATAGGGTTGAGGAAGCATACGACTATGTGAGAAGTAGCCATTAACAGTTGGCTTGAAATGCTTGAGCAATAAGCGGTCTGTGGGTCTTGATGGTCAAAAGGAAAAGCTTTCACATTTTGGTTTCATTGCTGGGACAAATGGATTCAAACTTGAGTGCTTGTGTGCTTCAAATCAAGCAAAAAAGTAGGAGTTCAACTCCATAAACAACGCTTGGTTTTAGGTAGGAAGCAAGGGAGTCGAAGGCCATTTGATCTCTTTTGTAGATTAGTTTAGGTGTAAGAAGCTTTCTGTGCATTGGTAGAATAGGAGTTTTTGTGTTTCGTATTAGATTTGAGGTATAAGGTTTAGGAAATAAGGAAAAAGAGGAAAAAGATAACTCTTTGGATAACCAGGGAACAAGGAAATAGGGGCAAAAAGAAATCAAATTTTTGTATATCCAGGGAGAAAAACAGAGGCAAGGGGAGAAGGTGAGAATACAAAAGGGGCACAGAGAGAGAGAGAGAGCTCATTTGCATTCAAGGAGTCAGAGAGAGAGAGAAAGAAAGAGAGAGAGAACTTGTGAGAGAGAGGCAAAGAGTTATAGGTTGCATTGCCTCTACGAATGATGCATTCAGCCCTACCTGGTACGCTCAGGATCCCTATTGCAATCTACTATATTGTTCTTGAATTTTCCTAGCATTAGTAAGCATGTATTGAATGCAATAGAAGAATTTTTGTACTATTCAGCAACTTTCACACGCCGCTCAGATGGCGAATCTAGAGGCCTCACACAATCGAGTCTTGAGTGGGCTTAGATGTTCGAGCCACTTAGTGTCCACTCGAACAACTTGACCTCAGACAGCCACACTCATATGAGACAACTCGGCCTTGGATGGCCGATTACTAAACCTTGGCCTCAAACAGACACTCAAATAGGTATCCCTCGTCCGAGTTCAAGCCTAACTGCTCAGAGGTTCGAGTTTGGGACTCGGACCAGATAACTAGAACCTTGTCAGGCTAAGAATTTCAACTTTTTAGGGGCTAGCTTGCTCCAACTAATTAGTGATCCAGCAGCTAGATCCCAAACCTCCTAAATGAGCACATAGAAGTGTTGCACCTAGAAAAGAAGGGACCTCAGCCTAGCAGTCCATAGGGAACCCAAAAGACGTGACCTTTGGCCATTGCCAACCAATTAGAGAGCCAAAGCTGACTCATAGGGCTGGACACCCAATAGACCCCTTGTAGTGGTCATAAAGAACTTAGGCTCAATCGATCAAGAGTAGTCGACACCCCCTTCTTCCAATCACATCAAGAGAAAGAATCGACGTAGTTGAATCCTTAAAAGTCACACTCGACAGTATAGGCACATAAGCATGTATGGAAAGTGGAAAGCCCAATTTTGCACAATGCACATCACGATGCATTGCTAGAGCATGTGTTGCACGATTGTTAATGGGTGGATGAACAAGGAACACACTAAGGGAAATTAACCTAAAAACGAACCCACCCAATAGGACTACAACCCAGGAAACAAAAGAAAACCAAAAAACGAAGGACAAAGACACGAAGAGGACAGAACCATCACATCGCCAAGCAAAGGAAAGGCTCGCCAAGATTAGGGATATGTCCCTAGCTAACTTAGTTAACCTCATAGATGCTCTAGTGGGTCAAGAGGTAACTACTATGGTAGTTAACCAGATCAAATGAGAACAACCTAGACTTGGACCTTGACCTTAGTATGGCTGAGCACCCCGATGACATCCAAGGACTTATCACACAATACGACTAGCAAACTAGGATAGCGCAGCATGGAAGATTGATGGCATACATTGTAGCTAACATCAAGGAAGAGAGGAGACTGGCAAGGATGCCATTGCAATGCATGGCAAATTATAGTTAGAGTGGGGTAGCCTTGGTGGCATCATTGCTAGCCAGGTTAAGAGTTACCCCAAATGCCAGAAGCCAAATAAAAATACCCATAGTTGTGCAAAGCAACTTGATAAATATTAGGCAAGGAATGACCCCTACAGCTTTGTCGAGCAGTTTGAGCAAGTGTGTGAAGAGAATAATCTCACAAACCCTGCTCAACGAGCACAAGCATTCAGACTGTGCCTAGGAGATAGCGACGAACTTGGTTCACTAACCTAAACAATGCTGAGCATAATGACTTCACCCAGTTGAAAGATCTTTTTATCAAGAGATTCTCAAAGGAGGCAGGATACTCTGATAACCTCATTGTTAAGCTAATGGATGCTAGTCAGAAGCATAGGGAGGACATACGAGACTACGTTACACGTGTGAGGAGTCTTTATAAGAGGATATCTGCAACTAAACAACCCAATGAGAGAGCAGTCTCGACTGTGTTCACTAATAGGATCCGCAATGAAGAGTTATATAAGGCCTTGGCAAGCAACTCGAAGATGTAGAGGGACGAGCATGTGAGAATCTTTGAGGAAGCTATACGGGTAGACGAATTTCTTAGGGAGAGAAGCTCTTAATTGGCACAATAGGGTAGCACCTCGAGCTTATGCCTAAGGTTCTGGCCCAACTCCCAGTTCCATTAGCACAAACATCACACATAATACGACGAGGTAGACACATCCCCAGGTAGTGCATCCTCTTCTCTTTTTCAAGTGAAGCCGACAACCCGCACCTAACCATTGACTTTGGAGGCCCCCATCACCAACTCAATATACCTTCAGTATCCAAAACCTCAACCATTTTGACATGCTTCTCTCCCATGTCCAATCCCCACAAAAGTCCCATCATCGACTCACATGGCCACCCTTCAATCACCCAAGCCCTCATTAACAAAGTCCCATAAGTGCCATGGGATTGGCACTCGACTAGGAGGGGGATAATATTAACCCCAGCACAAAACAGAGAAAAAGGAAGCAAAGAAAATTCAAAAATGTGGAGCAAGGCAGAAAAAGGTGGCTCGACAGAAGAATAAGAGAGGAAAATGCCAAAAGCACAAGGATAGTCTTAAAAGTTGAGGCAAAAGCAAAGGCACATTTTAAAATGTAAAAGCGCCCCCAAATTTTTGTAAAAGAGCACCAGGCTCCCTCTTATGTAAGTTGTAAAGAGTAGAAGGGCATACGTGAAGGCATAATGTAAGTAGAAGGGAGTAGGAAAATATGACCTTGGCAAAATGGCTGATCGTGTAAAAAAGGGGATGGATGCCCAAAGGGATGAAGGCATGTATAAAAGCCAAAAAGTGAATAGATAAGCTCATTATTGTGTGTGGCAAAAACTAGCTCTTCTCTTCTCTTCTACTTCTTGTTCTTACTTGCTTGAGCTTGTGCTTGAGAGAGGGAGTGAGGGAGTGAGTGTGTGAGGGTGAGGGACCGTGGTGAAGAAGCTCTCTATCTTCTCCTCTCATCTTCTTCTTTTATTCTCTTCTCTTGACTCGTGTGCGACAATGGATCATGGAGCTTGGAGCTTGAGGATCGAGTTTGCTTGAGCTTGCACCTTGAAGTATGGAGCTACCGGAGTGCTTGAGGGAGGAGGCAACTCAATCGAGCATGGAGGTAAGCTCATTACACTCATGGGGTTGAGAGCGCGTACTATAACTATGTGAGAGGTAGCCATTAGCATGTGGCTTGAAATGCTTGAGCAATAAGCAGTCTATAGGTCTTGGTGGTCAAGCGAAAGCTCCCACAATTCTCAATAAGAGAAATACCAGATTGTACAAGAGCTGGATTGTGGACTATAGTAAACAGCCTGAAAAATTGCAACATAATTTTTGGACTATCTGTAGTTGATTTCTCTTGTTGTTGGTCACCACTCAGCTTAGGGCTTGGTGGCTTGTCTTTAGCATACAAAAGCTTCAACAAATTGTTGGCAAAGTTGGCATTCTCTTCTTCTCTCATTTCGGAGAAACCCTAGCCATGAAAGATTCAGCTCAAGCTTCAATTTCTCATCAAATTCTTGAAGATTCTTCATCATTCCAGTCTTGGGACTTATTTCAGTAAAGATTCTTGAAGAATTTGCAAGGATTGAGCAATAATGGTCAAGGATTCTTCTTCAAGAGCTTCTATGGAGTAAATTTGGAGGAAATGGGCTTAATGCGTCAATCTTAAGATTCTGAATATTCAAAATTTCTTCTAAGCATTAAATGCACAAGGATTGAAGATTATTTTAGCAACATTGGGCAACCAGAGGCTTTATTAAGCATTTGGGGAATCATTCAACCCTTTATCAAGCTAACAAAAGGTATTGCTCTTCAATTCTTAATCTCTTTCATTTATCCAATTATTGAACCTCATCCAATTTATTGAAAGATCAAAGAATTGTAAAATTTCCATCAAATTTAAGTCAATCATTGCTTAAATCATCCCATTCATTGAATGCATTGTTTACTTGATTCATATTAGATTCAATTAGTGAATTAGAAGCTCTTGACTGAAGTTTCAGCATTATATTTAATCTAATTAATCAAAACCTAATTGATTGATAAGATTGCTTACTCTAATCCATTGATTTGTTGATGATTATTCATTCATGGCAAAATATATCATAATCCATTGTAAAAGGATAAGTCAGTAGTGACACTGCATAGTAAGACACTCTTCCCATTCATTTTGCCCAAATTCAATCATCTTGCATTTCATGTAAAGAGTTGAATGAAAATTTTAGTAATGCATATCACATTGATTGATTAGAGTACCATTCTACTTCCATGTTGATATTCCCACCGAGGAAAAAGGTGGATGCTAGGGGAGATAGTGGGACAATAGAGAGGTGACCCACTCCCACTATTAAAGATCCTAAGGGGTGCAACAAACCGATTCGAGGGAAACATTGCCCACCTCCCAATGGTTCGAAGCCCGTGTAGGGAGCCTATCCTGCCATTTTATTACTCACGTAGGTACAACGAGTGGAGAATTGAAGATTGAAACACTTTCAAAGACTCAAGTACCTTGAAGATCAAAACAGGGTGAAACAAAGGTTTTACAGGACACTATAGGGCGTATACAGGCTATTACGTGTACCATCTTTATCATTGAAGTATAGATGCAGATACTATAGGTTGGCCATAGGTCGTATCCAACTCCCCATAGGGTTTGTTAGCCATTAGATACTACCATTTTGCTCTCACAATTGGAAACAATATACTTATAAGTTAAAACAAGATGCATGCTTGGACAATTCAGTCTCAGAGATTGAATTGCAGAATTTTCTATCCTAATTTTGTTATGATGTGCTACCTCATCTTGAAGAGGACATCATTGAATCCATTTTGAATCAAAAAATTTGGGAATCGGAGTTTCCTAGCTCAAGTTATGGCCAATTTTCTCACTAGGGATACTACAAGATTGCACTGCTATGGCAGGTCATAAGGGAAAGAGTAAGGCCCAGGATGAGTATGCTCAACAAATTGGAGATTCTATGTTATAAAATAAACCTCAAGGGAGCCCTGAAGAGCCTTGAATGCCAAGAGAAATTAGTGCACTTAATAATACATGTGTGAACATGAGAGTAGGCATGCTCAAAGGCATATGGAGCTATCATCTAGAGTGGAACAAATGGTATTGTCTACTAATCAAACAAAGTCTTCCATTGAGAAGTTGGTGGATTCCACTACCCAAACAAAGGCTTCAATTAACAAATTAGTAGAATCCAATGCAAATGCAAATGGGAACCAAGGAAGCAAAGGAAAAAGCTCTAACAAATAGTGAACCTTCAATCCCACTTCAACTACCTAACCAAAATGGCCAAGATCATGGTATCATTAGACGAAGGGACATTTCCAATAATCAATATGAAATAGATGATACTTCACAAAGGCATGATGACTATTTGGATAGTATGAATGGTGCTAATTCCCAAGCTTATGGGCTAAATTCCCAACCCTCTAGAGGACCTCTACCATCGCGAAGGTTTCACACTAGTTCTCGGCCACCTATTGAAAGAGTACCATCTTATTTTGGAGGTTCAATGCTTACTAACCATGAGCACTATATTTTGGGACAACAACCCTTTCATTAAAGGGAGTTGAAGGATAAAATCATTTTAGCAAAGTACAATGGGCAGTCATCTTTACCATCTGATCTAGAGGAATGGATTTCAAAATTAGAATCCTATTTTGATACATTCCCTAGAACTGATGATATGAAGATACTTTTTCATCTTTACATTTGGAAGAATTTGCGCATACTTGGTGGAGATACATCAAGAAAGAGATTGCACTTGTAGAGAATTGGGATGCATTAAAAGACACTTATGGTTGAAGTCCTTGCTTCTCCTCTTGAAAAAGAAAAATTGGCATGGAGATGGTATGGATTAGAGCAAAGAGGCCTAAGTGTATGGAATAATACAAACCAATTCCTCAACCTTACCATGTATGTAGAGAGTATTAGTAATGAAGCTAAACTCCACAAGTATATGTATGGTTTATAACCTTCTTTATCAGTTGATGTTATGGCGCAAAACCCTATCAATCTTTTCAAAGCTATTGAGCTTGCGGAATGTTATGGAAGAAAGTATAGAAGGGAATCTTTATTTCAACTTGGTTATGGACATCCAAGAATTGTTGTAAAACAGAGACAAGTTGGCAATGTTTATGGCAGCAATCATGCACCAAGTAGGAGCTCAAAGAGTGCCAACCTATCCATCATTTAATACTTTAAGACCTCAAATAAATTTTAGGATAGCAAACAGTCCAAGAGTGGATCTTAAACAAAGGGACATCAAGTTTAGATCTACTTCAGCCAGTGTGAATCCAATGTCTATTCCTATGGACCTCTATAAAGAAATGAAAGAAAAGGGCTTATGCTTTAAATGAGGAGAGAAGTATTAAAGTTGATCATGCAACAAAGTATGCATACAAAATTGCAAAAGCCAAGGTTCATAGTATATTAGTCTTTGAAGATTTAGATGATAACATTGATGAGATCCATGCATTTGTAACTACCGCTAAAAATTAGGATGATGAGGGGGAAGTTGGGCAATAATATTTTTATGATCCTGCCGATACTTTTTCTTTTGATATGTGTGGTAGTGTTCATTTTGATCCAGATGAAACTCATGATGAGCCACTTGCTGCCACTAATTGTTCCATTCCATGGATGCTTGAACAGGTTCTAAGAGCCCTAATACACTTCATATGAAGGGTAATATTCATGGGAAGGATATGTTGATCTTGATAGATAATGGTAGTACGCACAATTTTGTGAGTAAGTCCATTGTGGATAAATTGAATTGTCTTTCCTCCGATTTACGGCATCCCATAAGAGTTCAAATAGCTAATGGTGAAGAAGAAACCAGTATTCAAATATGCCCATGGGTTTCTTTAACTGGCAAAAAGTTATGAAGCAAAAATAAACTTAATTACTTTAGAAATGGATGGGCAAAATTTTTGTGGATTTCTCATAGTTATATATGGAGTTTATCTTTGATGGACAACTCATCCATTTACAAGGAATCTCTAGTAAACCAAATCTTCAACTTATCACAATTCAAAAACTCAAGAAAGAGTACAAAAGTGTAATATTTTCGCTCAAAATATTAAGGAGCTTTGATCACCGCACGCCCGTGTAAAAGCTGTGCAAAGTCATCTCCCACGTTGACTAATGACGGTGGCCAAGTGGTTACCCCGCACACGCAATAACGAGTCCATCCACATTGGGCAAATGAGGTCGGGGATTAAAACCGCAAAGCCGCGTGAGAACTCCCTTCTAGGGAAAAAGGGGAAATTGAAAATGGTGAGAATTTAGGTAATTTTTTTTACTAATTATCCCTTCCCCCCAACCGATGCATGGCTGGAGGAGAGGGAGTGTCGGAAGAAGTAAGTGATGTTGGGGGTAAAGGCGCCTCCGCTGTGACGCCCCGTGTATTACTACATTGACAGTACCCGCCACTGCACATTGCAGGTGGCGGGCGCCCGTCACGTCACTTTATTCTTTATTCTTTTAGTGACAGTTTGAATAAAGGAAGGCCCGGTCACACATTGTGACCGTTGGAGTTCCCATTTCTTGTCTCTCTCTTTCTTGCTCTTGCTCTCCCGCCATAGCTCGCGTGCAAGCTTCGATCCTTCTCACCTTTCAACTAGTATCAGAGCTTGGCATTCTCTTGCTCGAGCTCGACTCGGTGCTTCCCGACCTTCGCATCGACTCGCTTCACGCATTGGGTCTCCATCCCGGTAGCCATAGCCGACCTCTCGAGCTCCCGACTCTCCCCGACTTCCCGAGCTCCATCCCGGCCTTCTTGAGCTTCATCAGGGCCTTGCCCTTGAGGTACTGCTTCAGCATTTGCAGGCATTTGAGTGTATTCTCAGTTTGAAACAGGGCAGGAACAAAGGGCAGCCACTCTTCTTAAGCTCCATAGCTCATATATTCCCTCCCCTTTGCATTGGGCCTTCATGGCTTGGTATGTGCCTACCTTGGGCCATTATTGAGCCCCCCCACACTCAACATTTAGCCACGTTGATCAGCAGCCATTTTCCAACAACTCACGCTAATTTCAACGCACCTATTCAGCCCTCCCCTCCTCACGTGTTGAAGCTGCAGCCACTTGATCTTCATCAAGCACTTGTGTGTGGCCTATTGGGGCTTATTTTGGAGCCCCCCAACCATCATAACTCCACGTGATTGGCAGCAGCACTCCAGGCCTCAACACGCTAAATATGGCGCCCATTTTCAGACTTTGACCTCCACATTTTACAGCTGAATGCTTTGTTTCTCATGGAGCACTCATCATTGGCCTATTTGGAGGGCATTTGAGCCATTTTTTGGATGTCATTTTGATGCTTTGGCTTGACATTGAGGTTGGGAGCTGATCATTCTCAGTTTTGAAACTGTCATTCACTGCATAACAGTGCTGGAAACAGGGCCGCACCCCTGACACTGACATTTGTTGCTTATGCCTCATTCCATTCGAGCTATTTGATGCCCGTATGCGGTCTACTTCCTACCCGGATGTATTGGGGATGTATGCATTTGGTTTGACCATGATTTTGGCTTGAATTTGGGGCTGAAATCTACTGTTTAGAACAGTAAATACATGCTGAAATAATAGTGGGCTGAAGGTACTTTACATGCTTCGGCACTTACCTACCGATACCGGATGTATGCTTTGAGCTTTGGCATGATGTCTCTGACATTTGGGGACGACTTGGAGCATATGTATGAGATTATGGGATGCTTTTGAGCTTCGCATTAGCTCCGTCTTCACTAGCATTTGGACCGACTTGGCATGCTCGTGGACCGCCTATGCCTCATGTCTCTGCTTGACAGTTAGGCTTTTGCATTACATGCTTTGGTTCGTGACATATGCTATTTGGTTTGTGTATGCCATACCGACATTTGGAGCTTGGATTTGGATGTATTTGAGCATTCCCGGCTTACTTGATCACTGATCTTGGTTGCTATTTGGATGTCATTGAGTTGACCGAGAGCTTATTTGGGCTTATGTATTGCTTCATGGTTAATACGACCGGTGCTTCATGTATGTCATGCTCTCTTGGATGCGCTTGATGCATTGACAAGGTCACTTATCACTGGTGCTTTCTCTTGGGTTGTTTGAGCTTCTGAGCTCGCTTTGTACACCTTTTGTGCCAGTGGGAGCATTTTACATGCTTGCTTGACCTTTGACAGTTGCATGCTATTGGAGCACTTACATGTATTTGGAGCAGTTTATGTCTTGAGCAGCTACATACGCATTGAGACTTTGGGATAATACTCCGATCTTTATGGATATGCATTGATGTACTCTTGGTTCACAGGATGCTTATGAGCTGAGTCTCATATTTGGATCTTTCTCTTTGAGCAGACACCTATTTGTGTCAGGTTTTGGCAGTTACAGGAACACTTTGCCTAGAGTGTCTGGGGGTGTGCCTTTCACTGGCAGATGTTATTTTGACATGCTTCGATGTTGAGCTCATGTTCTTTTCACTGTCATTGTCCTTGCTTATGTCCGTTTCATGCTGGCTTTGGACCTAGCATTGTTTGCTTGACATTGGATCCTATTTTGGGACAGTTTACTCTCTAGACTGCATATCTGCAATTTATTACAGCAAGCAGTTATTGGTGGACTAAGATGTAATTTTCATGCTGAAATATCTTGATTTGGTGTACCACACCTAGTACTAAGTGGGCAGCAACTTTTGGCACACTTTGCTCGCCCTTTGGATCCCATTTTGGTCATTTTTGGGCATTTTTTGCAGTAAAACAGCCAACAATTTTACATTGTCTGTGCATTTCCAGCCTGCATTATGGCATCCTCTTCGACTGATAATGCCATATTTAACATCACAAAGTTGGATGGTACCAACTACTCTTATTGGAAGAGTCAAATTTGGCAGGTCTTGGTGCAGAAATCTCAGATTAAGCCACTTCGGCTGAGTGGGGAGCAGCCTGAAACTATGGACAATGACGACTGGCTTGAACTTGATGAGCTATGCAAGTCCACGATTGTATTGTCTCTCACTGAACATGTACATTATAATGTATTTGAGGAAGCACAGAGTGCATGGGATCTATGGAATAAGATCAAGAATCTTTATGATAAGAAAAGTCCGGCGAGTCAGATGTATTGGTTGAAGCAGCTTATGGATCTGCGCATGAAGGATAATGCAACTATGTCTGCTCACTTGAGCCAGTTCCATGCTATACTGAAGAACCTGACTTCGCAGGATATCACCTTTAGAGAGGAAGTAACTCCTCTTTTCTTGCTTAGGACTCTGAATGAGTCATGGGATGTATTCCGCACTACTCTTTGTGCCTCTACTGCTACTCTAAAATTGGCAGATGTTGAGAGTGCTCTTCTTCAGGAAGAGGTGAATCGCAAAAACTTGGATGCCTCTCGTGGCAGTCATGCTTTGACAATTAGAGGCAGGAATGACAGGTATGACCGTGGTAATGGCCGAGGCCGTGACTCGCAGAAGGGTCGGTCTAAATCTCGTGGCAAGTCGTGTAGTAAGTCACGTGGGCGCAATGCAAATGTCACTTGTCATCATTGTGGGAAAAAGGGCCATATTAGACCACAGTGTCATGAGTTGCGCAATGAGAAGCGCAAGGATAAGGGGAAAGATAAAGTGCAGGAGAAGTCCTCTGATTGCAGCATAGTACCTGCGAAGTCCAGCATCAAGATTGAGGAAATTAATGTCACGCAGACTGAGGATTCCGATGGTAGTGATGAGTTCATGCTTGCAGCTAGTTCTTCGGATGCTTTACACTTGACTGAGACATCTAGTATGTATGCACAGTGCTGGTTATTGGATTCAGGAGCATCCTTCCATGTGACACCTTACCATGAGTGGTTCCACTCTTACCGCACTATATCTGGTTCAGTCAGACTTGGAGACGACATGTCTCTTGACATTGTGGGCATGGGTGATATTCAGTTGCAGTTTTCCACTGGCAGTTCATTTTTTCTTAGGGATGTACGTCATGTACCTGCGCTTACGCGCAGTCTTATGTCTGCAGGACAGCTGGATGATGCAGGATTTCATGTATGTTTTGGGGATTCTGCCTGGAAGATTACTCATGGCAGACTTGTGCTTGCTAGAGGCGCCAAGGCTGGCAGCCTCTATCCTCTTGTATCTGGGTCTTCTGTAGACCATGTTTTGGCAGTGGGCTCTATCCCACATGTATCACTTTAGCATGCCCGTTTGGGGCATATGTCTTTGAAGGGAATGAAAATGTTATCTAGTTTGCAGTATCTTCCGCCTTTGGACTATGCACGTTTTGACTCGTGTGATCATTGTCTTTATGGTAAGCAGAATAGGTCTACGCATAAGAAATCGGGTAGGCCATGCATGAGTGAGCCCTTGGCATTGGTGCATTCCGATGTTTGTGGGTCTATGCCTTGCATGTCTATGGGTGGCGCGAAGTACTTCGTTACCTTCATTGATGATTTTTCTAGGAAAGTGTGGGCTTATCCCATAAAGCAGAAGTCCGATGTCTTGGCAGTTTTTCAGAGATGGCTTGCTCTTGTTGAGAACCGGACTAGGTATAGGCTGAAATGCCTTAGGACAGATAATGGGGGAGAATATGTCTCGCATGCTTTTGAGCAGTTTTGTGATGACAGGGGTATTAAGCGTCAGTTGACTGCCCCTTACACCCCACCCCAGAATGGTTTGGCTGAGCGCATGAACAGGACTATTCAAGAGCGTGTGCGCTCTATGCTTAGCCATGCAGGCCTACCCCAGAGTTTTTGGGCTGAGGCAATTAGTACATCAGTGCATGTCATAAACCGATCGCCTTCCAGTGGATTGGATTTCCAGGTTGCAGAGGAAGTTTGGGCTGGTAAGCCACCCTCTTATGCACATCTCCGTGTCTTTGGATGTGAGGCATTCTGCCATGTGCCCAAGGACAACAGGAGTAAATTGGATCCAAAGAGCATTAAATGCATATTCCTTGGCTATGGTGAGTCAGGAGAGATGGGCTATCACCTATGGGATCCGCAGGCGCGGAAAATAGTACGCAGCCATGATGTCGTCTTCCATGAAGACAAGATGCGCAGGCAACCTGAGAAGGTGGTTGAGATCCGCAGAGTGATCTTTCAGGAGGAGCCTAGAGCTCCAGCACAGCCAATAGTATAGCCTGCAACAGTTCCTCCACAGGGCCAGGGTGTTGGACAAGCAGTTAGATAGGCAGTAGAGCCTGCGGTGAGACGGTCTGCTAGAGACAGACGTCCACCTGATAGATTTCAGCCCTCTATGTATTATGTTTTGGTTACAGATGCAGGAGAGCCTTTCACTTATGATGAGGCTATGCGCAGGGGTGACCGTCACTCCTGGGAGAGGGCTATGCAGTCTGAGATAGACTCCCTGCATAAGAATGAGTTTTGGTTGCCTTGCCTAAGGGCAAGAAGGCTTTGCCATGCAAGTGGGTGTACAAGCTGAAAAGTACCCCTGGACACCCCAAGCCAGCATACAAGGCTAGATTGGTAGCAAAGGGTTTTAAGTAGGAACATGGTGTGGACTTTGATGAGGTCTTCTCTCCTATGGTTAAGATGACCACCCTACGCTTAGTCTTGGCTTTGGTTGCACAGCTTGACTTAGATCTATATCAGATGGATGTCAAGACGGCTTTTCTACATGGGGACTTGCATGATGAGATCTATATGGATCAGCCTAAGGGCTTTGCAGAACCTGGCAGGGAGCACCTAGTGTACAAGTTGAAGAAGAGCTTGTATGGCTTGAAGCAGGCACCTAGGGAATGGTATCATAAGTTTGATGCCTTTATGCAGTCACAGGGCTACAGCAAGAGTGCTATAGATCCGTTTATTTACACGAAGAAAGCCCGTGATGGCAGTTTGCTTATCTTGGTACTCTATGTTGATGATATGCTGATAGCAGGGAAAGCTCATGATGAGCTAGATGCTCTTAAATCTCAGCTGAAGAAGAGCTTTGAGATGAAGGATTTGGGACAGGCCTCACATATACTTGGGATGCGCATTAAGCGCGATAGGCATCAGGGGCTTTTGTATCTCTCATAGCGGGAGTACATTCATAAAGTCCTTGAGCGCTTTCGCATGCAGGACGTAAAGCCTATTGGCTGTCCATTACCTTCTTATGTGAAGGTATCACAGGCCGATTGTCCGCAGACATATGAGCAGAGGGACGAGATGGCCAAGATCCCTTATGCTTCAACTGTGGGCAGTTTGATGTATGCCATGATAGCCACTCGTCCAGATATTGCGCATGCAGTTGGTGTTGTGGCACGCTATATGGCTACACTTGGCAGTAGACATTGGGATGCCGTGAAGGGTATCATAAGGTACCTGAAGGGCATAGCAGATATGTGTATTTGCTATGGCAGCCAGGATACAGGGGTCGTGGGGTACACTGACTCCGATTATGCAGGACATGCAAATAGTAGGAAGTCCACTTCTGGCTATGTATTCACCTATGCTGGAGGGGCTGTCTCTTGGATGTCCAGGGGTCAGAAGTGTACGGCTTTGTCTAGCACTGAGGCCGAGTATGTTGTAGCCACTGAGGCTTGCAAGGAGGCCATATGGTTAGGCCGTCTGACCTTGGGATTGATGCTATACCTACATTGCATTCGGATTCTATGAGTGCCATTCAGTTGGCTAAGAATCCGGTCTTCCATGCGAAGACGAAACACATTGAGGTGAGGTATCACTTCATACGTGGTGTTGTGGAGGACAAGCTTGTTGACCTTGTCAAGATCTCCACTGACAAGAATCCTGCAGATCTGCTCACGAAAAGCCTCACTACTGAGCGCTTTGCCTTCCTCAGGAGATTGATGGGGGCATTGGATGAGATGTTGCCTTTCCTCATCCCTTGTACCTATGTACATTTGTACTGTCTTTTCCTTTTTCTTTTCTCTCTCACTAGGGCAGATTCACCTTTAAGTGGGAGGTTGTTGGGGGTAAAGGTGCCTCTGTCGTGCCGCCCCGTGTATTACTACACTAACAATACCCGCCACTACACACTGCAGGTGGCGGGCGCCCGTCACGTCACTTTATTCTTTATTCTTTTAGTGATAGTTTGAATAAATGAAGGCCCGGTCACACATTGTGACCGTTGGAGTTCCCATTTCTTGTCTCTCTCTTTCTTGCTCTTGCTCTCCTGCCATAGCTCGCGTGCAAGCTTCGATCCTTCTCACCTTTCAAGTGAGGTGTGTGGGGAGCTTGTGGAGGGAGAGGCATGCATAGGCCATGTGGTGGCTACCATCATTCTCCCCCCCCCCCCCCCCCCCATCGTTAATCTTCCATTACCCCTCCCTCTTCCACGTAAGCTTCTAACTTAGAAGCATAGAAGCTTCCACAAGGGGCTTCCTTAAGCCCTATTTTTACATGCCCTCCCCAGTTTTAAAAATTGGGCTCGTAAAGCTCCAATTCCTACGCAAGGGAGAAGGTATCGACCTACAGGCAGCCTCGGAGAGCGAGAATAAAGGCTAGAAGGAATCTATGAAGTCCATAAACACACTATGTCTACGATGGCTCCAAAGTCCAAGTCGCAAGGCGTGCCGCACGCATGGAAGATTCGAGCCCAAGTTTACACATGGACATCCCCACGGATCCACAAACCTAGGTTCTTGAAAGCTAATTCCGTGTTGGGCATGTTTAAAAGCTTTAAGAGTTTTGGTTATGGTTGCCACAACACCTTCTCTATGTATTTTTCTCACTTTGAGCTATAGCGATAGAATCTAACAAAGCCCTCTTGGTGGAGTTAGCCTACTATGAGATCTTTAAAATCCCTATGAAAGCCCCTTCAATAAAGCTCACCATAGGAAGTATTAATGGCATATTTTTAAAGTAGAAAAATTTGCACCAAATGTAGAAAAACCTTCAATGTCAGGAGGCATTTCTATCATAACTTTTGATTCTTTGATTGCTATGAAAGACACATATCACCAGGATATTACTTTTCATTCTGACTGGCAAGAAGATACCTCCGAAAATTGCGCGCAGTGAAAACGGCCCCCCCCTCCACGAAATCACGCCGTGCTGTCCTCTTTCTTAAGCTTAATTAGGAAGATTGGAAACACATCACCAAAGAGCGCTAAAGCAATCAAGCTAGGCAAGATTACTTCAAGTCTACAACTTCATTAGACTTAGATAATTTTCTTTAAGCCATTGTATCTATCAAAAGCCCCTATATTAAGCTAATATCATGGGAAAGATTACTTCAAGTCTACAAATTCATCAAACTTAGATGATTTTCTTTAAGCCCTTGTGTCTATCAAAAGTCCATGGAATGTCTACAAGCCAATGGACTCTACTAAGGCAACATGCTAGAATTAAGGGAGGGCTAGTATGCAATGTAAATGAATCAACACAACCTAGCCTTAAAGGGGGGGTGTTGAACCAAGAATAGATTGGCTAGGCATAGGCACTAGCAATTGTCAACATTCACTCAACTTGGGTAGGCATTAAGGATACACACCTTATCAACCTAGCCCACCCAAGTTCTCTCTCCTAATTCTACACCTATATTTGAGTTGTATGATAGGAGAGCATTCACCTTCTACATCTACTTTTGGACACAATTGGATATATTAAGACTTTGACTAGGTTTTTTAGTCTACATGAACATTCCAGTCCATTTGAAGAAGCTAGTGCCCATGTTCATCCTTGATTGAGTAGCTAGATTATACAAGGAAAATGATCTAGACTGTGAGGCGTCTCCTCCAAAAATAGACCTGGAGGAGTCCTCTTAGTAGTCGACCAAAATTCATATCCATGCACATCACCATCCAGTCTCCCCATAGGAAAATTTATAGGGAAGCTATGAATATAAATTGCTTATTCATCTTACGAGCGTAGTTGCATGTTGCCATTTTGGTGCATTTCCAAAGTAATGAGCCTAAACGCATATTGCTTAGGGTAAAATATGAAATTGTTAAGTGCATCCTTGATTGGCCATGAAAGAACAAGTGTATCTTGCATTTAGTCAATAACTTCCTTGTTATGACTCGCATGAGATAATTTATAAATGTCCGTTGCATTGCATGAAAATGAAACCATGGACACTGCATGTTGCATGCAAGGACACTTGTAGAATGGATTAAGGTTGCATGGTACATATTCGTCTTGCATGAATGTCATTAACGATGTTGTATCTAAGGGTTGCATGTTACATATTTGTCATGCGTAAATTTCATTTCATCGAAGTTGCATGTAGAAAAAGGTTGCATATCATATCAAAGCATGAAATTCAATGGCATTAAACGAAAGGATGTAGGCATAGTTCCTTGATATAAATCCTCGTAGGTTTCATGCAAGTTATTCTCCAAATTATCATTCATCATGACTTTAGCAAGAAAGGAAAAGGGTGATTGCAAACCTTATAGAACATGGAGGTAACAAATCGCCTACTTGCACGAAATGTGATATCTAGCAACTACTTACACCATTAGAACAAGTTTAACATCTCTAAGAAGAACCATTTCTTGTCGCAAAACAAGTAGACCGATTTGATTAAACCCCTTGTAATGTTATAACCCTCAAGGGGTTCATAAAATCATAATTTAGTTGATACGATAAGCACCTCAAGTGCTAGCTAGGGTTTAGCACGTTAGAAAATTTGCCTAGTATCGAACTTGGTCGCCAAGTCGAGACCCTTAAACCCAAAGGTCCTACCCACATTCATTGAATGTTTGGGATTAATTTGGACGTCCATGCAAACATCAATCTAGGGTTTCTACCTTAAGGATCGATCGACCTAATGCTAAAACTCAGATTGAGTTTGGAAACCCTAGGAGCGAACGTCGTCGGCCTAGTACAAATAAGGTTGGGTTGGGTAAGAAGACACCCCAAACCCTACATCTTGACTAAGCATACTCCTTGTTAAGAAATGCCGTTGATGGGTGAAATGATCCCATGAGTTAGATGCGACACTTATGCAATAAGTTGCAACGTCACATGGCTTTGTGGTTTAACCACAGGATAATTTTGCCACTCCTTGGAATAAGGTTGGCAGGTTCTAGCGCAAGTCTAACTTGTAAGAGGATGACTAGACATCCTGTTACATCACCTTTCTTGGGCTAATTTGCCAAGTTAAGGGAAGTTATGTATTTGCCTAGTAAGCAAAGGATCAAGCAAGTTAGAGCGACGAGGTTGCCAGGATTCATTGTCTTAACTTAAGAAACCTAAGGTGTTGGTTAATTTGGGTTGATAGGGTATGACCCTAACCCAAGGATAAAAGGGTAAACAAACAGACCCTTGGGGATCTTGCCAAGTTGCAATTGATCCCGGATCGAATGCTCGATGCATTCGGAAAGAAGGATTCACTCCTTAGTAGGTGGCCAATTAAACGACCACTGGATTGATTGTGTTTGTATAGTTTAGGAGCACTGTTTGCATTGTTTGCTCAAGGAACAAAAGATGGAAAGATAATTAATGCTTCAGGTTGAAGGCCTGAAGGGAGAGACAGCATCAGTTACCCTCGACTGTCTGCTTGACCCTAACCAAGGGGGTTGTTAGCCGCGCCAAGGACGTGGACCGAACCCATTGCGTGAGGTCTCTCCGTTAGGCACTACTTGGAGTAGGAGGACACTTGGGTGCCAGGGGGGCTCTGGTTGTAAATCCCTTGCATTCCGGGCCCTGCACAAGAGGCCAATATGACTCGGGATTGGATCTCAAGTCCCGTATACTAGTCTACAGGCGGAATCTTGGATTAGTAATCCCTGTGGATTGCTGGATAGCCTTTGGGCAGATTATGGATTTCCTTCGGGTAGATTATGGATTGGCCTATGGGCTGGATTATATGGATGTATTCCAAAGATAAATAAGATAACCTGTTGAAAAGGAACTTGTTTGACACTGTTTTTCTATGTCAAGTGCTAAGATTACGTGAAGAAACCGGTGTCTAACTGGTTAATTAAGGAAGTTGTTTTATGCGTGTCCAACTAAATGTGGTAGGTAATTAGAAAACTAAAGCAACCCTGAGGAAAGTGCGGTGGATGTGGCCATGGGTCCGTCCTACAGATGGGTGGTCCCGGTTGGCCGAGAACTTTTCTCAAATGAAATCGACAGCAGGGAACTCTTCTCGAAGGAAATGAACGGCAAGGGCGTTGACCTAGAGTCTAGGTTACTAGAATCCCGATTTATGCTGTTTTAGGGGAACGGAATGGGACTATGCCTTATGAGCGGAGAGGTCGAGCTTTGCATCCCTCTTGTTTCCCATTCTCCTTGAACCAAGTGCAGCATGAATCCGCTTCGACCCTAACGATTCTGCGTAAAGTAGTTCGCATGGGGTTCGATGCTAGTCATCTCTAGGAATTTGACCACTAGAGGAATCCATGATTCAGGTCGGCGGTCCTAAGTGGGAACGACCGGAATACGTCTGCTACGTGGCAGACTTGGAAAGACCTAGATTGCAAACCCCGTAACATTCCATGGGAGTGCTGGGCGGAGCTTTCTAGACCCTCTTCTTGATGGGCTGCTAAGACGTGTCCTGCAAGCGAACAGGTGGACACGTTACAAAAAGACGCTCACAATTTTTTGTTTTGCACTTGAATAAGGAGGTTGAAGATTAGTCAAAAAATTCAACAAATCATTCAGCTTTGAAAGCTCTTCTTGAGGATTATAGAGATTTTTTTGAAGTACTTACTTCATTGCCTCCTAAGATAGCAGTAGATTACTGTATTGATTTGGAGCCCAACTCAAAGCCAATTAATAAGCCACCTTACTGATTATCCAAGCGTGAGTGTGAAGAAGTAGCTAAGCAAATCAATGAGCTTCTTGAAATGGGAACCTAGTTTTTCACCTTATGCATCTCTAGTCTTGTTAGTGAAGAAGAAATATGGATCCTTTAGGATGTGTATTGACTATAGGGATCTAAACAAGATCACAATGAAGAACATGTACCTAATATCCATAATTGATGATCTACTTGATGAGCTCAAGGGGGCTAGATTCTTTACAAAGATTGACTTGAGGTTAGGGTATCATCAAATCCATATCCGAGAGGGTGATGAAATCAAGATTACCTTTAGGACTAATTGAGGGCTATATCATTTTCTAGTGATGCCATTTGGGCTTGTAATGCTCAGCTACCTTCTAGTGTTTGATGAGCAAGATTTTACAGCCTTTTTCTTTGTCCTGGTCTTCTTTGATGACATTTTGATTTACATCAAGACTCTTTAGGATCATTTATCACATATGAAGAAGGTTTTTGATGTATTGAGGCATTACATACTCTTTGCTAAGGAGAAGAAATGCTCTTTCATGCAAGATGAGATGGCGTACTTGGGACATATTGTCAATGAAAAAGGGATTAGGGCTGACCTTAAGAAGGTGGAGTGTGTTAAAGATTGGCCAACACCTACTACCACTACTTTGCTCAGAGGGATTCTTGGTCTATCCTCATTTTATCGCCAATTTATTAAGCATTATGCGGCCATTGCAGCTCCTTTGATTGACATATTGAAGAAGGGAGCTTTCTTTTAGGATGCACTTGTAGATAGTAGCTTCAACTAGTTAAAGAAACACCTTACATCTACTTCTATTCACTCAAATTTTTCGAAGGAGTTCACCATATGGTGTGATACTAGTGGCCGAGACATAGGGGTTATTTTATTATAGGAGCATGGAGTGATTGCCCTTGACAATCTCACAAGCTTACAGATAAAGAAATGGCTATGAATGTCTATGACCAAGAGATGTTGGCTATCTTACGTGCGATAAAGAAATGGCACCATTATCTGTATGTTAGCCGATTTAGAGTTCAAAGTGATCACAATGTCTTTAAGTATTCCCTTACTCAGTCCACCAATCTTACCTCTAAGCAGCATAGGTTGGTAGCTATACTACAAGATTATTATATTGGCATCACTCATACGAGGGGCAAAGACAATGTAGTGGTGGTTGATTCTCTTTCTCGTATGTGGGCATGTAAAGTTCCCATGACTAAGCTACATAGTGATTGGATTGAAGAATTACATGAAGCCTATCTTTTGGATGAAGAGCTCAGCTATGTTCTTCAGAAATTATAGCAAGGTCTTGTGAAGGAAAACTCACATTATCATCTAAAAAATGGCATAATCTGGTTAAATGGCAATATTGTTATTCCTTCTACTTCTTCTTTCATATGGAAATTATGGAGGAGTTGCATTCTGTGCCTTTAGCTGGACACCTTGGAATTTTTAAAACCTATGATAAGATCAACAAAAGCTTTTATTGGAAAGGACTGTGGAAAGACGTTAAAGATTTTGTCATGAAGTGCATGCCTTGTCAGCAAAATAAGGACATCACCCATAAGTGAGGTGGTTTGTTGCAGCCATTACCTATTCCTACGGGCAAATGGACACACATTATCATGGAATACATTACTGGCTTGCCTATATACCAAAAATGGATGAAATAGTATATATGTGATGTTGGATAGACTAACCAAGGTAGCCCGTTTCATTCCAACCAAGACTCGATTTACTGCTTCACAGGTGGCTCGTCAGTCTATGGAGTAGACTTTTAGATTACATGGATTACTGTAGGTGATTGTTCATGACAGAGATTCAAAGTTCATAAGTAACTTTTGGCATGCGGTATTTTCATCCATGGACACTAAATTGGCTCATTCTATAGGCTATCATCCACAAATTGATGGATAGACAGAAATGGTAAATAAGTGGTTAGAGACTTATCTTCGCCATTTCTATCATGATGTGCAGATTTCATGGGATTCTTGGTTGCACTTGGTTGAGTTTGCCCATAATAACTCCACTCATGCTAGTATTGGAGTTTCACCCTTTGAAGCTATGTATGGTTATAAGGTGCCCTTAACCATAGTCATTTTCAATGAGAAAATCAATCCTTGTAGGAAAGAAGAATTGAAAAGAATGCAAACCCTTCTTCAGCAGTGTAAGATGAATTTTAAGAAGACCCAAGTTCAGAGGATGATATATGCATATAAGAAGAGGCGACCATTAGAGTTTCAAGAATGAGATTTAGTTTTGCTGAAAGTGCTTAAGTCTCATTGTTCTACCTTGAAGGATAGATCCAGTAACAAGCTTGCTCACAGGTTTTATGGACCCTATAGGACCTTGAAGCACATTGGAGACTTGGCATATAGATTGGAACTACCCTCATCCACTAAGATTTATAATGTATTCCATGTTAGTCAGCCCAAGCCTTTCTATGGTACTCCTATTGATACAATTGATGAGTTGCCACACCTATAGATGATGAAGGTCTTATTTGATACATCTCCAAGGAGGTTGTCATAGGATAGCGTGATAAGAAGCTTTGCTCTTGCTCTATTATTGAATATTTGATTAGATGGAGAGGTTTGCCACTTGAAGAAGCTTCTTGGAGGCCCAATCTATATTAGATGAGTTTCCTTACCTACGGGACACATTGGTGGAGGTTGAAGCATAATTATTGTGGAGCCAGTTATTGAGCAGACACAATCATAAGAGCAGTCTGTTTTAGAATAGTTTCTATTTTGTCAAAATTGTAGAATTATACCACTTACATAGCATCAAAGTAGTCTTGAAGAGCTACATTTTGACACATGGCATGCTTTGTTTGGACACTTCTATCAGAAGTTATGGTAGATTTGGTTCAACAGGGTTTGTTTTTACAACAAACTGTCTTCTTCATTTTAAGTTTCTTTCTTGAAGACTTTAATGCTCCAAACTCTTTTGAAGAACTCATGATCATGTATATAGTTGAGGCTTACTTTCATTTTTTCATTTTCAATCTTTCATTCTTTTCCCTACTTTGTATAACTGAAAATAGAGTAGTATTTTGTTTTATATATCCTTTCCAATTTTTGTAAGTTTGTTTTTCAGGACAAACACCTTTGGGACGGGATGGATTGTAAGAAGCTAGGAAGAAGATATGTTTAGTGTAGAAATAGTAATAATACCTTGTCACACTAACATAGATATAAAAGGGAGAGATGTAAATTTTCATATCTTTTTGGAACATTAATACATTATTGTCTCTTACCTCACCTCCTTGTTTATAGCTTTTATGGCTTCTTTTCTTTTTCTATCTTTCTCTTTCCTATTTTAGTCTTTCTCTCTTCTCGTCGCTCTCTTTCTCTCTCTCTGTCTCTCTCCAGTCCTCTCCTTGACATATTAATCCTCATGGAAATGAGAAATTGGAAAGAATACATGCCCTTCTTCAACAATGTAAGATGAATCTTAGAAAAGCTCAAGATTAGATGAATGTGTATGCTGATGAGAAGAGGTGACCTTTAGAGTTCTAGGAGGGAGGGTTAGTTCTCTTGAAAATACCCAAGTTTTGATATTCTACTCCAAAAGGCGACTCTAGCAACAAACTTGCTCACAGGTTCTATGGGCCCTACAAGATCTTGAAGCGTATTGGAGACTGCATATCAATTAGAACTTCTCTCTTCCACTAAGATTCATAATGTCTTTCATCCTAGTCAGCTCAAACCCTTTTATGGTACTTAGGTAGAAATAGTTGATGACCTACCTCTTATGTATGAAGAATGACTTATTCATTATATTCTTGAGGAGGTCATAGATCAGCATGAAAAGAAGCTTCATTCTTACTCCATGATCAAGTATTTGATTGATTGGAATAGTTTACCACTTGAGGAAGCTTCTTGGAGGCTGGATTTCATCTTGGATGAGTTTTTGTACCTATGGGATGCATTGTTGGCTGACATAGTCATATGGGAGCCAATTGCACTCTAAACAAGGTCTGGACAACAATTTATTTTAGAACAGATTTTGCTTTGCCTAATTTTCAAAACTCAACTACCTATATAGAGTCAAAGTACTCTTCAATAGCTAGGTTTTGATATGTGACATGCTCTATTTGGATACTTTCATTTAAAGTTATGGTAGTTTTCTTCCGCGTGTCCTGTTTTATATAACGAGTTGTCTACTCTTTACAGAAGTTATTTCTTGAAGATTTGAAGGCTCCGATTCTTTTTGAAGACATTAAAATTATGTATCTCACAAAGGGTTTCCTTAATGTCTTCCTTTAGACAACTAACTCTTCACTATTTGATTTCCATCACATCTTTTGTATAACTAAAATCAGAGTAGTACTTTTTTTCGTTTGTCCTTCTTTTCCATTCTAACTTTGTTTTTGTGGGCAAGGATGGATTGTAAAAAGCTAGAAATACATGTGTTAGTGAGAGAGGCTTATTAATAATACATTGTCACATTGATATAGGTATAAAAGGTGCGAGACATGTAATTTTTGAGATCTTTGATGATAATACAATTATTGTCTCTCATCTCACCTCCTTGTTCATAAATTTCATGGCTTCTCTCTCTTTCTCGTATTTCTCTCTCCTCGCTACTCTTTCTCTCTCCTTTATTCTCTCCCTTCTACTCTTATTTCTCTCACCTCTCAGTCCTCTCCTTGATATTATAATTAACTTGTAATTAATATTTTTTCACATTATTCTCTCTCCTTCAAAAGTAAAGAGGACGCTCTCTCTCTCTCTCTCTCTCTCTCTCACACACACACTCTCTCTCTAAGTTAATACTTATTCCTTTTTTCTCGATAGTTCTTCGTAGGTGGGAAGGAGGAGGGTCCCTCTCTCTCTCTCTCTCTCTCTCTCTCTCTCTCTGTGTATGTTTGTGTGTGTGCGATACTATACTATTATTATAATTAAATATTGTTATGTAAATTATACTTGACATATAAATAATACATATGATTGTAAATATAATAATAATAATATACATGATGTAACTATATATTAATTTAATAATATAAGTATTAATTATAATTATTAATATAATTGTAATATGCATATTATAATTACAAGTACTTAAATGTACTTGATTATGTATATAATAACTAATATGTATAATGCTATAATAATATAATAAATTAATTATTAATATATTAATTAATTATCAATAAAAGATAATATTTGTATTTCAATTAACATATTGTACATATATAATTACGTATATATATGATCATTTATTGAGAGAGAGAGAAAGGAGAAGAAAAAGAAGAAGAATTAATTCTCAATATAGGTTATGAGGTGTAAAATTTACATAATGTTTTAGGCTCAATGTGAATAGAGATCACCATTGAATGTGTTTGTTTTTGAGAGATTTTGAGAAATGATCATAAGGGCTATTTGGTGAGTGCCACATCCACATATATCGCATTTTTGTGCATTCAACATTGTATTAGTCTAAGTTGCCAAAGCATTTGAAGTTTGGATTATGTTCCTTATATCGACTTTCTGCGAACCCTCTCGTAACACGAAATATATTTTCAAACCATGGGAGAACATTGGCATGAAGCGATGGGAGAATAAGGCACCTAAGACTATAGAGTAAGGGTGCATTTTATTATTTGATACCTAAGACTATAGTGTAAGGGTGCATTTTATTATTTGATACATGTTGCAATGAGGAAACCAATGTTTGATCTAATGGAAGCCTGCTAGGCCTACACTCGGAAAGGTTTAAGCCCTAGGGAGTTCTTACGCTTCTGAAGGTCCAAGCTTGGCAAGTTCTGCAGAACTTTTACAGTCTGGGATTGATCTGCCGCACGTTACAGGTGTGACATGGGGACCAGCTCTAGCAAGAAGACTCCCGCGTATGCAGAACCTCACGAAGGTGAGCATCGCCTGCACCAGCTCGTCCTCTAGTTAGGAGCTTCGAAGCAAAATGGTCTCAGGCAAAGGTGCGCAGAAGGTAAACCATTTTCTCACGCCGAAAGCTTTGCTGGTTTGGCTCTTCTCATTTTTCTACTTCTCATCATTTGTTTTCTCCGCGTTTGTTTTTATCACAGCACGTTAACTCTCCATCTCCTCCATCTTCGTCTTCTCCCAATCCTGGCACTAGCAAGGAACTTCTCCAACTTGAACATCTCGAGTCCTCTTCGCCAGGTACAGTTTTCATTTCGTTGCTTTTCGGCTGGGATCATGCTTTCTTCCAAATCTTCAGCAGATAGATTTCTGGTATGTTGCGGAATTTTTTGTAGCAGCAAGCCTTCTCACAATTTGCAGTTCGAAAAATGCTGATGTTCATCGATGCAAAAGCTCTCCTTTAACTTCACCAGTACAGCCTCCTAGCGGTATTTTAATGCTTCTCTGTCACATTTTCCCTTCTTGGCTGCATCAGCAAATGTAATTTATCTTACAAATCTAGATACATTGCTTCACTTTCAAATCTATGGGTTGATTTCATTAGTTATTTTGAATCTATAGGTAAATGTTGTTAGTTCAATCATTGTCGTTTTTCTCGGTTCTTGCTCGGAAGCTCAATAATACTGCAATTTATAGTATCATCCCGAGCTCACAGTTTCATAGTTTGTGTTTGTATCACAAGTGCATGCTACGCAATCATCTCACCTAAAATGCCAATGAATTGGTGCCAAATACTTTATGCCTTGGATTGAACGACAAATGAGCTTGCAACTTTTTACAGCTGGGCACAAGAAGTCAAAAGGTTATTAGTTTACATTTGCAATTGTAGGGTTTTCATTGGATGGAGTGGGTTTGGAATCCTTTGAGTAGAGATATAGGGAAGGATTGGACATGTTTACTCAGTTTGAACTTGTGCCTAGGTTTACACTTGTGATATCAAGGACATTTTTCCTTGCAAAGCCAACTCATAATGTTAAAGGTGGCATTCTTTACAAATAAAGTGCGAGAGAGGAAAAATCCATCTATCTTCATGGTTGTTAAGTAGTACATTTTTGTCACGATCCCACAAAGAAGCTGAGAGCCATATCCACCACGTACAAGGCATAGGGACATTGATGCTATTGCTCAGGTAGTTGAGCATTTCTTTTATTTCTTTTGAAATGCTACGTATCAGATCATAAGACAAAATAGAAATAATATTTTTCGCTTGATGTTTGTTCCTACAAATTATAATGCATATTTCCATTGGCAAGGCATCATTTGAGATTATCGAAGGGGGAAATAAAGTTTTGCCCATTTTGCATACTAAGGGCAGTATCTTTAAGGCAAGCATGTTTGCAGAGATTTTGCATACTAAGGGCAGTATCTTTAAGGCAAGCATGTTTGCAGAGAATTTAGATGATGTCTACAAGTGTGTTAAGTGAGCTCTCCACAAGATTCGAGTGAAACAAAAGAAAGCAGCGGATTGTCACCTTAGGGCCATAGAGCTTGTAGAGGGTGATTGGGTTCTTTTGTAGTTTGAAAGGTTAGGTTAAGGAAAAGAAAAAATGAGGAAAGTTTGTTCCCTAAGTTAAGATGTTCCTTTTGTTGAGCTAAAGTTGCATTGGGTTCTTTAAAACAGCCCCAATCTTAATTAATGAATTTTGCCAACCTTTATTAAAAGAAATGCAGTCCTAAAGAGTTTGTGTTTCACATGCAAACCCTAATTTGGGAGGCCCAAAACTTTCTATAAATAGATAGGTTGTCTCCATTTAGCCCAATCTCGATTTTGTAGATTGTTGGTGCTAGAAGCTTTGTTGTCCACACCCTGTTTGCAAAGCAGATCTTAGTTGGATCTGCCCACCATTATTGTCCACCAATTGGTATGTGCTGTCCAGCCTTCTCTCACCATTTCTCTCTTTCCAGCCATTCTCTTACTATTATACATCAAGGCGATTACTGCCTACTGCTGTGCCAGGTGCCTCCAGCCCCAGACGGCTCGTGTTTACTGCTGTTTGCCCCTATGCAATCTGCGTTTACGGTAGAGCAGTCTGTGTTTGGTGTTGATGTTACCTGCCAATTCAGCATTTTGCTGTTTTTGGCTCCCCACCAGTGTTGCCGTGTCATCACCACATTTTTGTTTTGCTGATTCAGCCATAAGTCAGCCCGAATCCAATCATACTTGAGTTGCATTTGCTGTTGACAGACACTTTTGAGGTTGGTTGTTGCATTTTGGGATTCATCTGGAGTATGACACACTCTCTAGCTCATTATCTTTGCCTTGGTCCCTAAGACATAGAAGTTTGAGGTTTGATATTCATCATTGCATAGTGCGTTTGTTGCGTTGAGCATCATATTTTATTCAGATTTATTCATTTCATTATTCATAGTCTTCATTGTCTTTGAGTTACCCTAACCCTAACTGTGTTTTATTATCAATTTGTGCTTTGTCGTATGATTGTATTTGGGTTTCTATGTCAAGGCATTTCTTTACACCTTTTTAGGTGTAGCAAAAGATCAATGAGGTGACAGGTTGAGGCATTCTAATCGTTGGAAGGTTCACAATGCATTTCATTGGACTGTAATGAAAGCTTTCCGTGGGGATGTGCTTGTGAATGCTATTGATGAGGGTTATCCAAAAGTTGAGAAAAAAAAAGAGTTAAAAGTGAAGTTTCCTGTCATTATCTAATGGTGTTTTGGAGCCAACCTTTGTTGTAGCTTTATCAAGCTCAAAGTGCAGATTTGGAGCATTGTGTTTGGAGCCAGCCTTTTTTGTAGCTTCATCAAGCTTAGAGTGTAGATTCAGAGCATTGTGTGTTGCTCAAAAGGGGATGGCACTTCCACTCCTTTTGGTCAGATATGTTGAAATATTTAGTTATTGCTTGGTGTACTTTATGTTCATCCAAGGTATTATATGTTTATACCATATATGCTTTGGGGTCTATTATGATTAGTATTCTAGATATTGTGTATGTTGTTTTTGGGAAGAATAGCAACTAGTGATGGAGGAGAGAGAAACAATAAAATAGACAGTGTCAATGTGCAAGCTAAATGAGAGTGTATTTGCTTCCATAATTGAAAGATAGGTAAAAGTACGACTAAGGTTTAGGTTGAAGGTTGACCTAACTCCACTTTCACCAACTAACTAGAGTTAGATTTATTTACTCTAGAGCCTAGTATCACTACTTTAATGTCCTAAGACACTAGGTGTACACACCTTACATTGACACTTTAATAAGTGTCCACACCACACAATTTACATTGGGCATTGCCTAGAATTGACAGATTCTAATATCCCTTGCAGTGCCAAAATGATGAAGTACAAGGAAGATCAATCGCCCAAGGGTAGTAAGTTTAAGGACTTTCAAAAAGCCTCAAACTTCTCACGTGATAATGCTTTGGTAAAAATGTTTGAAACATTGTTTTGTGTAGGAACATACATCAAGCTGATCTCTTTTGCATAACATCTTTCTTTGACATAATGATAGTGAAGCTCAAAATTTCGTGCTATTGCAATAGCACTCTAGCTTTAAAAAAATTTCGGTATAGGACCCTTCAATGAGATCTGTAGATCAGCCAATAATTTGCGCAACCATACACATTCAATTGTTACTGTGAAAGTTGTCATGTACTTAGTCTCACAAGACGAGGTAGCCACTGTAGGTTGTTTCTTGCTAAGCCATGAAATGCATGAAGGGCCTAGGAAGAAATAGTATCCACTAGTAGACTACCAAGTGTTTGAGTTACTAGCCCAATTTGAATTGTTGAAGCTTGTAGTTGCAAGTCTTCTCCCCAGAGTAATGCATATGTCCGAGTATCTTGTAAATAGCAAAAGATCCACTTAACAGCTTGCCAATGTGCTTTACGTGGGCTATGCATAAACCTGCTCACTTGAGATATTGCAAATTGCATGTCAGGGCGTGTTGCAAAGATAAATAAGATAGGCAACAACCTAGCTGTAAATTGCGGCATCAGACATCTCACTATCATCATGCACAGAAAGCTTCAACCCTAGCTCCATTGGAGTGCTCATAGGTTTACAATCTTGTATGTTGAACCTATGCAAAAGCTTGTGTTGTGAGTGTGACATGATGATACCATGCTGATTTTGTGTGAATCGAATCCCCAAATAATAGTGTAAGTAGCCCATTTTTGACATAGCAAAAGCATGTTTCAAATTAGTCTTAAAATTTGCAAATTTATCCTCCCTAGGTCTAGTGAGAAGCATATCATCCTTATAAAGAATGATAACGAGCAAGTCCCTCCCCCTTCATTCTTAATATAGAGAGCGAGAGTAGTTGGGATATTTTTGAACTAAATGCTGGCCAAAGAATCATCAATTTTGAATACCATGTAGCTAGTTTCAATACATAAAGAGCCTTATGCAATTTGCAAACGAAGTGCTCTTTCCCTTCCACCCCAAATCCTAGAGTTTGTGAGATATAGACATCCTCATGAAGGTTACCATTTAAGAATGTTGACATTATGTTCAATTGATGCACTTTCCAACCATAATGTGTAGCCATAGGCTATAGCAATAACACATCTTGTTGTACTCATGTAGGATGTAGGAGCAAATGTCTCCTCATAATCTATGCCTTTCTTTTGGGCATACCCTTTTGCTACCAAACGTGCCTTATACCTGTTAATGGTGCCATCAACCTTAGGACAAGATTTAAAGAGGCATTTTAAACAACTCATCATTTTAGTGGTTACTTGAAAGCTTTTACAATGAAACAATAAAAATGCATAAAGAGAAGTTGTTACCTCCATTACACAAAAGGTTTTTGTCTTGGGATGCCATTAGGCCCAATGGTCTACCGCATCTTTTGATGCCCTAATCACATGCATGTTTTAACTTCTTTCTTCAAGAAATGTAGGGAATATCTGGATGCATGGATGGGATTCACTTATCATATGTACTTTTAAAATCTTACTTCAATATCATTTTTAGATTTCTTTCATTTGTTAGGTTAAGATGTTGATTGCCATTGTTAGAGAAACACGAAATTTTGAGACGTTTTACTCTTGCTGGCAACATTTGATTAGGTTACTAATCAAATGTGTAACGTTGTTTAGCACATGTGATGCATATGGCAGTTATTGCCAAAGACCATGAGGATACAGTGGAGGTGTAAAAGGGAAAAGTTATGATAAGTTATGCTAGTTGGACTTTGGTGGTCAATTGATGTTAGTTTTGACCCTAGGACAATTGTTTGGCTGATAAGTGTCAGTGGTGACAATCTAAGGGTCAATAGAGGTTGGGGACCACTCCAAATTATAAATGGCCTAGCCAATTTAAATATGGATGGGCACATTTAAATTTGGGCAAGGTCAAATGGATTGAAATTAATTATAAAAATTATTTAAATTTAAATATTAATGTAATGGCTGGATAATACTGAAAATTGGGTTTAGAAGATTGCCACTTGGCGAAAATACCCATACAAACTGAGAAAACGTTTTTGGGGCTTGGTCTCAGCCATTTAGATCAGTTTTCAGCTGGAGGAGAGGAGAGAAAAGGTTGTTGGTTTATTTTCTCAGCAGGAAACAATAGATTATAATAGGTGATAGCCATCTAGAGCCATCAAAAGGCAGGTTACAGTAGAAGGTCCATCAGGGGTTGATATCATCATCAGTTGGCTGTTGACAACAATTCTAGTGCTCTTGGGTTGTAGGCGATTGCTTTTCTTGTTGGTTGATATAGGTAGCATGTAGATTGGAGGGTTTCTCCATGAAAAATCTTTGAATTTTCTCTTTGTGGCATTCTCTCATCTACTTCGGTCAATTCTTAGAAGATCTTAGCTTATCTCAGCCATTTGGAGTAGATCTTGGTTAGATTTGGTGGACAACTGAGGAAATTCTGCCGTAAACCCTAAATTTCTATAGAAATTAGGTTTTAACAACTACCTTAAGACCCGTGTCATGAGTAGAAGCTATTGTACATTGAATTCAGCACTTGAAAATTGTGGAATTATTAGGGAATTTAGATGCTAGCCCATCCATTGTAAATTTGAATAGCATTTGGCGAGTTGGGGTCCAATTAAAGCAAGTCTTGGGTGAAAGTCATGGTGCAATTGGCCCATTTTTGGTGCTAATTGTAGCTACAGCAAGGGGCTTTTGGATCAGCCAAGGAGATTGTGGAATCTCAAATTGTATTCCAATTCATTAGTCAATAAAGTTAAAGAAATACTAAAAGGGGCGCTAGTTTTGGGGCCAACAAGGTGTCTACTGTCCAAGAATTTTAAGGTAAATTGTGAATTCTTAGCTTATGTTTATTTATTGATTGCTGTAATTAAGTGCTTGATCAAGAAAATACGACCCTATTCGAAAAGGAAGGTTGGTTTCATGGTTGTATTGTCGGGATACCACTTAATCCCTTGGTTTGTTGTGTCGGAGGCATCTAATTGCAAGCCAAAACTTTATGTTAGTGTTGATTTTTATGCTCAGTTGAGAAATTACAGCAAGATGTCTTCATATAGTGAGATGGAATCAAGTGGTCATGATGCCGCTCAATATGAATATTCACATAGGAATGAAGGAAATGCAATGCTTGATCTTGGACAAGGCTTAGACCACAGACAACAAGCTGAAAATGTTTCTGTTGGATAAGATGTAGGGCCTTTTAAGGCATAATGAGGTTGTTGACCAACATAGTGAAGAGGAATTTGATGACTAGTTCAAGAATTGGATGAGGACAATAGCAAACCTCTTTGCTGAATTGGCAAAGTATCCTTAGTTCACTTGATTTTTGAATGCTTCAAAGAAGGAAAGCAAGGGCAAAAAGAAGAAGTCATATTCTACACCTTTGCAGCAGCAAGGTGCATTGAAGGTAATGCCAAAGCTTTCTCTTGAAGCTCCCAAAGAGGCCAATGAAGCAAAATAGTTGGTACCTATGGGGCAAGGAATGCAAATGCAAGGCCAACATGGCAGCGCCAATCCACTGGATTTTGGACAATTGGGCATGCGTGCTATGATGGGGCAACTAAGATACTTTGGTGGTAGCACGATTTTTCATGCTATGGTTGTATAGGACCGCATACGGGAATGTATGACACAAATCTGTGTGGTATGTAACAACCAATGCATGGTGTGCAAGGCCCAATGTATTTAGGTATGGATGGAAATGTGCAAAACCCTATATATGGCAATGTTGGCTTGATGCCTGGAGCACAAACTAGCATGTTTGGTAATGCATCTGTACCTTTGAATGTTTACGGGGCTCAAAATGAGTGCTGGTCATGTAAATGCTATGTTTGGTGTTGGTTTTGATGTAAACTCAGCAAATGCATCCTTTTTGCAGCAGCCAATGTATGACAACTTGACACCCAAAGGGACAACAAAAGACTATGATGAGGGTGGAAGAGAGTGATATTTGAGTTCTTAGGTGGTGCAGAAGATATGTTGAAAGCTTTGACTTTCATTTAGGAGTTTGATATAGCCTATTTAGGGGGAAACTTCATTGAATCCTCAAAGATTTGAAAGGCAGCCACTTTCTTGAAGGGGAATGCATTGCAGTGGTGGTTCACACTCTTGATGCAAGGTAGAGCATTGCCAACATGGATACAATTTAAGCAAATATTTGAATCAAAGTGATTGACAAGTATCTTTAAGGTGGACATCATGACAGTTTGGAACAAGCTGGATGCTAAGGAGTGCAAAAATTTGGAGCAATACAATAAGAAGTTTTGGGATACATTGCTACCTGATACTTCTTATCGCTCCGTATCCCTTCATAAGCAAGTAAAAAAATATGTTTGTGGGTTGGCTAAAGGAAGTAGGGATTTTTGCATAAAATCCACCGTATCTAGTGTGAAGATATGCTAGGGTTTGCACTGAAGAAACATAGCATGTAGGACCGAGACTGAAACACAAAACTCAAACAGAGACAAGTAAAACTCAAACCCTAAACGCAAAATGCAAAAACTCAAAACTTAGATATAGAGACAAGCACAGAGAGAATAAACTCTGAAGTGAATGAATGTAAGAGTGTACAGAATGTCAAAGGGTAGAGTAATGTAGTGTCGGAGAGCGACGTTTACTAGAGACGAATCCCAAATGCAGTGACTACCAATCGGAGTGCAAGAAGTATCAAACACCCATCACCAAAGCATTAGGGAACTGAGGCGACAATAGGAGAGGTGCTTGCTGATGTCGATGGCCTGTTGGATAGCAAAAACGCAGGTATTGCGGTAGTCGCCTGGCGGGAGAGATGGCAGTAGCTTGTCACTTGGCACCAAATATTGAAAATGAAAGCTAATTAAGTGCTATGATGACGCAGTAAATGGAGATCTGTTAATAGCAATGTGATGGTTGAAAATAGATTGCCTAGTGTTGGATAGTCATGGGCTATAGTCGGTGATGGTTGGATAGCAAGTGGTTGATGGCTGAAATCTGCACAGTAGAGTGAGAAGCTTGTATAAAAGAATAAGGCTGAATGGTAGGTAGCATGTCTATTTATAGATATTGAAGGGTGTCCAAAAAATTTAGGGTTTTGGGGGACCACTAAAACTCTCTCGAACTGCTCATCAAATTTATGTTTTTCATTAATTAAGTGTGTTTTGGGCTGTTTTAGCTCAGCACCCTCTCTTAGGTCTAAATCTGAGCCTAAAAGGGAAGACCGACAATGTTTAGTCCAAGGCATCTCATCTAAAGCAGCCAGGGTATCGGACAAAGGGTGCACATCGGTTTCTTAATGGCCTAATAAGACTACAAAGGCGATGGTTATCTTACCAAGGGGAGTCAAAGTAGTCACCCAAAGAGGACAGGGCATCGGACAAAGGATGCTCATCGGTTTCCCAGTGGCCTACCAAGCCCTACAAGGGTAGATGGAACCATATTGGACTCTTTTTTTTTTTTTTTGGGTGTTAGAAAGTTAATTTTGGGAGTGGCAGCCGATTAAGTAACAATGATCGAGAAAATGGAAGTAGGGATGCTACACCCAACAAAACAATACAAGCTTACTCAACCGCTCGAGAATGTTGATGACAAGGGAAGGGTGATGAAGTATCATGGGAAGAAGGATGATGGTGTAATCCGTCGGTGGAAACAACTTAAGATTCGTCGAGTGATGCTTTGTACAATGAGATGTATAGTATGCTACATGCTAAAGAATGCTCATGTAGCAAGTGCCACTTGGATAGCGTCCCTTGTGGGAAAATTGTTCATTTGCCCAAGTGCCCTAATACAAAGATGATGAAATCATGCAAGGTATAGGGGAAGGTACAAAAGGGGAGCAAAGGCCGATGCCAAAGACAAGTGTTGAAATCTGTAGAATATTAAGAAAAATAGGAACCCCCTCTCAACTTGAATGTCGATGCTGAAGAAGGAAGAGAAGCCTGAGGATGTTGGTCTTCATGTGGTGCCAAGAACCATGTGGATGAAGATGATGAAGTAACCTATTGAAAGAGCAAGGATAGAAGACACTGCAACAATAGCATCAAGAGTAATGCTGCATGATTCGCCTCAGGAGGGGAAGCCTCCATGTTGGTAGAAGAGTAAAACTCCAAGTAAATGGGACCATGAAAGGAACATGTATCTCCTCTCTCTAGCTCAAGAAGAATTGGTGCAAGCTTGCATGTTAGCCCTACGTTGAAATACAAAACCTTGTAAAAGAGAGAAAAAAATTGCAAACATAGAGGTGAGTAGCGAGGTGCTCCCAAAAAAAAAATTGAAAATAAAATAAAAAAAAGCAAAGCTAAGTGCAATGTAATGAGTATGTAAGTATGCAATAGAAGTCTAAAAAGGAAAAGGCCACGTGTGTGGCAATTATCATGTATTGTGAGGTGGAAAAGTGATCCAAGAAGGTGTAGTGGGTGCCCTAGGAATGGATGTATAGAGTACAATAGGTAAGTCACTAGAAGACCGATCAACCAATCCTTCAGGAGTAGTGAAGATAGGCTGTTGAGGTTGTGTGTGTGCCACATATCTAGTAGCTGCTAGGATAGATGGAACATATGGTGCAATAGTGGAAGGTGTAGCCCCACTAGATTGGCCAATTGGAGTGGAGCAATTGCAACAGGTTGTGGTGGTTTTCTAGGAGGAAGATATTGGGCCTTAGTACAATACTCCTTGTCTATATGGCCCGACCTCTAGCAACGTATGAAAAATCTATTTTTCTTAGGAATTTGCTGTCAAAGGAGTCGTGTTTCTTTGGTTCCGTTGGGACTAAGTGTTGTCACCTTTGTTCTGGCTTGTCTTTGCATCTTGTGAGCTCTTACTATTGTTGCCTTTCCCTCTTGAAGAAGAGGCAACCAATCCTCATCGCCCCTCTGAATGGATGTGTGGAGAATTTCTTGTGGACTTGGATGTGTAGCCTTGTTTAATGCATGAACTGGCACTCAAACTTGTACAAGGTCAGCAATATAGGTAGTGAGATAATGTGCTCGATAAAAGGGAAGTATTTGTTGGGCACCTTGTTCAAGAAAAACGTAACTTGATCGTCATTTGACTATGGGGAGCAAGTAGTGGTAAACTTGGCTAGTAAACACTGATATTCGGCCAGCTTGACTTTTAGATTATCCTTTTTCTCAATGGAAAACTCCTGAAGCTTGAGATTGAGATGTTGAGTGTGATCTTGAGTTGCATAGTGGTTAATGAGATGACTCCAATGCTCGGATGTGAGGAGAAAATGCTGTAATGGAGCTTGGAATTCAGGAAGCAACCCTTGCATTAACTCAACATTGATTGTGGCATTGCAGGCTCTCCATTGATGGATCTAATCAGGGTGAGCTAATGAAGGGTTCCACCTACCAACGATAAGGTCCCAAAGTCCTTGAGATTCAAGTATTTGCTGTATGAAGTTCGACAAAGCGGTTAAATTCAACCCGTTAAAATGTGTCTTATCTGTGAAGGTATTTTTGGTTGTTGCAACAGGAGTGGTAGTACTAGGAGATGGAGATGTGTAATGGAGGTAGGATGGATAGAAAAGTGGAGTTTACACTTGAGAAGTAATCTCAGAGTGCCTACCATGCATATGAGAAGTGTGCATAGCAGATCTAAATGTGGACAAGGGCGGTGGACTGGGTATGGACATGGTAATCGCATGAGGGACATAGGGTCAAGGGATAGAGAAACATGGAGCAGAGGATGGAAATTCGTGCGTAGGAGTGACCCAAGGGATATGTGACGACAGTCCATGAGTAGAGGATGAATATCCTTGCGTCTGAAAGGTCGTGTGGGGGGTTTGTGAGTGTTCGGGGGATGCCCATCACAATTGTCCCACAGTGAAAAGATGTGGTAAAGTGGGGGCATATGGAAGGTATAGTGTTAAAGGTGGCATTCCCCCTAACGATGCACCAAGAGGTGGAGGGAATGGAGGGTAAGTAGATTGTGGGATGGAGAGTGAGAAAGTGTTAGGAGTGGAGATGAAAGATCTAACCCCTAGTGTGCTTTGAGCAGAAGTGAAATGTAATCCAAGATTTTGGAATGAAGATGCGAGTATATAAAAATGTGGAGAAGATCATAGTGAAATGGGAGGGAATTGAGAAGTGTGGTTTACTTGCTCAAATGAAACGGAGGGTAGAGATATACTTGATGAAGGGTATCTGCTTTGAGAGCCTCCTCTATAAGGTTAACATACTGAAATTCATTGAGATCATGCACAACAAAAAAAGAAACAGGAGAGGGTTTTGTCTCATATGACTCAAAGGATTATATGAATGTGACACAAGGTTTGGCGAAGATAAAGGAGATGGATTGTCACATGTTGTTGGTTGTAAAGTCCCTTCATCTCTGTATATATAGTCATACGGGTGTGAACACACCCTTATTGTACCCTAACGTATAAATACATTCTTTTATTCTTTGTGTACCATCACAATCTGGTACACCTATCTTTGTGTTCACTCTCTCTAACTCTCAACTTTGTTGCTTGCGCCTCTATCTCGCACTCCATTGCGCACTCTCCCCCCTTCAAATTGGTATTAGAGCTGCAACTAAGGTGTGCACACTTCCTGGAGCTTGTGCGAGACATCGCCAATGCTTTGCTCGCGAGAAATCAGCAAGTCATCATCTTTGTTGGTCAGATGGGAGCACGCGCAAGACAGGCGACAGTGCTTCAAGCTCGTTTTTGCTCAGACAGGTCACGCACAGCCTTTGCAGTCCAATATAGGTTAGGTTGTCATTGTTTTGACACACGTGTGTTGCTAGGATAGATAGTTGATAGTTCCCAGCCAGACGACAACACGTGCAAGCGACAACTGATTCTGGTTAGCGCAACAGTTTTTGGCACTTCAAGCAGGTCAGCGACAGCAGGTGACAGCTCACGAGGATAGGCATACGCAGATTCATCAGGCAACAGGCACGCGGGACGGGTGGTTGGTCAACGGCTGGTGTTTCGTCACATTATCAGCAATTTTTGTCAAATTTTCATTAATTTTTTGCAAGCATGCCCCTTGCTCACTGACAGGTGTTTGCGTGCTCAAGCACAGTGCTCAGATTTGTGCAGATTTATGCCCAGAAATTTGGGGCTTTTCCAGATTTAGTGCTGTTCATGCATAATTGAGGCATTTGTGTTAGAAATTGCAGACATTGTGTGCGTTTAAATTGGGGATTTCGCCAAATTTAGTGAATTTTTGCTCATTTGAGTAAAATTTCTCAACATTGGACCCATAAAATTTGGGGCTTTTGCTGTATTGGTGAAATTTTGTTCAGCTGAGTCAGATTGGCTGACATTCGTGCACACTTGGACTCGAAAATTTTGGGCCTTTTGCAAAATTTTGTGAAATTTTGCTAAATTTGTCTGTTTTACGCTCTCGTGAACATGTATGAATGCAATTGGGGCAGATTTGATAGTGAAATTTTGGGGCTTTTGCTGAAATCTGTGGATTTTGGCAAAGTTGATGCAGGAAATGTACTTTGGGAATATTGCTGAAGAAATCTTGTTGCCATAAGTTGAGTGATTTGAGCATTTTCTATCTCCCGCTTGTGCGATTTTGGAGAAATTGCAGAGATTTCTTGGTGTCTTGTGTATCAGAAGTTGATACGAACACATATGTATGCAGTACACATGTTGGGCAGCTCCCATTGAGTTGATGTATTGCTGATAATTCATGTTGCAGCAGTCTTAGTGATCCTTTGCAGATCTGGGATTGTTGCAGATGTATTTTTGGTGATATTGCTGAAGTGGGGGTTACCTGGCAATGATGTATGCATTTAATGTATGCTGAAATTGCAGTCATATTGCTGAAAGTCATTCGTTCTATTGCTGTACATGTACTTAGACTCAATCTTGCTATTATTTGCTGAAATCATAAATTGCAGCATTGAATTTTTGGTGTATTGCTGAAAAATGGCTGCAAATGCTTCTAGCAGTAGTGACACTAAATCCCTCTTTGAAATCAAGAGGTTTGAAAGCATTGGCTTTGACTTGTGGAATGATAGGATGCAAGGCATTTTGTTTCTCAAGGACTGTGAAGATGCTCTCTTGGAGACTAAGTCGGCAGCTATGACAGATGTGGATTGGGCTAGACTTAACAAGAAGGCCATTGCATACATTAAGATGGCAGTGTCTGATGATGTACTTACAGACATCAAGCGTCTTGATACAGTTATGCTATATGGAAAAAGCTTAAGGACACTTATGAAAATACAACTCCTGTGAATCAAGTGCATCTTATGTGTAAACTTGTGAACAGGGAGTTGGATGAGTCTAAGCCAACATCTGAGCATTTGAGTGCTTTCATAGGGGTTTTGAGTTAGTTGCAGGACTCTGGTTTGGCGGCTTTCGATGATAAATTGAAATCTATTTTCTTATTGATGACTTTGCGTGACAGCTGTGAATCTTTGGTTGTGTCACTTAGCAACAACCCCGCTTTAACTTTTGATGGTGTTAAGAGGCTCAATTCTTAATGAAGAAATCAGAAGAAAGTTTGGTGGTAAAAGCAATGGCTCAGCTTACCATGTAAAAGGTAGGTCTGAAAAGAGGGATAATGCAACCAGTAAAGGCAAAAGGAGAAGCAAAAGTAACGACAAACAACAGGATGTCACATGCTATCAGTGTGGGTGTAAAGGGCATAAAAAGCCCGATTGCCGGTACTTCAAGAAAGAGCAAGAAAGAAACAGCAAGGTAAATAAAGGAAGGATGATAAGAAAGATGATAACAACTCTTCCTTAAAAAAAGTTGCAAAGGCAAATGTTGCATCTAGTGTGGTTATTGAAGAGCTTCCTGACACTGAAGAGGTACTTGTTGGAGCCTAATGGCTGATGTAAATGTTATGGCAGTTAGCAGGTGATATGCATATCACTAAAAAGGATGTAATCGATGCTTTGCTTTCAGCTCATGATGGGCTATCACAATCATGGATAGTGGACAGCGGTGCCTCTTTTCATGTTACCCCCTCTTTGGAGTCATTTTTTGAATACACTGCAGGTTGCCTAGGCAAGGTTTACTTGGGTAATAACTATGCATGTGAGATAAAGGGTGTTGGCACCATTCAGTTGGCCCTTGAAAATGGCCAAGAGCTGATTTTTCGAGATGTCAGATTTGTACTTGGTATAAAGAAAAGTCTACTATCAGTTAGGTAGCTTGATGCTAGAGGGTATTTTACTACCGTTGGTGGTGGATCTTGGAAGGTCCATAAGGGCTCTATGCTGATTGTTGAAGGCAGCAAAAGGGGGACTTTATATTACTTGCATTGTAGAGCATTACGTGGCAAGTTCTTGGCTGTGGCTGAAGTCCATTCACAGATGGAGCTTTGGCACAAAAGACTTGGTCATATGAGCCAAAAAGGCCTTCAGGTTCTCTCCTCTTTGGGGAGATTTGACGTAAAAGGCTTTGGTATTGAATTTTGTAATGATTGCTTATATGGAAAACATGTGAAGTCTCCTTATTACTGTTATGCCGTTAAGAAGTCTAATGCTCTTGACTTAGTACACTCCGATGTGTGCACTATGCCTGTTAATTTGTATGGGGGTGCACGGTACTTTGTTACTTTCATTGATGATTTCAGTAGAAAGTCATGGGTGTATATACTCAAGAGCAAAAAGGAAGTGTTGGATGCTTTAAAAAAGTTTTATGCTTTTGTTACCACACAGAAAGGGCTTAAGTTGAAAGCCATAAGAATAGATAATGGGGGTGAGTATGTCTCAAATGAATTTAACAAGTTTTGCGAGATGCATGGCATTAAGAGGGAGTTGACAACCCCTTATAATCGTGCATCAAATGGCGTGGTTGAAAGATATAATCGCACACTTTGTGAGAGAGTCAGATGCATGCTGTCCACAACTAATCTCCCGCAACAGTTTTGGGGAGAGGCTCTTAAAACTACAGTTCATGTATGCAATTGCTCTCCCAATTGTGCATTGGAAAATGACGTTCCTAAAGAGGTTTGTTCTAGCAAACCTGCTTCATATGACCATTTGCGTGTCTTTGGTTGTGATGCCTTTGTGCATGTACTTGTAGAACAGAGGACCAAACTAGACATGAAATCCATCAAGGGCATCTTCATGGGATATGGAGATGAGGGAGAGATGGGTTATAGAGTTTGGCTTCCTCAAGGCAGGAAGATAGTACGCAGCCGAGACGTAGTATTTAATGAGGCAAAGTTGCTGAAAAATGCTACACATGGTGATCTTAACAAAAAGAAGGTCAAAATTCAGCATGAACAGCCGGCCATTCAGGAGCCATTAGCTGAAAGTTCTGTCCCTTTTGATGCTGAAAATGAGCAGCAACCTATTGTGCTACAATCGGAAGATCATGGACAACACATGGATGCACAGGATGAAATAGGACATCAAGAAGAACATGCTGAAAACAGATTACAACAGCAAGAAAATGCTGAAAATCAGCCACTTGGTGATTGTGTGCACATTCCTTAGGATGTAGGTCCACTGCCTGATAATATAGATCACTGGGTAAGAAGGTCTACAATGTCAGAAGGCAACCACAAAGATTTCAGCCATCTTTGGATTGCATTTTGTTGACTAATGAGGGTGAGCCTCTGACATTTAAAGAGGCATAGTCATGTGAAAACAATAGAAAGTGGGAGCTTGCTATGCAGGAAGAGATGAAGTCTCTATATGCAAATAACACATGGGAGCTTGTACCTTTGCCCAAGGATAGGAAAGCTATTCCTAATAAATGGGTTTACAAAGTGAAATGTATTGATGGGAAGCCCAAGTACAAGGCACGGCTGGTTGCTAAGGGCTATACACAGAAGGAAGGCATAGACTTCCAAGAGGTCTTTTCACCAATGGTGAAGATGACTACGCTTTGTGTTTTGTTTGCTCTCACTGCATCCTTGGATTTAGAGTTGGATCAGATGGATGTGAAGACTGCTTTTCTTTATGGTGACTTGGATGAAGAGTTGTACATGAAGCAGTCAGAAGGATTTGCTATTCCAAGAAAAGAGCATTTGGTTTGTAAGCTGAAACGCAGTTTATATGGGTTGAAACAAGCCCCTAGACAATGGTACAAAAAATTTGATACCTTTATGCTCAACCATGGATTTAAACGTAGTTATGTAGATCACTGCTTATACACTAAAAAGGCTGATGATGGAAGCTTTATTGTGCTGGTTTTATATATGGATGACATGCTGATTGCAGGACAAAATAAGAGTACTTTGAATGCTCTTAAAAGGCAGCTGAGTTCAGCCTTCTTCATGAAAGATTTGGGGACAACTGAACACATTTTGGACATGCGTATTAAAAGAGACAGAGGGCAGTGTTTGTTGTTTCTCTCATAGGATAAATACATTGGCAAAGTACTTGACATGTTTAATATGGTTGATGCTAAGCCTCTTGGTGTGCCTCTACTGCCACATACAAAGCTTAGTAAAGCTGATTGCCCTAAGGATGATGCAGCTGCTAGTGCCATGAAGGGTATACCTTATGTATCAACTTGTGGATCTTTGATGTATGCGATGGTTGCAACTTGCCCTGACATTGCTCATGGAGTGGGAGTTGTTAGTAGATTCATGTCTAACCCAGGCAAGCCACATTGGGAAGCAATGAAATGGATTTTCAGATACTTGAAAGATACACAAGAAAAGTGTATATGCTATGGAAAGGGTACACTAGAGTTGCAGGGATTTTGTGATTCGGACATGGCAAGAGATCTTGACACTAGGAAATCTACCAGTGGGTATGTTTTTACTTTGGCTGGTGGGGCTATCTCTTGGTGTTCAAGATTGCAAAAATTTGTGGCATTGACTACTACAGAAGCTAAATATATTTCAGCCACAAAAGCTTCTAAGGAAGTTATTTGGCTTGGCCGTTTGGTCAAGGATTTTGGTCTTTCTTCATGTACTCTAGTGCTTGGTTGTGATAGCCAAAGTATAGTATGTTTGGCTAAGAATGCCATGTTCCATGCACGTACGAAACACATAGATGTTCGGTATCACTTTATCCGATAGGTCTTGGATGATGGTCTTGTCACACTAACTAAGGTCAAAACTCAAGATAACCTTGCAGATGTTCTCACTAAGTGTCTTGCAAAGGCTCAACATAAGCATTGCATTTGTGTAGCGGGAGTTGATTAGCTTAAAGGTACCACTTCGGGCCTTTAAGTGGGAGGTTGTTGGATGTAAAGTCCCTTCGTCCTCGTATATATAGTCATACAGGTGTGAACACACCCTTATTGTACCCCAACATATAAATACATTCTTTCATTCTTTGTGTACCATCACAGTCTGGTACACCTATCTTTGCGTTCACTCTCTCTAACTCTCAACTCTCTTGCTCTCACCTCTATCTCGCACTCCATTGCACACTCTCTCCCCTTCACATGTACCAAACATCATAATCCCTCTAAGATCAGAGAGATGGCCAGTCTCACCGATTAGTCTAGACGGAGTAGTAGCACTCCTTGGAGAAGTGTAAACTGAACTGTACGCGATGTGCAAGTACTCCTGAAACTCTTCATCTGTAATATTACCAAAACGAGAAGAAGAAGATGGTAAAGGTGAAGGTGTATCTACCTTCTTCTCAAGACCATAATGCCTTCTCAGAGTATCCAATGATGGAGAAGCCTGATAGGGAGTCATAGGATCCAAAGGAGGTGGTGCTTGAGACATTATAAGTCTATTCACACTTCTATCTTTAATTCACTCATATATATATATATATATTCACTCATAAGATGTTTCTGTTAGACTAGTTGCTCACTTTTGTTGGTATTTAGCTTTTATGCATTAGCGCGTTGCACCTACATACAAGGAAGTCTATCTCTTCTCTTCTTATCAATCCTAATGAGGATGTACTGCGAGTCGAGATGGATGTGTTGATTCATTGCTTTTTCTTTTTTTGTCGAATAGAAATTGAAGAGAAATTTTGAAAAAGATTTAAATGCATGGGAAAAGGGGCTAATTGAAGAATTATGGCCATTCCTCTTTAAGAAAGCTCACTCGTTCTACCATTATGAGCCAAGGTTAGGTAGCTTTAGATTTGGGAAGCGCTGTTTCACATTCTTTCTACGTCCGATTATGTAGTGAAGTGGGAGAGAAAATAATATGAGCTTTTTTCATGGAGTCGTGTTTGAGTCTCGTACAAAGACTAGCCTCCACAATTATCAAAGGATACTCTTTAAAAGAGTACCGGTTGTGATTACCATGTGGAGATATGCTAGGGTTTGCATTGAGGAAACACAGGATGTGTGACCAAAACTAAAACACAAAGACTCAAACAAGCAAAACTCAAACCCTAAATCCTAAACGCAAAATGCAAAGACTCAAAAGAACATTTAGTATGTCTCAACTCACAGAGATTGTTGCTATAGTAGATGCTTTGCTGTGTGGAAAGGATTCTAGTTTCCCAGAGAGTGGAGAGAAGTCAAATAAAAAGTTGTTTAAGGCTGAGAAAAGGGGTAGATCTGAAAATCAACTTGGAAAGAGGCCAAAACAGTAAAGAAAGGGCTCGAAAACATTGACACAATGTAGGGAATCAATGGTTGCAAATAAATGTTTTATTTGTGAATAAGAGGGTCACATTGCAAGGGACTGTCCCAATAGGTAGCAAGTTGAAAAATCACAAAATTGGGATGATCCTAAGGGAAAGGAGCCCAAAACATCAATGGGATCAACCCAATGATGATGCTACTGAGTTGTATAGAGCACGGGGTAAAATTAGGGTCAACATGTATTTATATTCTTTGATAATGGTGTACAAGTCAACTTCATCTCTAGTAGAAACAATTGATAACATCACTTAGATTTACTATTCAAAGAAGACAAATCTTTATTTACTTTCTCAATCACCCATCTTTTATCCTTGACCATCTTTTGATAAACTTGATTGGTTGCTTGTGTCAAGCAATCATCTGTGCATACGAAAACCAAATCCAACAATGGGGATGAAGGTTGAAATGCAAGCAAAAGAGAATGTCCCCAAAGCTGTTCCTCCAAGCTAGTCCAAATTAGGCTGTAACTATGAGGAACCCAACAAGATTGAGAGAGAGGATGAAATAATAAATCCGAGACTCACTAGTGATTATAGCATCCTGTATAGTCCATAAACCCAATCATGCCATCCTATTAAATTTATTGCATTCCATGTGCTTATCAGGTGAGTCATGCAACTCAGATGTGACCAGAACCTCATGCAGAGTCTATCATACCACTCATTGAAAAGCTTCAGTCGTATATTCAAGGATATGTGGATAGTGAAGAGTTTGTCCTTGCTCCACTTGAGGGTTGTGATGTGTTGCTTGGTATGCCATGGTATCACCGTATGCATACAGTGGTTGATTTACGTGTAAAAGAAATCACTATTTAGCATAGGGAAAAGACACTCACACTTGATATAAAGTTGAAAGGAGAAATTTTCCTTGTATCTACAGATGCTATTTCTAAAGTAATGAAAAACATCTTTTAACGTACTTGGTTTTTACTAAGAATAAAGATGATAGTGAGGATGTTGGAAATATGTCTAAGTTAAAGAAAGATCGCATGTCATTTCTAAGAATGTATGCTGATTGCTTCTCTCAGTCATTTTTAGAGGAGCTATTGTATGAAGTTTTTATTCCTAGAAGTAGCCCACATAATAATTCACTCTACAGAGTCAGTGTAGCCCAGTAGAAGGAGATTATGAGTCAGATGAATGAGCTATTAGAAAAAGATTTAATCAGCCTAGCTCATCCTTCTTTTTGTTTTGAAGTGTTTTTGATGCAAAAAAATGATGGTTCATGGTATATGTGCATCGACTATCGTGCTTCGAACAAAATTACAATAAAGAATCAATTTTGATTCCTTGGATTGATAATGTTATGGATAGATTACAGGGGGTAGCTATATTTAGCCATATAGATTTGAAAAGTGGATATTATCAGATACGCATTAGACCGGAGGATATACCTAAGAAATCTTTTAGAATGTATGAGTTTTTTATTATGCCTTTTGGATTTGTGAATGCACTTGTTACTTTCAATTGGGCGATGGATCATATCTTCAAGCCACATAGAGCATTTATGGATACTTTCTTTGATTACATGATTGTCTATTCAAAAGTATTCAATGAGCTGCATTAGCATAGATTGGTTATCAATGACAAGAAAAGTAAAATATTTTTTACATAAAATTCATTTTTTGGGGCATATTATATTGGTTGATGATATTTGCATGGACCTTGTAAAGGTTGAGGCAATGCTTGTATGACATCTTTGAAGAATGTACATGAGATCCATAGCTTTTTGGATTTATGTTCTTACAGATTAAATTAACTTTCAGAATTAACATTTTGAAAAATAATTTAATAAGTTAGATAATGATAGCAAATGAGATTAGAAGACTTGCCCATACAAGTGAAAAAAACGTTTTTAGTGACTGATGAAAGTCTATTCTAGCCATTGTAAGAGAGAAGAAGGTTGTTAGAAAGCAAAAAGAGGCTATTGATGTGATCTGTAGCCACCAAAGGATTAGTTCTACAGCATCATGTGACAACAGTTTGGAGCCCTCCAGGAGCAAGTGATAGTATCCGAAGGTCCTTTTGGTGCAGATGATAGCATATAGGATGGGGCAACAGTTTGTTTGGTGGTCCTAAGTTGTAGTTGACAGCTTCCATGGCTGTTTGAGTAGGGCAGCAGTAGTTTTTAAGTGTTTCTAGCGATGAAACTTTGAAATTTCTCTCTCTATAGCATTCTCTCTTATCCCCTAGCTCTCTCTTAAGTTATCTTAGCATTTTCCACAGTTTGAGCCATTAGAGGAAGAGATTTCAGTTAATCTCTAATGTAAATCCTAATTTACAACAAAAATTAGGGTTTGATAGCCACCTCGAGATGTGTGCTTAGAATTGAGAGGCTAAGACTTGAATATCAGTAGTTGAAATTGAGGAATTTTGGAGAGATTCAGGAGACTAGCCAACCAATATCGGATTTGGGGGTGAATTTGTCTTTGAAGGAGTAGGGTGAAGACCAAAACCAAGGGGCAAATTGGTTTGGAGGCTTGTTGGTCAATTTTGATAGCCAGAGGTACTTGGATTAGCAGAGGAGATCAGAGGATCTTAGTTGTACTCTTATCATTTGCAATATAAGATAGAGAAATACCGCAAGGAGCGCCAGAATTAGGGCCAAGATTAAAGTGGTTAAGTATGTATTTTCAGTTTATGTGAATTTTATGTTTGTTGTAATTAGTACTTAAGCAAGGAATTACCACCCTTTCCAAGAAGGAAAGCTAGTTTCATTTGGTGGTTAATTGATGTCAGTTTTGACCCTAGGACAACTATTTGGCCAATAAGTGTTAGTGGTGATACTAAGGATTAGCATTAATTAATTAATTAATGCCAGTCTAAGGGTCAAGTGAGGTTGGGTCCACTTTAGGTTGCAAATGGCCCAACCAATTTAATTATGGATGGGCACATTTAACTTTGGGCAAGTTCAAGAGGGTTGAAATTAATTTTTAGAATTATTTAATTCTAAAAATTAGTGTAATGGTTGGATATGTCAGAGTGCAGCGGTGCGGAAGCGTAGGACTGAGAGAGAGAGAACGCAGAGAGAAAAGGGAGAGAAAGAGACAGTGTACAATGAAGATCTGCTGTATAAAGAATGCTGAATACAAAGATATACACGGGCGCAGTGCGCTGGACTGCGTGTCTCCACCTCGACGATGCGACCTGTTGTCCACCTCGAAGTCTGCTGCAGTCTGTACTGTTTGCTGTCTGAAATCTGTGAATAGAGACAGAAATCTGCACGGCACCGGTCTGTAATCTGCGACAGAGAATAGTGGCCAGATTGCTGAAAACGTCAGCAATAAATAGGCGAAAAATCACCTAGAACGGGGCTCAAAAATGGGGCGCAGCCTGGAATAAAATGGCTGCAGGCAGTCGGACTGCCACGTGGCAGTCGGACTGCTGCAGGTCCGACTGCAGCAGTCCGACTGGATTGCACCTGCCTGGCTGTGATCATCTCTAACACCCCCTCTCAGAGCCTGGGCAGGGCAGAAGCCTGAGGGATCTGGAATGTTGCCGAAGTAGAGCCTGAGGAAGCGCCTTCGTAAACAAATCCGCAAGATTGTCCTCCGTCTTGCAATACTCCACAGTGATGGTCTCGTCCAGAAGCTTTTCTCGGATGAAGTGGTACTGGATCTCAATGTGCTTCGTCCGGGCATGAAAAATAGGGTTCCTTGCCAAGGCAATGCAACTCTCATTGTCACATCGCAGCAATGTAGGACGAGTCTGGGGGCACCCAAGCTCCTCCAACAATCTCCGAAGCCACACAACCTCGCATGTGGTGGAAGATGCGGCCCGATACTCCGCCTCAGTAGACGAACGGGCTACCGTGGGCTGCTTCTTGCTACTCCATGAAATAACACCTGCACCCAAAGTAAAGCAGTAACCTGTTGTAGACCGCCTGTGGTCCACGTCATCGGCCCAATCCGAGTCGCTCCAACCTGCAAGTACAAGATCTGACCCATCTGTCCCTGCGGGGTAATGAATCCCCAAATCAGACGTCCCCCTCAGATACCGAAGTATCCTCTGAGCAGCCTGCCAATGCACCATCTTAGGTTCACTCATGAACCCTGCCAAGAGCCCAACAGCAAAACATAGATCAACCCTGGTGTTGAGAAGCCAAATCAAAGACCCTATCAACTGTCGATAGCGGGAAGCATCCGCCAAAGGAGAAGCTGAGTGGGAAGTGGCCTTCCAGTTCGGATCCATAGGAGTAGAGAGGGCCCGACAATCTTCCATCTCAAAAGACACCAAGAGCTCCTGTACATATCTCTGTTGGGAGAGAAAGATCCCCCTCTGAGACTGAAAAATCTCATGTCCTAAAAAGAAATGGAGTAGCCCCAAATCCGTCATCTCGAACGTCCGATGTAAAGCTGACTTTGTCTCCTGGACCTGCTGTGCATCATCACCTGTGACAATCAAGTCATCAACATATAATACAAACAGCACACAACCTTCCCCGGAAGTGTGAACATACAGCTGCGGATCGGCCTTGGACCGCCGATATCCCAACTGAGTCTGGAGGAACGAATCAATCTTCTCGTTCCAAGCTCGCGGGGCCTGCTTGAGACCATACAGGGCCTTCTTCAACCTGTAGACTTTCCCATCTGAAGAACCAAAGCCAGGAGGCTGCTCAACGTAGATCTCCTCCTTCAAATCACCATTCAGGAAGGCCGACTTCACATCCAGCTGATAAACAGGCCATCTCCTATGGCCAGCCAAAGCAAGAACAGCTCTAATGGTTGCCATACGAGCTGTAGGGGCAAAGGTGTCATGACAGTCAATCCTTGGGCGCTGGGCAAAACCCTTAGCAACAAGGCGAGCCTTGTGCTTATCCAAAGTACCATCACTGAGATATTTGGTCTTGAAGACCCACTTGACTCCAATCACCTTCTTCTTCGGGGGGCGTGGCACAAGTGACCAAGTGCCATTCCTCTCAATAGCCTCCAACTCAGCTTCCATAGCTTTCTTCCATGGGGCGGACTGTAAAGCCTCCTTCACGGAGGTGGGTTCTCGATCCTGCATAACTCGAGACATCAAACAATAATTGGAGCACACAAGCTCCGAAGAATGCGCCTGGTGCCTCCGTGACCGCCGCGGACCATCCTGCGGTCCCCACTCCTCAAGAACCCCCTCGATCCCTGAATCACGGAGTGTGTCACGGGCCCAGCGAGGAGGAGGCCGAACCTCCCCTCGTCGTTCTCCATCAGTAGAAGACTCTGGAATGTCCACCGGTGGTAACTCCTCAGAAGGATCCGGTGGAACAGTAGACTCTGTGTCAGAAACAGAATCATAATCAAACGGCACAGGCTCCAGTGGTACTGTAGAAGGAGCCAAACTCTCCCCTGGATCTCCAAGAACAGGATGCTCCTCACCCGTTGAAGAAGCCGGAACCTCCACAAACCGCACATCACGGCTAGTATGCTTGACGGGATCATACAGTCGGTAGCCTTGGGACTGGGAGCTGCAGCCAACAAATACCTGTTTTCGGGAAGCCGCTTCAAATTTGTCACGGTGAGCCTTGGGAATGTGAACATAGGCATCACACCCAAAGACCCGAAAGTAAGAAACATCTGGCTTCGTCCCAAAATAAGCCTCAAATGGAGTCACCCCTTCCACGGCCGAAGTAGGGGATCGATTAAGAATGTGGACTGCAGTAGCCACAGCCTCGGCCCACAGAACCTGAGGGGTCTGTCGGTGCTCCATCATGGTGCGCGCCATCTCGATCACACTGCGGTTCTTCCGTTCTAGAATACCATTTTCTTGAGGAGTATTGGTATTGGCAAACTCCTGGTGAATTCCTCTATCTGCACAAAACCGAGCAAATTCATTAGACACAAATTCACCTCCCTTGTCGGATCGCAAGGTCTTCAACTTCCGGCCTGATCGGTTCTCCTCAAAGAGAAGCCAATCCTTGAAGTGTGAGAAAGCTTCTGACTTTAGTGCCAAAAAATAGGCCCATGTCATCCTGCTGTAGTCATCCACGATCAGCATGAAGTACGAGCTCCCACGCAGGGACTCATTCCTCATAGGGCCACATAGATCCGTAGATACTAGCTCCATTGGTGAAGTAGACCGCCGCGAAGCTGTGTGGGGAATGGCATCCCGATGCTGCTTCCCCCGTATGCAGGAGACACATGGCTGCTGGCTCACCACTATATCCGGCAACCCTCGAACAAGCTGTCCACGTGACGCCTTCCGAAGATAGTCATAGTTTAGGTGACCAAACCGAGCATGCCATAATTCAGACTGTGACTGTGAGGTAAGAAGAAGAGTAGAGAGGGCAGTGGAAGACTTCAGTTTGTAAATGCCGTTCTCCTCATATCCAGATGATAGAACCTTCCTCGATTCATGATCAAGGACTCGCACTGTAGAACTGTCAAACTCCACCAGAAGACCAAGGGAGCAAATCTTATGAACTGAAAGGAGATGGTACCCCAATCCTGGTACATGCAAAACCTCTGAGGTATGGGTGCCATCTCGTCCATCTGGAATAAGCTGCATCTTACCCCGACCTGCAATAGAAACTGAAGAGCTGTCTCCAATGAGAACTTGCCCACGCGAAGGTCGCAGCTGGGCAACACCATCTGATGAAGGAGTCATGTGCCGTGAGGCACCACTATCAATAATCCACTCTCGAGATTGGGAAGCCGCCATCGCAGCATCAGAAGCATTCGGTGAAGCGTCCTCAATGACAACTAAATGTAGAAATGCAGCTGATGAGGGTGCAGCCACCACTCCAGAATCCTTGGTTTCCTTCTTCTTGGTGTCCTTCGAGTCTTTGTCAGGGCAATCCTTCTTCCAATGACCAGTCTTTCCACAAATATGGCACGTGGAGTCTTTGTCCTTGTCCTTCTCCTTGTCCTTCTTGGACTTGTTATCCCCCTTCTTCTTCTTTTGGTCTTTCCCCTTCTTCTGAGAGGCTTGACCTGTCAACGCCTCCGTCTTGGAAGCATTCTGTCCCTTTAGCTGTTCCTCTTGGTCCAAGACCATAGGAACCAACTCTTCCCACCGAAGAGTAGACTCTCGCCCCGAAGCAATAAGGGCAGAGTAAAATGTACCGAATCGTGGCGGCAACTGGGACAAGAGTGTAATTGCCATGTCTTCGGAGGAAATTGGCTTCCCCGCATTCTGAACCTGCATCTGTAGCTGCCTTAGCTTGTTAATGTGTTCCCTTAGCGAAGAAGACTTATTGACGGACAAGGTCCGCATCTGTACCTCCAAAGAAACCCTCTTCATCAGGGTCATCCGATTGTACATTTGATCAAGCTCTAGCCATATCTCACGAGCCACCGTCAAGTGCTCGATGTGAGCGATCACGGCTGTAGTGCATGATAGAAAGAGAAAGGATCGAATCCTGGCATTCAGTTTGTCCCAATGAGACTGGGCCCTGGCCAACTCCGCACGAGCATCGGAAGAGAGTTTGGACTCATCTCTTACCGAAGGCCAGTCAATATCTTCCTGTACCAACTCTGCCAAATCATAGGACTCCAGAATGGCCAACATCATAACGCGCCAAATGCGGTAGTTGTCGCCGTCGAGCTTCTGATCTGTAGGAAGAGCCGGTAGGACAGGCACCTTCCGGTCCATACTCGCTTGGAACTCCAAGTCCATCTCTGTAGACATCTTCACCTGCAATGCCTTCTCAAACGCAAAAGCAGCCCCCTCTGACTGGGTAAACTCAGCCTGCTAAGGCTCTTCCGCGTCTCGAAGCTTCTTCACCCGCCGGAGGCGATGAAAAAGCAAAACCTGCACTTTTAGGTTGAAAACTCAAACTTTCTCCGCGTCAAACAGCAGTAAACAGCAGCAAATCCACCACATGTACTCCTTTCCTGTGCGCCCACACTCGTTTCAGCCTTGTTCCAAGGCGCAGCCCTCCTGTCTTCCCTTAAACGCAAAAAACGCAAATTTGTGTCGCGATGGAAACTCCTCTTCAGGTTGATTCTGCGCTCAGTCAGCCCTCAAACACTGCTTTGATACCATGTCAGAGTGCAGCGGTGCGGAAGCGTAGGACTGAGAGAGAGAGAACGCAGAGAGAAAAGGGAGAGAAAGAGACAGTGTACAATGAAGATCTGCTGTATAAAGAATGCTGAATACAAAGATATACACGGGCGCAGTGCGCTGGACTGCGTGTCTCCACCTCGACGATGCAACCTGCTGTCCACCTCGAAGTCTGCTGCAGTCTGCACTGTTTGCTGTCTGAAATCTGTGAACAGAGACAGAAATCTGCACGGCACCGGTCTGTAATCTGCAACAGAGAATAGTGGTCAGACTGCTGAAAACGTCAGCAATAAATAGGCGAAAAATCACCTAGAACGGGGCTCAAAAATGGGGCGCAGCCTGGAATAAAATGGCTGCAGGCAGTCGGACTGCCACGTGGCAGTCGGACTGCTGCAGGTCCGACTGCAGCAGTCTGACTGGATTGCACCTGCCTGGCTGTGATCATCTCTAACAGGATAATGCTGGAAATTGGGTTTAGAAGGCTGTCACTTGGCAAAGATACCCATGCAAACTGAGAAAACGTTTTTGGGCTTGATCTCAACCATTCAGATCAGTTTTTGGTCCATTTTTTGAACAGGAAATAGCACATTACAGCACTCAACAGCCATTTGGAGCCATTGACAAGCAGGCCACAGTAGGAGAAGGCCCATTAGGGGCTAGCGACATCATCCGCTAGTTGGCGACAACAATTCTGGTGCTCCGAGGTTGTAGGCAATTGCTTTTCTTGCTGGTCGATACAGATAGCGGGCAGATTGGAGGTTTCTCTACGAGAAATCTCTGAATTTTTTCTCTTTGGCATTCTTTCATCTCCTTTAGTCAATTCTCGGAAGATCTCAGCTTATCTCAGCCAGATTTGGTGGACAGTAGAGGGAACTCTGTTGTAAACGGTACATTTTTGCAAAATTAGGGTTTAGCAACCACCTTGGGTCCCATGCCATCAGTAGAAGGCATTGTACATTGAATTCAACACCTGAAATTTGTGAAATTATCAAGGGCTTTAGATGCCAACGTATCCATTGTGAATTTGGGGTAGTATTTTTTTAGTTGGGGTCCAATTAAAGCAAGTCTTGGGTGAAATTTAAAGGGCAATTGGTCCATTTTGTGTGCTGATTGCAGCTATAGCAAGGGGCTTTTGGATCAGTCAAGGAGATTGTAGAATCTCAGCTTGTACCCAATCCAATAGTCAATAAAGTTAAAGCAATACCGAAAGGGGCACTAGTTTTGGGGCAAATAGGGTGTTTATTGTCCAAGTATTTTAATAAGGTAAATTGTGCATTCTCAGCTTATGTTTGTTTACTGATTAGTGCTTGATCAGGAACTACCACCCTATCTGAAAAGGACGGCTGGTTTCGGCTACCCATGTAATAGTTTAGTCACTTAATTTTTTCATAGAAGAATTCAGGGTAAATGTCTATGACTCACAATGGGTTTAGATATAAAATATTCAGGAAAAAAACTTTTTTAGAAATAAAGTGGGTTACAATTTTCCCACGCCACCCTATATCTTCCTTAGGCTTTGGCTTCTCTTTATTGGGAGTCTCTAGATAGTTGTGCTAAATGATTTTAAAATGGAGTTGATTTAATCCCCACTTATAGTAAATAGGCTCAATTCCAAGTTTGCCCAAAACTCGAAGTGGTGCAAGGGTGTGATTTTGCTTGGTGGCTCAAAGTGACATCTAGCTTAGCCCAGGTGCACCACAAACAAAGTTGTGGCTTAACCAGATCTTTGCTATTGTTGACTTATCTATTTGTGCTCACATGGCCCAAGTCCTAGTGGGTACACCTGACAGATGTCCAGTGGCATTCAGTCGCTTTGCCAGCAGGTATATGTGACAAATATGTCCAATCACATTTAGTTGCTTTTTCATGTTTAAATTCTTTGCGTAGCATCAGGAAACCATTCACAATGTTGGTTCATTTATCTTATTAGTATGACCTTGCTCAACCTGTTTTCATGTGCTGCATAGAAGACCCCAACTCCTATTGCACAAGTTATGCTCTTGTGTATTTACTTAAAGTGAAGAATTCAATATGCTAGGGAAGGTCACGTTGGAGCTTATCATGTGTTAAACACTTCTGGTGTATGTGTTCTTGAAGAAGTGAGAGAGGCTTGCAGTTTCTCATCTGAAATGCTACCAAAACTTTGCTAGTATGTTAGTGCAAAGAAATGGCATTCAATACATGTTTTGAACGATAAATGCTATGGATAGAAAGAAATATGCATCAAGACTGCGTGTCACCACCACACTTTTGAGGGTGAAAGCACTGCTTATACTCCAGTGGAGCACTTGGAGGGAATTGATAAAGGCTCTTTCTTTTCACAGCCTTCACAGGACAGTAGTTTATGGTTTTGCAAGTTGCCACTTTCCTTTACATCCATTTCTTAGATGATGGCCAGCTTTCAGCAATTGCTTTAATGAAGTTTTGTTCCTTTACTCTAAACCTGGTAGATAGTGCCAGTGTATATTACACGCTTATAGGAACATTATATATTTTATGTGATGCTGTTGACAAAACAGACCTGTGTAATTACCTGACCAGGCTTATTTGCAGTGCTCAGCAGGGTGAAGGCTTTTCTTCCAGTTCTAAGTGAGGCGAATCGCAAGCTCTCTTCAGCTATTAAGGTGAAAATGTTGAAATGTTTTAATTGAAATAACCTAGGGGAAAGCCTCGGATGAACTAAACCCTGAAGGAAACTTATGCAGGAAAGGGGAGCTGAAGAGTTTGATATAGAGGTACTTAATGATTGTGCAGGAGCATCTTATGTGCAGATGGTAAGTTTTTTTACCTCTTTCTGTCCCCTCTTTTTAGAACTCTTGCTTCTAGGCATGTGCACATTTAAAACAGCTTAGGGTATTGTTGTTGGTAAAAATAGACCAGTGTCGTAGTATAGCACTTCTTAATTTCTTATCTGACATATCCATCACATATATTCAAGTAGAAGTGTGCAGTTTTTTCTGATTTGTAAAGTAATTTTCTTTTAACATGCAAGATTGTCATTAAGATCAGTCACCTTGATGCAGTTCTTCAAAAATTTTGGTCTTCTGTTTAACATTGATCTCTGCCATAAATTATGTAAACATCACAGGTGATGGTCTCTTAACATCACGTAGACTGCAAAGCATGATATTGCTGAAGGGTTTTTAGCTAGCAGTGTTAGAAAGTTGACATGTAGTTTTTAACAGAGTGAGATTTTGGCTCCATGATACACCTGGAAGTATTGCTGTTTACAGGAAATGTCTATGCTCCACATCTTCCTATGTCTTTATTCTATTGTTTGCTTTTACAGGATTTGGCCCTTGGAATTGCAGATCTTTATACTTCTGAAGCTGTTGATGCAGCTGAGCGGCTGGTTAGTGGTCGGGTCTTGCCTCTTAGGTACCACAAGAAACACGTGGGAAATGAGGATAGTGAAGATGAGGGCAACAGGGATATAGATACGGATAACGATGCGGGTGGTGAGGATGATGACAAGTCCCCTGAACAAGATGAAAATGCTAGTGAAGGGGATTGCCAATCACGAGACTACAACCATGGACCGATCAAGAGAAAGAAGCGACCAAAAATCGAGTTGATATAAGAGCACGTCGTGTATTCATGTCAGCCCATGCAATTGAGCTAAAGGGTTTTTGCCACTCTATTTATGTGTTAAATGAGTTTTAGTAGGTTTCTCCTTACATTTTTGGCTTGTCATAGGTTGGCCTTAGCGTTTGCCATTCAAGGGCAAGGCTATTGTAATTACCAGCAGGGTGTAGGCTGATTGGTAACAAGGGGGTGCGAGTTTCATGAGGTTTTGAGTCCAAGCCCGAGGGGCAGCTCAAGGCTGGCTGGCCTCCTGCATGGGGTGCTGTGTGGTACCTTAATCATGCAAGAACACATACGTCAAAAAACAAAAGACTGCTGTAAATGGTTGTGGTGTTGTGGCTGCTAGATTTATTGGTGCCATGGCCCATTAGGTTTTTTGAATCACCATGAGATGACTAGAGTTTTGCTAGACACATGATGGAAAAGTTGGGGTGTTCTGTTGTAAATTTGCCCAATCTTGATGTCAAATGGCAAGGATTGTTCTCTTAGTGTATATGGTTCCCTTCATTTTTAAATTTCTGTTCCATCATCCACATGCATGAGATCCTAACTAGAGGTGGAAGCCAAAATGTGTCATGACACATTTTGTAATTTGAGGTAGGCAACAAAACGTGATGTAGCTTGTAAGGCCATTTGATCCTGAGTTTTAGTTAATCTTGTAAAACCATTCCATTCCCAACAGATGTTTCAACATACAAGAATTGTTACTTTTACCAATGCCAATGATAACTTTTTGGACCAAGTTTACTGAGTCTCATCTTGATAAGGATTATGTGTGTGTAGGGAGCATGCTTGTTTCTTTTTGGGATGTGCGCATGTGAAGCCTATCAGAGGGAGATCTTTGTGTGAAGGCTTTTGGAGGGAGATCTTTGGAGTATCATAGGAAGCTCGTGTGGATAGTGCATGATAGTGGGTTAATTTATGATGGATTCTACTCAGCAGTGTCTCTAGAATTGATTAGTGTAGAGATTTAAATAGAGCACATATTGATGATCATATGGCTGAGCTGATATTAGAGGGAAAGTTGTGCTCTTCTATGCAATCATCAATACTATATTCTATAGTAATTAAGAGAGCCTGGGAGGTGGAAAGCAAGGTCAACATTCTTGAATACATCCAAGCAAAGAAAAGAGACTAAGAAGTTGGAGGGGTGTGTAGTGCTTTTGATCAAGCAAAGAAAGAGAACGAGAGAAGATTGAGCAAGTCAATTACTTAGGAAAGTGTTGATGGTCAAGGCTTCTGCTTTTAGGGAAATGAGTTTATCTATGCTCAATTCCCAATGCTAGTCTTTGTCAATGCTACCTTCAGCAAGTAAATATTGGAATCCATTGTTTCCATGACTTGTTTGCTTCTCTTTTTTTGCACAAGCACCTTTGTGTTATATTTGAATTGGGCTTATTGTTGAACTTATTGTTGCTAAAAAGCTTGCAATTATTCATGGCTTGCCATTGTGTACTAATAAGAAGTCTTGCTATCATGAAGACTTCATGAGGTATTCTACTTAACAAACAAAAAGATAAATTGTTAACATCTTAAACTTGCCAAGAATAGCACACTATTCAAATTTTTAGTGTTCACCAAAGGAACAAAAGTAGACTTATTGTTTGAGCATTTCGAATTTTAGGGAAAAATACTTGTATTATATATTGTCCATTTTGATCAAGAGAGCAGTGAAATATTTGGTTAGGTCCCTTGTAAGAAGCCATTAGGTTTGAGTAACATAGTTTGATGAGAGATGGATAAAAACTTAATTGACCAATAAAGAGTTGCCACGAGCACTTAAGTTTGCAACTAGGGGTTTTGGTTAAAAGCCACTTTATTTGAGTATACTTGAGGATTTTCTACCTAGAAGACCTTTATTTATAGGGTTTCCTTTCCATTCCAAAGAGAGGTTATGGAAAGTTAGGTATGTGGCAAGTGCTATAAGAGCATGCCATTGGTTGACAAAAATGGAGTGAAGATAAAAAGTTGAGTGAAGGTATACACAATAGTACTTAAATGATACATTGTCTTAGTTAAAAAAATCCATTTGTATACAAAAAAGAAAAGATTAATTTAAATTGCGTACATTGATTCTTCAATCTAAGATAGAACATGGTGGTTGAAAGTGCCAAACTACTATCCAAAAAGGAGTTTCCAAGCTCAAAACTTGCTTTCAAGTGGGATCATTGGATGATTCACAAGAAAGCTCACACTTTTTCTTTTTATAGCTCATGGATTCTAGTTTTGAGCTTGGAAACTCCTTTTTGGATGGCAGAAAAGAAAAGATCAATTTAAATTGCGTATACCAATTCTTCAATCTAAGATAGAACATGGTGATTGCAAGTGCCAAATTGATATCCAAAAAGGAGTTTCCAAGCTCAAAACGTGCTTTCAAGTGGGATCATTGGAGAATTCACAAGAAAACTCACACTTTTTCTTTTTATAGCTCATGGATTCTAGTTTTGATGTTAAGGATACCAAAACTTGGTATGAGCAGTTTAGTGGGCCATCTTGAGCTAAACATTCATAGTCATGCATAATCTTAGTTACATTTTTTTTGTGAACTAATTGATTTATCATACTTCAAAGGCCACTTACAACAAACTTAATCGTCCTTTTATTACCTACATATAAAAACCCACTTAGCATGTATCATACTCCAAAACTTGTAAGAACTTGAACCTCTTAGCTCTACACTAAAATATATTGTAACTAAAGTGTATGGTTAATAATCATATAAATCTTTGGTCGATTTCAAAGAAATATCTTATGAAAAATCTATAGATATATCCTATTCAAGAAAAAAAAGATTTCCTAGATGATATATTAGACATTTTGATATAACTTATCCATTTATCATTGATTACTTTAGTAATTAAGATAATAACTTTACAGTATACCATAATATTAGGTACAATTTCTAGTGGCTTTTAATTTGACAAGTTAAAAGCAATATTTTAACCCTTTTATGAACATTAATTAAGTGATCTACTAGTTAGACAACAACTTTAATTATGTTATCCTAAATGATTATTTGACATTATTGTTATAGCTTAACATTGATTTATTAACTAATTTAACTTGTTGCTTAACTAACATCTAGTTACACAATAGCTTTAGCTACAATGCAATCTTTTAGTTAGATAATGAACTTAGGTACAATGTTTAGTGGCTTTTAATTAAATAGTTAAAATAAATATTTAAAGATTTTTTATGTTGATTAATTACATTAGATTATAATTTTCATAACTACTAGTTAAATAACAACTTTAGTCACAATACATTATTTTAATTACATAATAGCCTTAGGCTTAATTCATGGTTGAAATCTTGGTGTGAAAGGGAATCTCGCGGAGGGAAACTTCCCTCACATGAAAGGTGAGAAAGATGTCCCCACATGAAAGGTAAGAAATAAGCCGTTGATGCATTGCCTAATGCTTTGAATTTGTGTGTGTGTGTGTGTGTGTGTGTGTGATAGTCAGTTGACATTGAACATGCTTAAAGCATCATGGTGCCTTCATTGAACCCCTTCTTGGCTTACCATCTTAAACCACTCCAAATGGAAATTTATTGCCTCCTAAAGAACATTAAAGAATCTACCATGATTCTCTTTTTTTCATTCTCAGAACATGCAACCTCACTCCTATGAACTAAAAGATCTTTAACATGTCTTCTATCTTCTCAATTTACATCCTCTAACACTTATAATGGCCATGCACCTTGGGAGATAAACCCAATTCCATGGAATGATGTTGCTTTATGATTTTTGTCTTCATTCATTGACATTCTCAATGTGTATCCTCACAATTCTAGCGGCAATTTTGTTAAATCTTTCAATACACTTTGAGAGAAAGACAATGTTGCACTTTGCAAATCACTATAGCTTCTCTTGCTTCAAATTAGGTACCATCTACATCTACATGGTGGGAAGGGGATGACAATTGATGTGGTCCCCTAATGCCCTCAACTCATTAATGCATCTTAGTCCTTACTAATTCTTGCTATTGGTTGGCTTATAGGTAAAAAGACTACCTTTTCATCATGTGTTTGGTAGTTTTGTTCTTAAAAATTAGCATTCAAGTTCCTACATGATTCCTATGTATCACTTTAAACAAATTAGTCCACTTGATGGTTCAATCCTAAGTGTATAATCTATCCTCATTTCAACAATAAAAGGATAAGCACATTTATTTATTCCCCTATCTAATTCATGATTGTTTCTTGAGCTTAGCAATCTATCCCTTTATAGTGAAATTTATTTTCTTTAAATTCCTCTTGATAACACATGCGTGCACGCACACACACACGCACATGCACACACATGCACACCCACACACAAAAATCCTTTGGTATCTTCTTTTGGTGGCAATTACTAATATTGGAAACTTTGCCCCATATTTATTTACATAGACATTATGTTTGCTTTCATAATCACATAAGAAGATTTCCAATACTTTAAAATTAAAAGTTGATACATGGCATTAATTTTGTTAACAAGAATCCTCATTGTTAGTTTGATGCCTTGGCTAGAAAACATGCATGCTATGTGGAACGTTCCTTAAAAAAAAAGGGGAGAAATAAGGAGTTACTTTTAAAACATGGGACCTTTTTTTTTAAAGAAGAGAAAACAATTCTATTAATTAGATCATCTTGGGACCAAGGCAAAATACAAAGTACATAGTAGTCCTCTAAGCGATTTCTATACAAAAAGATTATATACAATAAAGGCAAGTCTGTTACATGGCATGAAGGAATAAGCAGTCATTGTGGGAGGTCTATATTGCTAGACCATATGGGACTAACCAATGGAAGAAAGTGCTAGAATTTCAGGTTTTGAGAAAAGCATCTCTCCTCATAGTCTTTGAACTTCTTTGTATTCTCTCTCGTCTACCATTGAGAGTTTGAAAAATCTCTATCCAAATTCAATAGAGTCTCTAAAGTGGATATGTATAATAAATATATAGCATGGCTACATTTGGTGTCCCATATGTACCAAGCAATATGTGATCTCCCATATGTGGTGGTGCCTTTGGGTCTCCACAGTATCTACGAGAAATTAAATACCATGGTTCTCCATTGGCAAGGACAAGGGTCTCTAATCTCCATAGTAGTAAATTCCTCCACTTCTCCTCATGTTGAAGAAGGCCCCTCACAATAAGCTTCACCATCAATGCTTTATCTAGATTGTTTAGATCACCAATCCCTAATCACCCTTAGATTTGGGTTGAATATTGACATTGTAGGTGGTTTCTGGTAGATGGAAGATCTGCATGATCTTAGTCCTCATAAGTCTACCATTTGCACTTGACCAAATGAAATTCTTGATGAGCCTCTTCACTTAGCTAACGTATGACCTAGGGAAGGCCCAATAGGTTGGTGGCATGTGAAACCTGGTTAGCCACAACCACCCTCCTTGCAAGTTATAATCTCATTTTGATCCAATATAATAGCTTTTGTCTTATGCTCAAGAGTAAGGGTGCCAACTACTAGTCAATGACATCAATGTCCATATGATAGCTAAGATATCTCACTCAGGTAATGTTGGGAACCTTAATAAAATTCTATTGTGCCTCTAATCTAGTTAGTGAGTGTCGCAAATCCAAATCCATAGGAGTTGTGCCAATCGATAAGAGCTTCAAGCTCTATGAAAAACCTCCATCACAACTGCAAAGGCCATGGAATTTGTCCTCATCTCCATCTAAGTAGACAATTGTGTCATTTGCAACCTCTGCATCTAACAAGTCAACCTTTGGGATGGGAGTCTAATGCACCTTGGATGCTCGTAGATATATGCCTAAAAAAAGAGCTCATGGACTAAGCAAAAGGAAGAGAAGAGGTACAAGAGGGCATCCTTGTCTCATCAACTTAATTTGTCACCTCTACCATCACTCATAAGAACTTGGCTATAAGATGAGGAATAAAGAAACACTAACCTTTAATCCATTGCTTTGGCACCCTCTACGAACTCCCAATTAGCTCTATTGTAAGCCTTCTCAAAATTTAGAAGTAAGACAATGAGGTTTGTCACTTGAATTGTGTAAGAGCTATGGATTTCCAAAAGATAAAAATGTTATCTAAGATACTGTAGTCTTGAATAAAACCTGCTTGTCTAGGATGGATGGGGTTTGATATCAAAATAGCTAGTATTGGATTGATCACTTTATTAAAGATTCTATATGATGTACAAACAAAAGGGATTAGTCTCCACTAAGTAATTCTAATGTCTCTTTGTTTTATTTTGGAATGAGGTGAATCAATCCCTAAGTTAGCCTTTCTAGCAAATTTCTTGATGCCATACTCTATTGAAATGCTATAAGAAGTCTTGTGATAACTATGCCCTAGTAACTCAAGAAGAAGGCAATATACAATCCATCATCCTTGAGGTACTTTCTTAGAGAAATTCTAGTAAATCCTCCACCAATTCCTCCTTTGAAGAAGGAGCTATCAAGTGTCTAGTTATGCTCTCTCTAGCTACCCTCCTTGTACTCTATAACACACACTCTCTATCTGCCTCAAAATTTGGAGGCCTACTTGTTGTGCCATTATAATTTGTGGCCACTTGCCCAACCTCCTCCAGCCCTTGGGTAGAAATCCATCTCCTCTTCTATCTAGAGTGTTTAGTACTTAGAGTGTAAAAAGAGCAATATGCTACTTTGTGGGTACTTACCCAACCTCATGTAGCACAAGCCTGGGCAAGAGATCCATTTTCTCACATAAGTCTCCTAATATCCTATCTAGAGTGTCTAGTAACATTTATTTTTGAGTTGGAAAACTCCTAGTGTAGAATATAGATCCCACTTGCCCAATTTTAAACATGGGTATGTTCCTTTTATGCAAATCCTTCTTCTATGATATTTCTGGCTTATACTAGACTTACAATTTAACAAGGTGACAAGGATAGCAATTGAATAGTGCTATTGACAATTACAACACGATTCGGTTTTATTAATTCTCATTAATAATCAACTTATTTGAGTTTGTACACGACATGCATAATCCCTCATATTCTTGTAAGGTTATCCATTTGATAATGGATATTAAGAATGAGCTAATGCTAATGCTTAATTAGTTCTACTATTGCAATATAACTAGATTGTGTAGAAAGAAAGAGCTGTTAATATCTTGGAAGTTTACATGCTTAGCTCTCATTATGGGAACTTGTAAATGTCTCTTGCTAACACTCACTCGTGAAAATGGTGTGAAATGTAGCCATATTGTGTTACTAAATTTTTCTGTGAGGCTATTCTATATATTTGCACCTAGATTTGGTGTCACTAGGATACATGGAGTGTATACCCCCTTTCTACATCTTTATACAAGGTCTATGATGCTTTGCTCAAAATAGTTTCGTCAAACACTCATTAAGCTTGATACTAGACTCTAAGGGGCTAACCTTTCTCCAACTTGATACTACTAAAATGGATTGAAAGGCTACCATATTTCTCTCAATAATTTGATGGTGGATATCTCTAAGCTTAAAATGTTCATGGGAAATCTTGAAAGCCTAATCGAAGAAGATGAAATGAACTTGAGCAATTGGCTAGATTCTTTAAGAACTACAATCAATAATCTTTTTCTCACACTAGTGTTCTTTTTGAAGAGAAAAACCGTAAGCCCTATGGATGGGTATAAATAAAGGCCCTTATTCCAGTCAACTTCATGGATAAATAATAAAAATTCTTAAATTCCAATCAACTTAAAAGGACCTTGTTCTAATTAACTTCATGGATAATGAATAAAATTTCTTAAATGCCACATAGGAGACAACAAGTAAGAGCAAGGATTATATATAGATGCATCCACACCCCTAAGAAATCTTTAGATATACTTACAAGCTTCTCGATTTTAAGCTTGGTCATATGGAGTATTTACCCTACTTGCCCCTGTTTCTACAAAGATGTGGCTACTACTTGTTGGAGAGGATGACATTAGCTTGGTTGAAAATGCATTTTTTCCCTTAGCACATGATGGTACACACTGTATTGTTAATGTTGCCTTGCTACTACACCCCCCCACATGCGCACACACACACACACACACACACACACACACACACACACACACACACACACACACACACACACACACACACACACACACACGCACGCACGCACGCACGCACGCACGCACGCACGCACGCACGCACGCACGCACGCACGCACGCACCCCCCCCCCCCCCCCCCCCCCCCCCCCCCCCCCCCCACCCAAAACTTTTTTACGGCCTCTTCAATTTTCTTCACCATTGTGACATTGTTGGTCATCAAATAAAATGCAAAAGTAACACAATTCTATGGTTTGATCATACGGTATGGTTTAATATGCATAATGTGGATGTTGAATTTGTACAGTATTCATGGTTCCATGCTATTTTTCTTCAAATGGGTAGCCAATGAAGCCCATGAGGCCATAAAACCCTCATTGGTCTTTTACTACTTCAAAGAGATGGTACTTATGGTAGTAACACATCTTATGAATTCTAAAAATAGTTCTAACCTTATTGGACAATATCAAAAGTAATGAGGTGGAACTTATAGAAAGATACTTTAACATAAAGGGACTGATGATGAAGCAATTAGCTATCTCGATATGAATCTAACAATCCCACTAGAGGAAATAGAAGTCCAAAGCACATAATGCTCATAATAAATCACATAATCTTAAAAGAAAAGGAGTAGTTCTTGATGACTACAACTAGAAAGGTAAAATGTTGCAAAGCATATATAATGCACAAGCATGTTCACATATCTCATTTTGAGATTCTCCTCATATGACCTATATTGCAATGGATTATTAGACAAGATTAACCCCAATAAATACTTATTTGAGGAGGTTGTTTTTGGATGGAAGTTCCTACCCTCTCTTAGAGCTATGGTACATAAAATCTATGAGACTTTTATAATAGGACATATATCTTGTAATTTCTATAAATATAAAAGGAGATTAGATTGCAAAGCTTATGATCATATTGGTACCCCTTACATTAACATAATAATTGATAAAGCATTATGTGATTCGTAATAGTGTAAATTATATACAATTTAGACCCTTTAATGTGGATGATGCTATGTATGCCTTTATGGATGGGTTTGATGACATCTTGAGAATCCTAAACTTGGACAAGCCCACTCTCACTTATATAGCTTAGAAACTTGTAAAGGTGATGTTAAGTATTGATAAGCAACTAATAGAGCAAACTTGATGATTTCCATATAGTTGGAATTGAGAAAAAACCTAATAACCCTCCTATATTTTGTAAAAAATGTTCATGCTAATTGCATTGGAAAGATTTAATGGTAAAGGCTTCAAACATATGCATCTCAATATTGAGGAATTTCAAATACATATTCAAGGCTTAAAAAGTAACAATGCTATATCCATACTTGGATGTAATGAGCTTCTTAAAAGTAACAATGCTATGCTGATACTTGGATGTAATGAGTTTTCGTTTCTAATGAGAACCTTGAAAGCACACAAAAATGAATTTCATTGGCTTACCAATGTTGCCATTGTGTATCTTTGAATACACACTATTGTTACTTAATGGATATGTAAGAAAGTCATGAGGGAGATGAGTAGTAACCTTAACAATTAGACATGTCTATTTTTAGGAGTTAAAATATAATATTATTGGATGGTTGAATTTGTATAACAAACCTTTATTAATCTCCCAAATACCATTCTATAGAATATACTCTATCGATGTAACAACAAAGTATGAAAATATTCTGCATTGTGGGGACACTAGACTAATTTTAGTAATAGGAAAAGTGATTAGCTAGAAATTTTTCTTCAAAAAATGCAAATTTCTCTCATTTTCCAACCATAATAGCAGTGGGACTTGGTCCAACAATAATAGGCATAGGTTTTGCTAACTATCATTGGATGAATGTCTTAAATGTAACTCATGGATCATAGATATCATGCTAATAAAAACACATGGTTAAAAAAATGGGAAATGCATTGGCTTCCCATGGTATTTGGTTGTTCACGAATTTAGTGCAATCTATGTGTCCTCTTCTTTGAATACAATGTTTGTCAGCCACTTGAGGTGAACATTCTAAGACACTTCTCTCATACATTTAGATACTATGATGACATACTTATGGGGGACTTGTGGTCAATGTTCAAAAATTGAGTATATTTTTGGTTATAAGGAATGCTACTCCGAAGGAAGTACATACCTTTCTGTCATCTATAGGGTACTTACTACCGGAGGTTCATAAATGCCCTGACAGCTTTATTAGCTTGAACATTCCTTTGAAATTTTTCTCAAAAAACCTATTCTTCTTCATGAATAGTAAACATTTCATTTCACAAGACACAATTGACATTGAATTGTCAAGTAAGCCTAGCATGCTTGTTAATCTATCTTTTAACAAGAAAGAGAGCCTCCCTTTCATATGCATCAAATGTGTACATAGGGTAACAATTGAAAATCAAGTTAGGTAGACAAAGTCATACTCTCTCAAATTGGATCAATTTGATATTTCAATAATCAATACAACATTGCTACTACTCACATTCATACCCCAATACTAGGCTTCACTAATAATGGGTTTGAAAAGCATTGTTGAGGTAAAGGCCAATGGCCAATACCCAAACGAGCATCTCTTGTATAATGCACATGATATATTCATATATAAGTGAAGATAACAAAGAATAAGGGTACCATTCATTATATATACAAAACTCTCTTGTGTGGTCCTCTCTTTCACCAAAGACTCATCCAATCATCATTGTCTTTCTTGCACTTGTCCAAAAATAGTAGGAAGGATGAAGTGAATCCTAATTATTAACTTCAATAGAGGAACTACTTATCATTGATTCAATTGCCCATTGCACATTTTCCTCAAGGTTGATTTCATTTGTGTTGATAGCCATGCACTCAACACCTTTGCATGTACAATTTTAACAATGACTCCCATATATCTAGGAAGTAAACCTTGCAAAATCATGTCTACTAAAGAAGACCTTCTTCCATGCATTTATTATCCTTAAAAAGGGTGACATGATCTTACCTTTTGAAAATTATTATTACCTCTGTTGATGTTTGCTAAATGTTAGGATGTTTCTTGCTAAATTGTATACCATAAATAATTAAGGATAATATTAAATTTGGGTTTTGTATAGTTCCACAAAGATAGATTTCCTCTTGCGCTATATAGCTTTTACATCACATTCCACCATTGCTTCCCTATCAACTAGTATCAAAGTAGTGTACACGAGAGCTCGTGCTTGGAGAGAGGAGCAAGAGGAGTGAAGCTTTGTTGTGAAGATTGAGGAATCGGGATATTCTTGTGACATTTATGCTTGCTATTTGCATAAGGTGTTTCAACTTAAGGAGTCACTGAGGCACAATTTTGGGAAATTTGGGCATCCATTAGTGATTGGGTTTCATGTCAAATAGCTTGGTTTTGGATATTCAAAGACATTGAACATCATTGAAGCTTTCCAATAGAAGATGGATCATAATTCTTTTATGCTTTCCTCCTCTTAAATGTATGTGCGACATAGGTGAAAGTAGGAATATCTTTTAATCATTTAGTTTGGAAGCCATTCTATCCATTTGAGTAAATGAATAGTATCCTACAGAAGTTTGGATAGCTATGGAAGTTTGACACCATTGTTTGGCTTTGTGGAGCACTTAGATTATAATCAATTTTGTCGCTTTTGATTTGAGGTTGAGCATACTTTGGGTATTTTGGTATGCATTGTTTGGCTTTGTGAAGCACTTAGATTGCAATTAGTTTGGTTGCTTTTTATTTGAGATTGACCATAATTTAGGTATTTTGGTGCACAACATATATTCTAGCCATTATAGCATCTTCATATACTTTTGAAAATGCATTATTTATATCAAAAAATTGGATGGCACTAGCTAGGATACAAGAGTTGTGGGTTACACTTAAATTACTGAAGACATGCAATAGTAAGAAGTCCCTCTTTAGGTGCATCTATAATGCATTGGTCCAAAGAAGCAAGTAAAGCCATTGAAATGCAAAGGTGTTAAGCTTGAGGTCATAGATACTTATGTATGGGAAGAAATGGGCCAGTTGGCACATTCCACTACCATATTGACACCCTCAAACTTGATGTGTTTTAATGTTAAAGACACAAAAGGTGGTGCATTTTGTATGGAAAAATCTTGATGTTCTATATGAGAAAGAAATTATAGTTTTGATGGTTTATTGGTTGAAAATACTCATTGATATCTGTATGGAAGAGGGGGCATCTATGTCCACACCATCTCAATGAGTTTAATAGTAGTTCTAGACAATTAACAACCATGATTCGATTAAGACTATGTTCTTGTTGGTGACCTTGCTTGAGAATTAGGATACTCTTAGGATATCCATTAGTAACTTTGTACTTGCAGGTGGTTTTACGAGTGCTAATGTCGAGAGTAGTTTGTTCATTAAGGAGCTGAATAGAAATAACAATATAGGGTCAAAGAGCTTTAGTGCAATCATTGTGATAGGAAGGACAAGTGCCAGGGAAAACTCTCATGAGAGAAGCAAATCAAGGAGTAAACCGTGTAGCAGGAATGATGTGGAACACCTATTTTGTACTAAGAAGAGACATATAAAAATGGTTTTGTATAAGTGGAAGAATAAATAAAAGGGCGAAAGAAAAATAAAGATGATGGCAAAAAGAAAGAGAAGGGCAATGCAAAGATAGAGGAGATGAATGCATGTAGCAATCATGATAGAGATGTCTTGGATGTATCCTCTTTTGGTGATGCATTAGTCATTGGCTAATGGAATTTCCTTTGTTTTATGGAATATATGACATGTTCTAGAGCTTACTAAGAGTTTGATTAGTACAAAATAGCTTGGTTATAAGGTGATCTTTGGAGATTGTGAATGAGAAATTTGCAAAGGGTCTCTTGTTGTTACCAAAGGGCCTACATATGATACTTTGTATTGTTTGCATGTTTTTGTGGTGAAAGACTATGTTGTAGTTGCCATTGAATAGCCACCATCGATTTCTTTGTATCGCTATTTGGGGTACATATCAATACTATTTGAATTATCCTCCATGTTTGAACTTTTTTTATTTTGGTTTTTGTGAGTATTGTCTTTTTGACAAACAAACTAAATTGTCACATAAGAGATATGATGGTACTAGAAGATAATAGTGTTTAGACTTGCTTCATAGTGATTTGTGTGGGCCTATGCTCATGGTCTTGTTGGATGGAGCTTTGTATTTTGTCATGTTCATAGATGATGCCACAAAGAAGGTTTAGGTTTATCCTCTTTGTAAGAAAAGAGTGACGTGCTAGGTGCATTTCAAAAGTTAGTGGCATTTGTAAAGAATCAGTTGGGCAAAAAACTTAAGTGCTTAAGAACTTGATAATGGTGGTAAATACAATTCTCATGCTTTTATGAACTTTTGTGCTAGCTGTGGTATCAAAAGAGAGTTGATAGCTCTCGAGAATCTTGCTCAAAATGGTGTAGATGAGAAGATAAATAGGAGTATTCACAGGAAAGAATCCATAGTATGCTGTTTAATGCTAGTCTCACTAATTGGTTTTGGGTTTAAGATGTATAAAGAAAATAGTGCATTTGATCAATAGTTCTCTTAGCAAGCCATTGGATGGAAAATTTCTAGAGGAGCTATAGTCTAGAAAGAGATCTAGTTATGATGACTTGGATGTCTTTGTCTATGAGACACTTATGCATGTACCTAGGGATAAGTAGAGTAAGCTTGATCCGAAGTCCAAGAAATGTACCTTTCTAGGATATAGAGATTCATGAGAAACGGGCTATTGCATATATAAGAGGGTGGTTTGCAACCATGATGCCACTTTTAATGAGGATAGTATGCTTAGGTAGGCCGTTAAAATTGTCAAGATGCAGACGTTAGTATTCTAGGAGGATGAATAGCCAGCCAATGTCAAGCTGGGAGTGCTATAGATAGATGCCATACAAATGGGTCCACAAGTTCAAGGTATCTCCATTTGATGCATTGTCTAAGTACAAAGGCAAGATTGGTGGCCAAAGGATTCAAGAAAGAGAAGGGGATTGACTTTAATGAGATATTCTTACTAGTAGCCAAGATGACTACCCATTGTATGGTACTTGTAATGGTTGCCAAAGAGGATGGGTATAAAGATATCTTTCTTGCATGGAGAGGCAAAAGGCAATCACTGTTGCATTGCCTCTATATTTAAAATGTAGCCAAGAGGAGAAGATGAGCATACGTATGAAATACCCAAGGTTTCTTATGAATATGTGATTGGTAACTTGATGTACACCATGGTTGCTACACGTCTAGACATTGTCTTACAAAGTATATGCATATGCTTAAGAATGAAAGATACATATGTTCTTGGATATGTAGATGTTGATTTCACTAGGAGTATAGACTCTAGGAGGTCTACTATAGGTCTACTATAGGGAGCATGCATTTGTTCTTGGATATGTAGAGGATTTTTCTAGGAGTATAGACTCTAAGAGGTCTATTGTAGGTTTTTCTTTACTTTCATATGTGGTATAGTCTTTTTGATCTCTCGATTGCAATCATATATGGTATTATCTACCAATGAGGCTAAGCATATTGAAACTATTAAGGCTTGTAAGGAAGCTGTATGGCTTACTCATCTAGTGGGAGACTAGGGGATTGCAGAGGAGAGGTACCTACGTTACACTATGATAGTTAAAGTGCCATTCAATTTTGGCACAAAACCCTATCTTTCATGAAAATGCAAAGTAGATTGATATGAAGTATCACTTTAATAGGGGGTGCATGACAATAAGTACACCAAGCTTATGAAGGTCCATACAAGTGATAACCTTATAAATCTTCTCACAAAGAGTTTACCTTCTAAGCACTTAGAATGCAACACAAAGTGCTAAAGGGCATTGGAAAATATCTTCATTTTCTTCTTATACTTCCATCAAGGTGTGTTTCCCTTTAAGTGGGAGGTTGCTAGGGTAAAGGCCAATGGCCAATAGTTGAGCATGAACCCCTTGTATAGATAAACACTATACATTCATTTATAAGTGAAGTAATAAAGAAAAAGGTTACCATTCCTTGAACCTAGAAAGATGTCTTTTATACTTCTCTCTCTCAACCCTCTTGCATTCCATAGCTTCTAGATCGCATCTCATTATTGTTTCACTCTCAAGAACAACTATGGTCGCTTGTCCCTTTAACATTAGATGTCCATTTGTTACTTAAAGTAGAACTTTATGAATTACAACCTCCACTCTGCAAACATGCTTGGTGTATATGCAAGAATTATACCTACGATGATGGGTGGTAGTCCCTTTGTGATACAACACAATCATAAATCCATGGATATGGGTTGTAGAGGTAGATCATTCCTAGTGTGGTACACAATTATCCTTTGTCGTACCCTTTTGTTGGCAACTACTAGTAGTTAAACTTTGCCCCACATTTTTAGACCAATAGTTTGAGGTGCTTGTGTACCTTGTGTACCTTGCATAAGAAGACTTTCAATGAATTCTCTATTACAAGTGAATACATTGCATTTTATTAAAAATAATATTTGCATTTCCAATTTAAAAACTTGGCTAGAAAATGTGCATATAATGTGGAGTCTTCTTTAAAAAGAAAATGGGGGAAAATGTAATTTGTCAAGAAAAGGAGGGGAGATTCATCTCATAAATTATTGGGAAAAAAGGGGATGTTTCTATCCATGGATACCCTTAGGGTTTAACACCCTAGCTTTTATATATTGACAACGTGCCAAAGGCAAACAATTATAGGGCATGATGAAGGAAGGTATGACACCTTGCAACTACATGAGGGTTGGCTTTCATGGTTGCCGCATTGCCTAACCTAAGCCTATGGTCCTCACAACCATTGTGTCTCACAAATGGATTGTTAAATATATCCCCATTTTCCTAGTTTGTGTATTGGTCACATAGAGCTCATGTATAGTAGAATGGGATATGGCCCAAAAATGATATGCACACGATGTTAGGCTACATTATGCTTGTATGTGGCTCTATTGTGTGTCAACATCCCTACACTTACACTTATATTCTTTGCATATATATTTGTAACCTTCATGTTCTTGCTTGATAGAGTAAGCTAGATCCTTATCCTAATGCTATCCTCATAGGACTACATGGAATGGGCTCTCAACAACACAAAGATTTCTATGCAAAGAATCCTTATCATATTGCTATTGTTGGGGTAAAAGGCCTCTGGGCCTACCTGTGTATACTATGAATGCCCATTCTTTATTCATATATAATATGATAGTGCAACAAGGCTGTTAGTTCAGTTGGACAACACCTACATTGTGTGCTCTTCTCTCCCGCATCTTCCTCTTCTCCTTCTCCACTGCCATTGCATCCCCTTCAACTGGTATCAGAGCGGGTCTTCAAGAGCTCATCCTTGCCTTCCACACGAGGTATGAGATCTTCATTCTCACTCAGTTTTAAGCTCAACAGGGTTTTCACAGGTTGTAGGCAGCCATAGCTCACACCTCTTGGAGCTTCCTTCACCTGGATCTTGCTTCCAGCCTATCAAGGCTTGCTGAGGCTTGGTGTAGGCCTTCTTTGGCTCCCCATTTGTGCCCCCTTTGGGCCCCATTGTTGACACATGGGACAATAGACCCCCCAACCAACTCACGTTTTTTTTGCGCATGTTTCAAAATCTGGCTCAAGAATCACTCTTTTTGTCATATCTCTGGCATTTGAAACTCAATTCAGGCAAGGTAAGAGTCTAAGTTGGGGTTTTGGCACGCTCCGAACGCAATGGTGATGTCAGATTTTCCCAATTCTGATGACAGAATATTTTGCAATAGATTTCAGGTCTAAGATAGCTTGTATGTGTATACCTATGACTTATGTGATGCTTCTATTGATGTCTATTGATACTGGATCACTTGTGGATGTTATGCCCCTTATGTGAGATGCATTTGGAGCTGATTTACCTCAACCATTGACTGTTTTGAACAATTCCAGATCTGTCCAAAACAGGGCAGCCACCTGTTACTTCAATTTTATGCTTACAAGTCTTGGCATTTGATGCTAGATTATGCCCGGTTGGTGCTTAAACATACAGGAATGTATGCCTATGGTTTGCCTATGGATTTGATCTTGGATTGAGCACCGATTTGCTCAGTTTACAGAGCTTATATGCTACTGGAAACTTTAGGGCTGAAGCTATTTATGCTACAGTTGGGTTATGCCTATTGGTTACGGGGTGCTCCCGACTACTCGGTATGATGTCATGATGTATTTGGACTATGCCACATGTCTTGTTTATGCTCTAGAATGCTTTTGAGCTGAGATTAGAGCTCGATTTGGGTTTGACTGTCACTTTTTTGCAGCTAGCATTTCATCTATGACATGGTTTATGCCTAGGCTACCCAGTACTATAGGTTATGATGTCTTGGTGAATGCTTTATGCTTTGGCTGTGGATGGCAGTTGTTTGAGCTCGTCTCGACCTTCATTTGATTATTCCCTTGAGCAATTGGACATTAACTTGGATTTTTCCGTTACGACTTGGCTTTTTTCGTTACGATCTTGGATGCTATATGGGATTTGATGCTCCGATTATGGATCTTGGCTATTACTTGGATGCACTTACAGGTATTGAGCAGTGAACCGCTCCCTTGTTTTGGCATTTGCCTATTGAGCTGTTATTGCTCGTTTGCATTTGATATGCGGGATACTTACTGATCAGTGGACTTGGATAGTGCTTGGGATTTACAGTTATGGCTTTCTTACTCCTCTATTGTCTAGCTTCTATGCTAGTTGGGATCCTGTTGCCCGTCCATGTTAGAGAGCAGATGCTATGTATGCTTACGCGTCTATGCACATGGTCTATTGTTGTATACTTTACAGAGCCACTTATTTGGATGTTGTTGTATAGATGTTTGGGCTTCACCTGGAGCTTGACTCTTGCAGGATGCTTTGCCACTTGTCGGTCTTTACTTGACTTGGATGTTCCTTGGTGGCATGATGTACTACAAAGCTATGCATATGCATATGGTTATGGGCTGATTTCATGGCTGAATATCATATGCTCTTATGACAGATGTCTTATGCTTTACTGTACTATGGTTGGTTATGTCATGCAGTTGGCTACGACTCTTCTTTATGTGGGAGCTTTTGCATCCTTGATTGATGCCTTTATGTCCTCCCATCCATTGAGGTTTCATGAGCATTTGCAAGATGCTTCTACCACTAATGTACTAGTAGATGATTGTCTTTATGAGCAGGTTTCTTATGTTGGGACATCCCTCGACTACTTGAGCTCTGTGGATGCTATGGATAGCCCTATTCATGATGACTTGGATTCCTTGTCATCTTCTACAGGTTCTTCTACTTCAGATGTTGTTTGCTTCCATTGTGGGAAGCTTGAGCATGTTCAAAGAAAATGCTTTAGACAGATTAGAGAGCAACAGAGACAGAGACAGACTCGACATGAGCAGAGAGTCAATGATGTAGCAGGTATTACCACTCTTTCTAGTGGTGAGGTACATGCAGTTACCCATGACGATGCAGTTGAGCATGTCCTCCTGTCATCTAGTTTCCCTACAGCTTACTTGCTCAATGATCATGCCCATGCCTTTGATTGGCTTTTCGACTCTATGGCATCTTGTTATATTACCCCTCATAGAGCATGATTCTCTTCTTATAGGGAGGTTGATGGATGTATTGATCTCGGCCTTGAGCAGACTTATGCTATTGTTGGTACAGGGAACATATACCTAGCTTTGCCTAATGGGACTTCTCTTATGCTCAGGGATGTTCTACATGTTCCCATGGTCAGTAAGAGCATGATTTCTGTCGGTCAGTTGCATGATGCAGGTTACTCTATTTCTCTTCAGGATAGGTCATGGAAGATCTGTCATGGTTGCTTGGTTTTGGCCAGAGGTTCTCGAGTTGGTTCTCATTACCCAGTGCATGTCTCTCATGTGGGAGATTCTATTGTTGCAGTTATTCGGATACCACATGCATTGTTATGGCATTATCACCTAGGCCATATGCACCACAGAGAGATGGAGATCTTGTCTCGTTTAGACTAATTGCTGCCTCCTATGTCACTTACAGATCTTGATGCTTGCCCTGGTTGTACTCTTGGTCCTTGCAAAGCCCCCTTGGCTTATGGCGATCATATGAGGCATGCTCCTCTAGATCTTGTCGATTGTGCAGTATATGGAAATATGCCTTCCTAGTCACTTGGTGGAGTGTCATACTTTGTGACCTTTGTTGATCATGCTACCCATCGTGTTTTGGCTTTTCCCTTGGTGCAAATTGAGGATGCTGCAGTTATGCTTGACAGGTTTATGGATTCTGCTGGTAGCAGGCCTAGGTGCTTGCAGATGGATTATGAGAGTCATGCTCTCTCTCCCAGCTTTCAGACCTCTTGTCAACACCATGGCATTGATTTCTTGTGCCCACGGTATTATGGGATTGCTCATGGCATGTGCCTGACCTTACAGGCAAAGGTTGCTTCTATGCTTACCACAGCTGGGTTGTTTTATGGCTTTTGGGATGAGGCCCTTATGACAGTAGTCTATTTGGTTAACAGGATGCCGTGCTTGACCTTGGATGGTATTACAGCACATAAGGCATGGAGTGGCATGCAACCCTCCTATGATTACTTGAGGATGTTTGGTTGCCAAGCATCTATACGTATGGCACATGAGCCTATGTCACGTAGATGTATCCTCCTTGGTTATGGAGATGGTGACTTTAAGGCCTGCAGATTATGGGATTCGGATGCCCAGTAGGTCATAGTAGCCGTCATGTTGTCTTCTGTGAGACACAGACACCTCTTAGCCCTCTTGATGAGAGTTCAGTATGCTTTATGACTGATTTTACAGTAGCTACAATGCCATTACAACAAGCTATCTATGCTGAAAATGAGGCACTTATTGGCCTAGATGACATAGCTATGCATAGTAATCAGAGTCAAGATGTTGGTGGTCAATTGCTAGACCCCTTGCAGGCTCATGAGAACCTTTTTCTTGTAGTTTTGCGGGCTAGACAGCCAGCCATATGTCAGTCTTCTGCTTCGTTAAGGCCACATGTAGTCTTGAGACCCCGTTGGACGAGTGTCCGTGATGTTGGCGCTCTTTCAGTGATTGACTCTAGAGAGTTTGACTGCTCTCCGCTGTCTTATATGCACCACACTGATGCTATGCATGACTCAGATGCTTTACAGCCATGCACTAATGAGTTGTGCTTGCTTCATGAGAAGCATTCTTGGATTGCTCTGTTGTATGGAGCTGCAGGATCGCTTATCTCTTGGATGTCATGGACTCACGGATGCTTGAAACTTCTTCTGCAGAGGTTCCTGACACTTCTTGCACAGCTCGCTTTCCGATTGGGCGTTGGGTGAGATATGATTCCTCACCTTGTCTTTTTCTTTTCTTTTCTTTGTTTCCACTCCCTAGCCACATTGGCCTTTTAGTGGGAGGTTGTTGGGGTAAAAGGCCTCTGGGCCTACCCGTGTATACTATGATCGCCCATTCTTTATTCATATATAATACGATAGTGCAATAAGGCTGTCAGTTCAGTTGGACATCACCTACATTGTGTGTGCTCTTCTCTCCCGTATCTTCCTCTTCTCCTTCTCCACTGCCATTGCATCCCCTTTAGCTATCTTGTTGCTATCCACATATGACTACATGGAATGGGCTCTCAACAACCACACTACACAAAGATTTCAATGTAAAGAATCCTTATCCTATTGTTATCTTATTACTCCACCTAGGACTACATGGGATGGGTTCTCAACAATCACACTATGCAAATATTGCTATGTATTCCACACAATATTGCATACATGATATTAACCATCACATTACTTGCAATGTAGGCCTTTTCACCCACATATGATAGCACTCTATCAATGCAGATGTCTCATGGCACCACGTAATACACATACCTTACTATTATCTCACAAGATGATGACATTTCTAGTTAGATAAGAGCCGCATTTTGACACCATTATGTATCTTATCATGTCTAAAGATATGAGAAAATTGACCGATGATGGTAGAGCTGCAATCATGCAATGAGTAATTCCTTGGTCTTTCTTTTCCTATAAATCTTAATATCTATCACATGTGAAATATAATAACTAAAGTTCATAATCACCATATTGTTTAACAAAAACAATTTCCCCTTAGATATTGTTCTTAATGAGTGTAAATGTACATAGATTGGTGGATCATATGATTACGAAAAGGAGAGAGGCTACATATTAAATCACAATTGAGTTAATGCATCGTGCACTTGCATAATGCCTAATCTAGAATATATACAAATAGACATGCTTGTTGTAAGAAGAGGCATCAAGATGCACATGTCTTGGTGGTGCATGTGGGGCTCACTCTTTGAGAAGCATATGTCTAGGAGGAGCACGATGATTCGAATAGTAAAGGCTATCAAGGCAACTCAATCCACATCATAGTTTCTTATTCATTTTCTCTCTCCACATGTGCTTGTAGCAACCTACTAAATTACATGCAATGCCCTCACAAATGAGGAATACTCCCAGTGGAATGTACACAAGTATATGCTACTCCATCTATAGACAAAATAAAACAAAACAAAACTAATGGAAGTAAACCAACATTTAATCTCAAGAGCATGTCTATAGGTGAATTTATCAACACATATAATTGTAATTTAGTCATGCCTTAAACACATCCTTAGATACGATTCTTAGAATACTTTTAACATAGCATGATAGTAAGTAAAATACTAAGAAATTCTTTGAAAAGAAGAAAAGTAATAAAATGGTAAAACCAAAATTCACCAAAATAGCAAAACAACAATATAGTAACTAAAAACAACACAAAATTTTTGGAAAGAAGAAAGAGGAAAAGAAAAAAACCTCATTTTTCTTTAAGATTGGGTGTGTAGTGTACACTTGTCCCTCTCTTCAACCCATTTCTTGAACTAAAAAAGAAAAAGAAAAGAAAACTTAAGGTTTTTGTTTCTTGAGAATGTGAAGAAGAAGAATAAAGAAGAACAACACAACCATATTTAAGAAAATGACATTTAACAAAAAAGAGGAGAAAGTAAAATAGCTTCTTCTTCTTCAAGCTTGCTTGTCATCACATGGAATGGTACTTCATTTTCCCTCTCTTGAACTCTTCTCTTGTTCTACATAGAAGAAGAAGAAGAAGAGTAGGAGAAGGAGGAGGAGGAGGAGGAAGAAGAAGGAATTAGTCCTTTGTCCTTGACAAGAGAATAAGAGAAAAATAATTTTATTGAGAAGAAGAAGATTGAAAAATATTTCTTGCCTTAAGAAAAACAAGAAAAAAATGTGATTGGTCTTGAGAAGAAGAGAACATTAAAAATGAAAAAAAAAATATTGGAATATTTGAGTGTCTTATCCTCATTTGTGCATTTATAAATGCGCCTATAGGTGTGTCAAAGTTGTAAATTGGACATGTTGATATATGCAAATATAAAAAAACCTATAAAAATCCATCTAAAATGTGTGTCTACACCGGCCTTTTACTATAGTGTTTTGATAAGAGCCTCCCTAGCATAGATAGTTCTAGGAAAGGGAGGATATAGCCATCCTCACAAACTCAAAATACGAGCAAAGAAACACTTAAAAACTCTCTTCTCTTACACACCACCCAACTATGAACAAGTTGCATACAAAAGATTGAAACATACATTACATCCTCTCTCTCTCTCTCATAAGATCAAACTTGAACCATAGGAGAAGATAGAGAGAATGGTGTAGAAGTGAGAGAGAAGAAGATACTTGCAAGGTCAATAAATGAAAAGAAGGGAAGTTACAACTCTATGAACCACATTTTTTCCCAAATTAGATGACCCCTTGTTTTCACATTTTCATATTTCTTTTATATGCTTGTCTTACGTGGTTTTTGAAACTTTATAAGAAGTTTCCTTTATTGAAAACAAAAGAACTTCTCAATCTTTCAAATTTGGAGAAGAAGTACGCATAGCAAGGTCATGATTTAATTATTTGTAGCCATGCCTTTGATAATGCTTCACTAGAGATTTTGCAAGTAGAGCTATAGGAGAAAATGATCAATATGTTAATGATGATCCCATTTTTATGTCTAAATTTGTAGAAATTTGTGGGGTGTCATGTTTGTATTGTGCTCACATCATTAGTCAAATATGCAATAATTGATGCTCGAGCTTATCTACTATTATAAGATACTAGAGTATCCAAATAATGAGATGGAGTAATCGAATTTATATTCATTATACCATTTTCTTCTCTCCCACATTAGCAACATAGTATGCATGATTTTATGTGAATGTATTTTGAGGCACCAATTTTTTGGGTCTACACATACCTCCAAGTCATGTGGTTGAATAACTAGCATTAAATGAAAATAATAATATATCCAATCGTCCTTATCCATCCCTACAAATGTCAAACTTTTACTTTGTATTCAAAATCAATTTGTATGCATATGTGTTTCCCTCTAACAAATACTCTTAATAGAGTCGATTTCAATTCAAATAACCCCCATGGTTCTTTCATGCTGTGAATAGCCGCCCTAAGTACACTAGTTGCTCAATCATGTACTAGGATATCTTATAGAGAAAAATATAATTGTTAACCTTTATCTTCAAATTTCCCAAATTTTAATGTAGAATATATATATCTCACTTGCCCAATTTTAGAACATGGACCTTTATTTATGGAAATATTTATATTGTGATATTGTTAGCATATATTATTACACTTATAGACCAAGAAGGAACACCCTCCACTAACCATAATGGAATCAAACAAGGAAACCTTGTTTGAGAAAGTAAAAAGGACAAAAACTAGATAGTGCTATTGATAACTAAAATACATGTCACTCACTAATGGTTGATTTATTCAATTTTGCATAAGTAACATGCATAACCCTTCCTATTCTTGTAAGAATGAATATATATATATATATATATATATATATATATATATATATATATATATATATATATATATATATATATATATATATATATATATATATATATATATATATATATATATATATATATATATATATATATATATATATATATAGAGAGAGAGAGAGAGAGAGAGAGAGAGAGAGAGAGAGAGAGAGAGAGAGAGAGAGAGAGAGAGAGAGAGAGAGAGAGAGAGAGAGAGAGAGAGAGAGAGAGAGAGAGAGAGAGAGAGAGAGAGAGAGAGAGAGAGAGAGAGAGAGAGAGAGAGAGAGAGAGAGAGAGAGAGAGAGAGAGAGAGAGAGAGAGAGAGAGAGAGAGAGAGAGAGAGAGAGAGGGTGGATGTGTGATTGCTTGTGTAGTTTTATGTGTTTACATCCTCTCATGTGATTGTAAAAAATAACTTTCATGAGGTGTTTCTCCATCAGGGGAAACTTAGGTATAGTGAGAATATAATGGTGTAACCATAAAAAAAGTCACCATATAAAGTGATTGGATGAATGGATGGGTTTCATATATAGACAAGACATAATATATTTACTAAAATAAAGACATTCTTTCCATGGATGTTCCCTTGTATTCAAAGTGTACTCGGGCTCCTAGAACCAGTCCATGAATCCATAGAAATAGAACAAAGTGTAGTGGCAACAATAGTAGGTGACTCAATATTGCCTATATCAAAAGGGACATGCCCACTGAGGTCAAAGGAAAAACCATCCAAAGAGTCATAAAACTAATTTTGATCAAAATCTTCATTTCGAGCATGCATGACATTAGTGGGATCCTCAATTTCTTCTTTCTCATCCTTCATTTTCAACATTATAATCTTGGGCCTTTGAATTTCGTATTTGCACTTTGAAGCATGATCGGCTAAATAAAATTTCCCACATTTAAAGCACAAACCTTTTTCTTTGTGCCCTTTAAAGAGGTCTCTAGGGATGAATCTTTGTGCATCTTGGGCTATAAAATTTTTGGATCTATTTTCAGCTTGTTTATTGTCTACTTTAGGAATGTTTGCTAGTTTGAAATTGCCTTGTGACCTTGATGCATTGAATGGTAAGTAAGTTGGTACTCTAGATGTATTCTTGGGCACATTAATTCCATTATAATTTTCCCCAAACTATCCTTGCTTGTTGATAGTAGTCCATTGCTATCTATAAGATTGCATAAATGATGGCTCTCTTCAATACTTCCTTGAGTACCTTTAGCTAACTCAATAGCCTTGAATTAATTGATAGGAGATTAGGCCATGACATGTGATATCCCGACTTTGATTTAAAATCTTCCTGACTTCTTGCAGAATGAACTTGAAGAACTCTAAAAATCATCAAATAGAGAAGATCTCAAGCAAAAAGACTCAAGGATCGTAACCTAACATTTTCTCGGATTGACAAGGATTGTAGCCACCTGTCATGGAAGTTACCGTGTGAACGAGAGTTATGAGCCATATTAGTCATTAGTGTCAGTGTCTACAGTATGGATGGTGCTAAAGTGTCTAGAACCAAATGCCTACAAGCTGCAACTCCCTAATAACTTGAAAGTACATAATGCATTTCATGTCAGTCTATTGAAAGCATATGTCCCTAATCCAAACCATATACTTAACGACCAAAAAATTGTAATTCCAAGTCAGGGAGTCCTCGAACTTCAACCAAAAAAGATACTTGATATGCGGGAGAAGACTCTAAGAAGCAAAACCCTTAGAGAATATCTTGTCCAATGGAAAGACTACCTAGAAGAGGATACCACTTGGCTTGACCATGAATCACTATGTAACCAATATCCCTAGTTTCATTCGAGATGAGGACATCTTGATTCCTCTAAGGGGGAGAGGATGTGATATCCCGACTTTGATTTAAAATCTTCTTGACTTCTTGCAGAATGGACTTGAGGAACTCTAAAAATCATCAAATAGAGAAGGTCATGAGCAAAAAGATATGAGGATTGTAACTTGACATTTTTCTGGATTGACAAGGACTATAGCTACCGGTCATGGAAGTTACTGCGTGAACGAGAGTTATGAGCCATATTAGTCATTAGTGTCAGCGTCTATAGTATAGATGGCCAAAAAATACTAGATTTTTGGACAAAAATAGCATATTTTTGATATTATTTATTGTAAATATCCTCAAATTTTTAAAAAATTTCTAGTTAGGGTGTCATGCAAAAAAAGGATTGGCAAAATCGCGCACGTTACAATCGTAGTTTACAGCAAGTAGCAAACAACACTCCGAACGAGGAGAAGAAGGATGAGTGATCTAGAAGAATTCTGATAAGGTGTCCTGAATTTTTACCCCCCTTTCAGAGCCAACAAAACTATCAGATTGCATCTTAGAAGCTTCAGATTGCTGATTTTGCCAAGATCCCTTCCATAAAGAGCTCTTCTTCTTAGCCACAACCCTTCTTCTCCAATTTAGCTATAAATACGAGGCATGGGGAGCCCTTGAAGGTAATCGGAGCAAGAGAGGAGAGGCCCTTCTTAGGAATATAGAACAAGAGGGAGTGGGGCAAGAGATGTGTGAGCACGAGAATTTCTCATCAAGAAGACAAGGAGGATACTTTTGAGCTCTCGAATTCAATTAATAGGCAATAGAAGCTGCATGCATAAATTAAGATTTTATTCGATTCTTGCATATAATTTCTTTGAGGAATTCTTAATTGTGAATTCCAAGGGGTAACTTGGGTCTGTACAAGATGAATTTAAGTGAGAACAAGGAAGGTATCATGTCCCTAAAAGATGTAATATTTTTCTTTTTGTGTTGATCAAACAAAATCTTAGATGGGTAATAATGGACTCTAATCCTCGGTATATAAGAGAACTTGAGATGCAATTGCCAAATGACACTGTTCATAATTAAACTAACCAAGATTTTCTTTTATTTTGGGAAAAGACCCACAAAACTCCAAGGGAGTTATCCTTAAGTATGAAATTCTTTCTTAAATTCAATCCAAACTAATCCCCAAGGAAGAGGAAGTCCAGGAAGACTATTGGAAGATATTGCCACTTATACTGATTTGTCTCGAAGTTATTTTGCCACTTATGCTAATTTGCCTTGATGTTATGATTTTTGGAAAGAAAAGATTTTTCTTGGAAATAAACTTGTTAAAAAGTTTATGTATAATGCATTCAAAATAAGATGTTTGTGATTGTAAGCTAGGTACTGATATTTCATAAAATCATCAAGCTAAAAGATGGATGACTGACTATACAAATCACCGATTGAGGTAGTATTTCAGTGAAGATAGATGGCCGAATGAGGTAGTGTTCTTGATGGTGCTAGACCTCTCCAAGGCGAAACGTGAATAAAGCCTACTCCAAGGGGTTTCCTTTTTTTCTTTCACGTCAATGAGTTGATTTTCAAGGAGACAAAAACTTGTACCAAGAGTGTCTTGAAGTCCTCCTAAGTTTCTACAAGTTGATTTTCTTTCTTCATATAATGCCCCTATGTATGTGTGAATCCCTTTAAATGCAAAGTGGAAATTTGAATCTTTTGATCATCCATTCTTAAGACAATATCAAAGTAAGATTCCAATTTGGCTATCCACTCTTCAAGTTTGGATGGCAGTAAGATTGGTCATTATATTTGTGCAACACTATCTTATTTCCATATTTCTACTTATTGTATATAGAGTGCCCATTATAGAGTTGATCACTGTGATTGTCCATAGAGCCAATGTTGCTTAAGTGATTCCTACCATAAGAAGGTTGAGCTCTTAATGCAAGTATGGGTTGTCTTGGAGGAGAAAGATTTCCCCTCTAATGTTGCGAATATGGTTCCCATTCTGTGATATTTCGACTTTATTTTCAATCTTTCTGACTTCTTGTAATTAGATTTAAATAATTCTAGACCATTAAATGGAGGAAGTCTCGAACAAAAATAGTCTAAAGTTCGTAACCCAATACTTTCCGAGGTTGATAGGGACTCTAGCCATCCTTTACAGAAGTCACCACACGAATGCAAGCCATGAGCCATAAGTCATAATTGACCAAACCCATTTAAAACTTAGCAAAGTAAGGCAAGTTTAAATCTTAAAGCTTTATGAAAGAAAGAAGAAGATTAAGAGGAAGATGACGACAAACATGCCGCCCCCACCCCTAAGTCATAATTGACCAAACCCATTTAAAGCTTAGCAAAGTAAGGCAAGTTTAAAGCTTAAAGCTTTATGAAAGAAAGAAGAAGATTAAGAGGAAGATGATGATGAACAGGCCACCCCCCACCCCTCTCCCCCCCAAAAAGAAAAAAAACCGCGCATGATTTCTCTCAAATTTGGAGATCCTGAATGCACAAGAGAAAGCCTAAATTCTCATCCCCAATTATATTAGAAAACTCCAGCAATCTCCTCGAGGCTCTTGTCAGTTCTGATGAGAGGCTTAGATTGAAGCAAGATCATACGAGAGCCAGATGAATCAGTCATGGCATCTTTGACAGCCTCTCTAGACCTCAAACATCAAATCACCAGCATCAGATTGTGACTTGAAAGTTTTCAGATTGCTAATTTGCCAAGATACCCCCCACAAAGAGATCATCTTCTTGGCCACAACCCTTCTTCTTCAATTTAGCTATAAATACGAGGCATGAGGAGCTGTTGGAAGGCAGCCTAAGAGGAGAGGCTCTTCTCAAGAGTATAGAGCAAGAGGGAGTGGGGCAAGAGAAGTGCAAGGATGGGAATTCTCATCACAAAGATAAGGAGGATACTTTGCAAGCTCAGAAAAGGGAAGTGCCAAGGTTGGAGAATATCCTGATCTGGGGCACCAATTAGAAGTGGTTGATAAGGTCAAGGAGTGGGTGAGAGAAGCCCAAGCGCACCTAAAAGTTACAGAACCCATCATGCAAGAGGAGATTGATGAGCTCTCTAGTGTGAGCACACTAGTATTGCCTACTCAGTTTAGATTAAGAGACACATCTGCACCCCATGTAACACCGCATAGATAGAGTTTAGATGCCACAAGTGGGTAGAATGCCCAAGATCATTGGACAAAGAGTGTAGAGCCTAATGAAAAGCAGGCAGTTGGTAACTTGCTCATGACATTGATATTAGCCCATGTGACCCTACCTTTGGAAGAACTTAGTTAGAATTCAAAACTATGGCAAGGGTTGAAGCAATGGGTAGAACGACATGATGAGCTTGGAGTGACTGACTTGCCTGACCACAATGCAGTAATGCACATACCAAGCTTAACCTTAAACTCGATGCCTAAGTCTTTGCACATGAATGCTTTTTGGGAAGGCATAGAGATGCATGCAGTCTTACCTGTCAATGCATTAGGAGATGCTACAAGAAAGGAAATTGTAGACACAAGAGCTAGAGTAAGTGTACTAAGCCATCCGATCGTGCAAGCTTGGGATAATCCACATGTGGAGACTGCAAGGTTTAATATCACGTTGGCTAACGGAATGAAGGTCAGACCATTTGGAGTACTAAAGGATTGGCCCTTGAAGATAGCAGGACTCCAATTCTCAATGAATTTCATAGTCATAAAAAGAGTAGACTACAATGTCCTGCTAGTCCGACCTTGGATGTGAAATGCATGAGTGATAGAAGTTGGGGAAACAATCTCATATTCTTAGGCAATAGATCACATCCTATAAGAGTCAAGATAGATACTTGGAAGACCACTCTGATCAACCTAGATTCCATCTATGCTATGTTGAAAGGAGACTCGCTAGCCAGCAAATCCTATGGGCCATTAACAAAGTATATCCCTTGCCCTAAGGGGACAAGTGAGATTGGATGAACATGCTAGCCATCATTGATCTGCCATTCTTAAATGAAGAGGAGGATTATAAACATGTTGCTAGGGTGGCCCATGAGTCCTAAAAAGTCACATAATCTCAACAACTTCCAAAGAATAGGGTTCCACCATCAGTACCACTCTACATGATGGCTAGGAGATCTAGTAATCGACCAATACCAAGGCACCTACCACACGAGCCTCCAATGCTAGAACCCCTTGTAAATGTAAGATAGCCACTATCACTAAGATTGAGAAAGAGGGTGAGGAAGAAGTGGCACGTTCCTACCTATGCATATCAATGATTGCCCACAAGACACACGTCTTTGACACACTCATTGATGAGGGAGTTGACTGTAATATCCTTATGTACGATCATTGGACCCTCATTGGTCAACCCCAATTGCAGCAACCTACCAACACTAAACTCAACCCATTTGGAGGATTATCCTAGTCACTGCTAGGAAAGTGCAAAATAGTAGTCTCTATCGAGACCGAAAGACTACCTATGATCTTCTATGTGATGCCTAATGCCAAGCCATCGACAAGGAATCATTGCTAGGATGCACATTTAAGAAACAAGCACACTGCAATGTCGACTATGACTCATAGCGCATTCACCTTGCCATTGGCAATGTTTGGATAGTGATAACTTTCAACAAGGGTAGCACAGCTCCATCAAAGCTTGCAATGCCATCAATTGTAAGAAGCTGGGAATAAGGATTTAGTGCAAAAAATAATATTGATATTATGCCATGTCACACTAACATTGGTATAAAAGGAGAGGACATATACTTTTTCACATCTTTTGACACATTAATACAATTACTGTCCTTCTCTCCCATCTTGCTTACAACTTCCATGGATTCTCTTTCTTTCCTGTCTTTCTCTCTCCAATTGTAGCCTTTCTCTCTCCTTGCTTTGACAAGTGGTATTAGAGCATTGATCCTTGATCCATTTTCCCTCTTTTTTTAGTCCTATTTTCTTCCATCAAAATCAATTTTAGACAAGTATTGTACAAGACAGTGACTAGTGGAGTGCTGCATACCATCTACAGTTAGTAAAAGAATACGTCTGGAGATCTCCAAGGTCAGATATGGTAGAGGATGGCTAAAGTGGCAGATCGTCATCAAATTTCATGCAAAACTAAAGGTAACTAGGGTAAAGGAGAGATAACCAGGCTTAGTTTGGGTTAAACTGTGGTTACTTTTCAAAAGAGGTCTTCCTTTTCTCTTTCTCCAAGCTTTGGCCAAGCTTCCATGGAGTTCTTTAGCTGAGATCTTCTCCTTATTCAGTGATCCTTGCTCTCCTTCAACAATGGCTTGTATAATGGCCTTCCAGGCATCAAATGCTACAAGTTGCATACCATTTTATTGATTGGAAGATCAGCCATGTGTGCAAGACAACTCCTCAAAATTTGTACTGATTTTTTTTCAACCTATTTCTCACTATTCCTTATCCAATCTTCAGCATTGATGCTTCTCAATGGTCTTTGGCATTGATTACTTCAACTCTCTGATGTGTAGACTCCAAAATGGGGATATATTCTTTATTCTTTCTCTCTCTCTTGAAACCCTACATGAACAGTCCATGGGTAGCCATGAAAGCTTCAACCCAAGCTCTCATTCTTCAACAAATTCTTGAGGATTCTTTATCAATTCGGCTCGTGGCATTATCTCAGTGAGGATTCTTCAACAAATTGCAAAGATTTCAGCACGTGGAGGACATTGAAGCTCATATTGGAGGTTTATTTTGGGGCTTTTCTTCAAGAGGCTTAAATCTTTGATATTCAAGTGTTCAAGCAAGCTTGGGGCATTGATTCTTCACGGATTTGAGCATATTGGAGCTCATATGGACTAATTTAGTGGATATTTCAAACTCCATGGCGGATTTATGGTGGATTTTGAAGAATTATTCCATCAATGGGATTAGAGCTGACATCTATCATCTTCTTCAAGCTTAATTAAGGTATTTCTTTCACTTAATCTTTGAAATATCTCAATAATCCACTTGCTAATGCTTTTCCACTTGTTGATGAGAGATTATTGATCAATTAATTCTCTGAATTGATCAATAGATTAGAGATTAGTATTATTCCTCATTAATCTCGGTCTATTCCATTGAATTTCAGTATTGATTCAATCATAACTTCATCATAGATATAATTTTCTAAGTTTGATGCATAACCTTGACTTGTTTTGGTTGACTTCTTTTGCCCAAGCTGAAATATTGTACAAGGGTAAGTACTAAAGCAATCAGTGAGTCACTGAATTGCATTGGTAAGACCCTTTTCCTATCCACATTTTCCAGATTTCATTCAATTGCATCTCATGAAAAGGACTGAATGAATATTCCAACAATGCATTTCATACTGATTGATTAGAATAGAATGCCATTGCCATGTTGATATACCCACTGAGGAAAAAGGTGGATGCCGGGGAAGATAGTGGGACAAAAGAGAGGTGACCATCCCTCACTATCAAAGATCCCAAAGGGGTGCAACCAACCGACCCGGGGGGAACTTTGCCCACTTCCCGATGATTCGGATCCCGTGTAGGGAGCCTATCATGCCGTTTGATCCCTCACATAGGTAGAATGAGTGGAGAATTGAAGATTGAGGAGTTTCCAAAGTTGGCTGAAAGTTTTGAAGCAAAAGTAAACTTGATTACTTTGGAAATAGGGCCTATAGACATCGTACTCAGTTGTGATTGGTTGATGATATTAGGTAGGATCACTATGGATTTCTCACAGTTGTATATGGAGTTTATCTTCAATGGACAACTCATCCATTTACAGGGAGTTCCTAGTAGATCAGATTTTCAGCTTATTACCATTCAAAAACTCAAAAGGGAGTACAAGAGGCACTCACAAATATTTGTTTTGCATTTGAATAAAGAGATGCAAGATCAGCCCAATAATGCAACAAACCATCTAGCCTTGATAGCTCTTCTTGAGGAGTATAGGGATTTGTTTGAGGTGCCTAGTTCATTGCCTCCCAAGAGAGCAGTAGATCACCCTATTGATTTGGAGCCTAACTCAAAGACAATCAATAAGCCACCTTAACAGATTATCTAAGTGTGAACGAGAGGAAGTAGCTAAGCAAATCAAGGAACTTCTTGAGATGGGATTCATTGAACCAAGTTCTTCACCTTATGCATTTCCAGTTTTGTTAGTAAAAAAGAAAGATGGATCTTTCAGAATGTGCATTGACTACATGGATCTTAATAAGATCACAATGAAGAACATGTATCCGATACCTAGGATTGATGATTTGCTTGATGAGCTCAAGGGGGCTTAATTCTTTACGAAGATTGATTTGAGGTCAGGGTATCATCAAATTTGCATGCGAGAGAGTGATGAAGTCAAGACTACTTTCAGGACTGATTGAGGGCTCTATCATTTCTTAGTGATGCCATTTGGGCTTACAAATGCTCCAGCTACCTTCCAGAGCTTGATGAATAAGATTTTACAGCCTTTCCTCTTTCAGTTTGTCTTGGTATTCTTTGATGACATTCTGATCCACAGTAAGACTTTACATGATCACTTGGCACATACGAGGAGGGTTTTTGATGTATTGAGACATCATAGGCTTTTTGGTAAGGAGAAGAAATGTTATTTCATGCAGACTGAAGTGGAATACTTGGGACATATTGTCAGTGAAAAAGGAATACAGGATGATCCAAAGAAGGTGCAGTATATAAAAGATTGGCCAACACCCACTACTACTGTCTCTCTTAGAGGATTCCTTGGTTTATCTTCATTCTATCGCCGATTCATCAAGCATTATGTGGCTATTGCAGTTCCTCTTTGACTGATAGGTTGAAGAAGGAGGCTTTCTTTTGGGATGCTCTTGTAGATAGTAGCTTCAACCAGTTAAAGGGACTCCTTACCTCTGCTCCTATCTTAGTATGCCCGGACTTCTCCAAGGAATTTACCATACAATGTGATGCTAGTGGCTATGGCATTGGGGCTGTTTTGTTACAGGAGCATGGAGTGATTGCCTTTGAGAGCCGTAAGCTTACATATAAAGAAATGGCCATGAATGTTTATGACCAGGAGATGTTGGCTTTCTTGCATGCAATTAAGAAATGGCACCATTACTTGTATGATGGCAACCAATTCAGAGTACACAGTGATCATAGGGTTCTTAAGTATTTCCTTACTCAGTGCAATCTTACTCCTAAGCAGCATCGATAGGTAGCTACACTACATAATTATGATTTTGACACCACTCATACGAGGGGCAAAGACAATATAGGCTGATTCTCTTTCTCGTACTTGCAAAGTTTCATCTATGATTGAATTCCATAATAATTGGATTGAAGAACTACAAGAGGCTTATCTTTTGGATGAAGAATTCATCCATATTTTTCAGAAATTACATCAAGGTCTTATGGAAGAAAACTCACATTATCAGTTCAAAAATGGCCTTATTTGCTTGAAAGGAAAGATTGTCATTCCTTCTACCTCTTCTTTTACACGAAAAATTATGGAGGAACTACATTCTTCGTCTTTAATTGGACATGTAGGAGTTTTCAAGACCTATGACATGATCAACAAAAGTTTCTATTGGAAAGGACTATGGAAAGATGTCAAGGACTTTGTCATGAAGTGTATGTCTTGTCAGCAGAATAAGGACAACACCCATAAGCTAGGAGGTTTGTTACAACCATTACCTATTCCTACAGGTAAATGGACTCATATTACTATGGATTTCATTACTGGCTTGCCTACTACCAAGAAGGGATGTAATAGTATATATGTGGTGGTAGATAGACTCACCAAGGTAGCCCATTTTATTCCAACCAAGATCCAGTTTTCTGCCTCTCAAGTGGCCAGTTAGTTTATGGAGCATATTTTTAGACTACATGGATTACCGCAAGTGATTGTTCATGAAAGAGACTCAAAGTTTATGAGTAACTTTTGACAGGCGGTATTTACATCTATGGGCACTAAATTGGCTCCATCTATGGTCTATCATCCACAAACTGATGGACAGACAGAAAGAGTTAATAAATGGTTGGAGACTTATCTTTGCCATTTCTGCTATGATGTTTAAACTTTATGGGATTCTTGGTTACATTTGGCTGAGTTTGCTTATAACAACTCTACCCACGCTAGTATTGGAGTTTCACCCTTTGAGGCTTTGTATGGTTACAAGGTGCCCTTACCCACAGCCATCTTTAATGAAAGGATCAATCCTTATGGGAAGGAAGAGTTAGAAAGAATGCAAACCCTTCTTCAGCAATGCAAGATGAATCTTAGGAAAGCTTAAGACCAAATGAAGATGTATGTTGATGAGAAGAGGCAGCCTTTAGAGTTCCAAGAAGGAGAGTTTGTCTTACTGAAGGTGCCCAAGTCTAGGTACTCTACATTAAAAGATGGATCTAGTAATAAGCTTGCTCACAGGTTTTATGGCCCCTACCGAATCATTAAGCGCATTGGAGACTTGTCATATAGATTAGAGCTTTCCTCTTCCATAAAGATTCAAAATGTCTTTCATGTTAGTTAGCTCAAGCCTTTTTATGGTGATTGGATATAATTGATGAGCTGCCACCTATTGATGAAGAAGGTCTTATTTAATACATCCTAGAGGCTGTTATAGGTCAGCATGAGAAGAAGCTTCGATCTCATTCTATCATGGAATATTTGATCAAATGGAGAGGTTTACCACCTGAGGAAACTTCTTGATGCCTGATTCTATATTGGACGAGTTATTTTTCTTAAGGGATACATTAGTGGCTGAAGCCTATTGATTATGGAGCTAGTTATGGTGCAGACAGGATCAGGACAACACACTGTTTTAGAACAGTTTTTATCGTGCCTAATTTTCAGAATTAAGCTATCTACATGGGCTTAAATTACTCTTCAAGAGCTCCATTTTGATATATGGCACGCCTCATTTGGACACTTCTAATAAAAGTTATGGCAAATTTGGTCCAACAGGGTCTGTTTACACAACAAGCTGTCTACTTCATTTTGAGATTATATGTTAAAGATTTTATGGCTTCATATACTTTTAAAGTATTCCAGATCATGTATATAGATGAGGCCCACTCTTGTTCTTCAATTTTAGTCCATATGTTGGTCATTCTTTATTCTTTTTCCCATTTATAAAGCTGTAAAAACAGAGTAGTACTCTGTTCTATCCATCCTTTTCTAGTCTTTCAAGTTTGTTTTTTAGGACAAAAACTTTTGGGAAGGGATGGATTGTAAGAAGCTAAGAATAAGGATTTAGTGTAAAAAATAATATTGATATTATGCCATATTACACTGACATTGGTATAAAAGGAGAGGACATGTAATTTTTCACATCTTTTGACACATTAATACAATTACTGTCCTTCTCTCCCATCTTGCTCACAACTTCCATGGCTTCTCTTTCTTTCCTAGATTTCTCTCTCCAATTCTAGTATTTCTCTCTCCTTGTCACTCTCTTTCTCTCTCTTTCTATAGTATTTCTCTCTCTTCTATAGTCTTCTCTCTCCCCTTTCCCTCTCTCTAGTTCTCTCTCTGACATCAATAGGGGAACCTAATGCAAGGTCTAAGGAGGGGGGCCGTTACTTGTCCCATCCTACCAAGACAAGTTGGCTGCAACCTAAAGGAGTCACATTCAAGACTACTGAGCACAACATCTCAAATGGGTACCCAAATGATAATCGCAGCCACCTAGAAGTCAAGCCTCACAAACTCATGACCATAGAATATCACGTCCTAGGCCTAGGAGGCAAAGCTGGTGAAGCAAACGAACAATCAAGCTATGATGGGTATGGAAAGACCTATTGCATGCTCCAGGCTACTATGAAGGCGACAATTGGATTTGGTCACCCAAGACTAAGAGCGGTACGTATGCTCCTCAATCCAAGCCCTCGAGCCCATCTTCACAAAGTAGTGAGCCAACTAAGGATGAGAAATCCATTGAGTAAAAAAGAACTAGATCCATAGAACCTCAACAAGTCTATCGACCAACGCTGCAACCAGGTAGCTCTAGATAATCTCAACCTAACACTTCTAATGTCCCAACTGCCCCACATACTGAGAGTAGCACATCAACTAAATGGAAAGACCAATCCATCACACAAGTGATTGATAGACACCCCATTGAATAGCCCAGAAGATGGGCATCAGTAGTTGAGCTATCTAGCTCACCAACCTTTTGTAGGCCTTAGACCCTCTTATAAGCGTAGATCTATCCTTATATTGGCCATGGACCTAGCCATGAGTACAGGGGATGACTTCATCACTTGCATAAGATTCTTCGATGCTACATTCACTTCACTAGACAGGAACTATGAACAATTGGACTTAGGCCTCCTCGACGAGACATTACCAATGGAAGTGCACTCCTTGCCATGCACTTGGGAGGACTATGAGTTCATGTTCATTAAGATTCTTGAGGTAGTCGAGGAATTGATTGATGGCAAGATCTCTCGAGAGCAAGCTTGCACACAACGACTGATCGCATCCTATTGTTGCAGGAGCAAAGTCTTTGTAGCAAGCTAAGAGCTAGAAGAGCCGACAAAGTTAGCTGACTCTGACTCTTCCTTTATGTGAAAATGGTATGCTTTGTGCCTTCAATGGGAACAGGAGGGCTGCCAAATCATGACCAACATCGAGTAGAGATGCACAATCAAAACCGTTGAGTACGACCCTACCTATGTGGCTCCTACCTCGTTCAAAGTCTTGGCCATCACACGCAAATGACCTTTAGAGGAATATGTCATGGCCCACCCCTATTTCGATCGAACCCTGACCAAGGAAGAACTGCATATTGCTAGCAGAATGAACTCCGGTGACTTCCTCACTGATGTCCTAACCTACATTACACATGTAGGCATTAGACCCCATGACATGGACCATCACACCCACTTGGAGTATAACCCAAACTTTTACGATTGGCTCATGATGAAGTAAAGCATAGCAATCATGCGCTTAAATTCCCTTAACCCTTCACTCTTGAATTCTAGGAAGGATTTTCATCATTACCGAGGGGGAGGGGGTAAGGTGTGTCAAGATTGTGGGAGAGAAGGAAGGAGTCTCGCTTGAAGCTTTCTTGCTTGCACAATGGGGGAAGACACACAAGGGTGGAGGCTGAAAACAGTTTTCCTCTTCTTAGTTGTAAAAGCCAAAAGAACTCTAGTACAAAGAAATAGAAGAACCCTCTATATGGGTCTCAAACCAAACTCAACTAACTAAGGTGGCATACTAACTGAGCCACGAACTAGAGTAGATAAGTATAGCTATCATGTAGCTATTATTCATGGGCGGTGTACCAACCGCATCTGCAACTGACACGTCGGTGACATAAATGCACAACGGTCACCCTGGCGTATCACGAGTGGAGCTCGATATCTCAACACTCCCCCTCGAGCTCAATCCCAATTCCTGCACACCAAGCAGGTCTCTGAACTTGCGCAGTTTCTCTGCGCCCAATGCCTTCGTGAATATGTCAGCTACTTGATCCTCTGTGCTGACATAAACTAGATCAATAAGACCTAGTAAAACCCTCTCTCGCACATAGTGATAATGCACCTCAATGTGCTTTGTTCTAGCATGATAGACTGGGTTATTTGCCAAGTGTATACTACTCATGTTGTCACAATAAATGACAACTGGTCCATCTGTAGACTGATGCATATCATAAAGTAGCTTATGCAACCAAGCTACCTCACATGCAGCCATTGCTGCACCCCTGTACTCAGCCTCTGTGCTCGACAAGGCAACTGTAGGTTGTTTCTTGCTGTTCCAAGTGACTGCAGCACTCCCAAAAGAGAACACATATCCATTGGTAGATCGTCTATCAGAAATACTACCAGCCCAATCAGCATCAGTGTATCCATGCAACTGTATCTGAACCCCAGTCTCATAAAATAGTCCATACTGCAATGTGGACTTCACATACCTGAGTATGCGTCTAGCCGCATCCAAATGTGGTTTCCTTGGAGCCTGCATAAACTGACTTACCAATCCAACAACATAGCTCAAATCTGGCCTGGTAATAGTCATATAAATCAAACTTCCTACTATGCGTCTGTACATAGTAGGGTCTTCTAGAAGCTCACCTGCATCTGTGCTCAGCTTCACATTCTGCTCCAAAGGAACTGAAATAGGCTTACAGCCTGTCATCCCATATTTGGACAGCATGTCCAATCCATACTGCCTCTGCAAGAGCTGTATCCCACTTGGTGATCTAATCACCTCAATGCCCAAGAAATAACGCAGCTCTCCCAAATCCTTCATCTCAAACTTCTGCTTCAATAGCATTTTCACATGAAGGATATCTTCATCACTGTCACCTGTCATAATCAAATCATCAACATAAATGACAAGTAGCATAATACCTTTCTCTGTTTTTCTCACATAAAGTGAGAAATCTGCCTTGGAAATCTGAAAGCCAATAGTGACAAGATAGTGTCCTATCTTGTCAGACCATGCTCTAGGTGCTTGCTTCAAGCCATACAAGGCTTTCTTCAACCTGCAAACAAACTCAGGATGAACAGCATGCACATAACCTGGTGGCTGCTCCATATAGACCTCTTCTTGCAAATCACCATGCAAGAAGGCATTCTTTACATCCATCTGATGTAAAGACCATCCCTTTGATGCAGCCATAGCAATGACTGCTCTTACGGTTGCCATCCTTGCAACCGGACTGAATGTTTCTTCATAGTCAATGCCATATGTTTGTGCATACCCCTTGACCACTAATCTTGCCTTGTATCTGTTCACAGAACCATCAGCATTGTGCTTCACCTTATAAACCCACTTACAGCCAATTGCATTCTTACCTTTAGGCAAAAGTACTAACTCCCATGTAGCATTTGCTTCCAAGGCATCCATTTCTTCATCCATGGCTTTCTCCCATTTTTCTTTTCCCATGGCTTGCTCAAAAGATGTGGGTTCTGGTTCCTGTATCACTTTGACCATATATGCATAGTGAATGGCTGTAAATCCATCATATTTCAGCCTATCCACAGGATACCTAACTCTGGTAGACCTGCGCAAAGTGGGTTCACTCCCAGGTGCTCTCAAAACATCCCTGGTCTTCCTTACTCCAGGTGTAACAATAGAAGGAATACCCAACTCATCATCAATGCTCTGTTCTGAGCCACTGGATTCACCATCCACATAAGAGTGACCTGCATTCACATCAAACATGGGCTGATCAACCTTCTCTTTTCCTTTTCGTGATACCTGCATACCACTATCTGCATTACTTTGAGAAGATTCTCCTGATCTCAATCTACCTGTCCATGGCGAAGAATGTGAACCACTGCTAGAGGACGCTCTAGGTCCACTAATATTTTGTGACTGCTGCTGTGAATTCTGTGTAGCATTACCATTTTGTGCATCTTCATCATCAATCACATTTACTGGTTTATACCAGCTACTCATCTCATAAAAAACAACATCTCTGCTCACTGTAAACTTACGAGTAGAAGGGTTATAGCATCTATACCCTTTTTGCTGCAGAGAGTAACCAATAAAGATGCACTTCTCAGCTTTTGGATCCAACTTGGATCTCAGCTCATCTGGCACATGTACATAGGCAATGCAACCAAAAATTTTCAAATGAGAAATATCTGGTTTCCTACCAGTATACCTCTCCTCTGGAGTCATTCCATGTATTGCTGCAGTGGGAGTCCTGTTCATTATGTAGACTGCTGTAGCAACTGCTTCAGCCCAATAAAAATCTGGCAAGTCTTTTTCATTGAGCATGGCACGAGATACCTCTCCAATATGCCTGTTTTTCCTTTCTGCAATTCCATTTTGTTGTGGGGTATAACTGCATAAATATTGCTGCTTTATGCCATGCTCCTGCAAGAACTTTGCAAACTCATTTGAGAGGTACTCTCCCCCTCCATCTGACCTTAGGCATTTTATTTGCAGACCTGTTTCTTTTTCAACCATAGCTTTAAGAGTTTTGAAATGCCCAAAAACTTCATTTTTCTTTTTCATAAAATACACCCAAACTTTTCTGCTATAGTCATCAATAAAAGTGACAAAATAATGACAGCCTCCAAGAGATGCAGCTTTAGTAGTCCACACATCAGAGTGGATTAATTCCAATGGCTTCTCACTCTCTTGAACATGTCTAGGAAATGGTTTCCTTGCCTGTTTTCCAAACTGACAGGCTTCACATACCTTATGCATTTCTGCAACCTTGAATTTTGGCAATCCTGCAACAATATTTTGGGCCTGCATTGATTTAAGTCGCTGTACATTAACATGACCAATGCGTTTATGCCAGATATCAATATCTGCAACTACACCGGTCCCATGTGCAAACATTGCTGCACTCAATTCAGACATGTCTGCATCCAACGTAAACATTCTGCCCTTCTTCTTTCCTTTTGCTATCAAGCGACCTTTATTTTTCATATCCTCAACAAAGCATCCATGAGGATTAAATCTGACCTGCAAGCCCTGCTCAACCATTTGACCAACAGAAACCAGATTCTTGGTGATATTCGGGACATGAAATACATCGGACATGTATTTCTTTTTCCCATCCTGCATAGACAAAGGAATTTTTCCAATCTGCACAATCGGATGTGCAGTATCATCACCAGTCTCCACGAATCCTGGTTTTTCCATTTTTCTTGCATCCTCCATCCATTCTGCATGCCCTGTCATGTGGTTTGACGCACCTGAGTCAACATACCATACATCGTTGCTTTCTTCTGCACTTGTCACAGAATTGTTCATGTGCTGCACCATAAACAGATGCTCATTTCTGTCATCACCCTGTCTACTAGAAGATGCATAATTCCCTTGTTGCAGTTTTCCATTCATAATGTCATTCTGCTTTTTATAGCAGTCTTTAGCCATATGACCCATTTTGCCACAGTAGTAGCATTCAACATTACTGTTTCCATTTTGACCTCTTTGCCATCCACCACGACCTCTTTGGCTCCCCCTGCCTCTAGAGTTACCACGTCCTCCTCCATAGGACTGGTTTTCTTGAGTTTGCTGCATATTCTGATTTCTACCACGGCCTCCAAATCGGCCTCCTCTACCTCTGCCTCTACCTCTTCCAACATTTGAGTAGAAGACAGCTTCTTTTGAAGTTCCTCCTGAAGAAGATGCACCACCATTTCTCTGCTCCTCAGAAATTAGAAGAGCAATCAACTCCTCAAAATCAGGAAATCTTTCACGAACTGAAATGGATGTCCGAAACTGTGCATAATCCTTTCCTAGACCATTCAAGGTCACGGAAACTAAATCATCATCTTCCACTGGCGACCCAATGGAAGCAAGTGCATCTGCAATCTTCTTCACCTTCATGTGGTAGTCGTTGATGCTCATACTTTCTCTTTGCACATTATGCAACTCTTGCTTGAGCTGCATTTTCCTGGCTTGCGTATTTGTGCTGTACATTTTTGACAAAGTATCCCATGCCTCCTTTGGCGTACTTGCATCCTGAATATGCACAATCATAGAGTCTGAAATACTGATAGACAGCCAATACATAACTTTCCTGGCTCTCTCATGCCATGTTTTGAATGCCTGCATTTGCTGTTGATTGGGAACATCAGGAAGAACTGGTTCTTCTTCATTTCCTGCAACAAATTCCCAATATCCTTTTCCCATAAGGAAATTCGTCATTCTAAACTTCCATGCCTGGAAGTTGTTCTTGTCAAGCTTTTCAGTGACAATCTGTGAAAGAGAATCAGACGCCATTACAGAATACTGCAAGAAATTCTGTCACTGCAAAAAACATAGCTTCACCCTCACAAGGGCAAATCTGCAAAACTGGCGAAAGTGGTATTTGACCACACAGTCACTTCCTAGTGACGATTTTGCATAAACAGGAACCAAGGATGATTCTGAAACTCCCAACGTCTCTGCGCACAAGCATACGATGCAATTTCTACAGTAACTTTTCACCGACCTGTAGAACAGTGGTCGCACAGCATAAAACTGAGCCTTTTCCTGAGTGCGTGCAGAAAACTTCCGTCTGCAAAACAGGCCCCGAAATGGCCTCAATTCAAAAAAACAATGCACTCCTGCAATTTCCAGCTGTGCCCTCTTGCTTCACCGCGAAGGGCGTCTCAACCTGAGACAATGCACTCCTGCAATTTCCAGCTGTGCTACCTGCAGAGATCTGCTCCCAAAACAGAAAATGAAAGCAACACTGCTCCTCTTACCAGACCACCGCGAGCTTGGCTTGCTTTCTTGAGCTCCTTACCACGAACAAGGCTCTGATACCATGTCAAGATTGTGGGAGAGAAGGAAGGAGTCTCGCTTGAAGCTTTCTTGCTTGCACAATGGGGGAAGACACACAAGGGTGGAGGCTGAAAACAGTTTTCCTCTTCTTAGTTGTAAAAGCCAAAAGAACTCTAGTACAAAGAAATAGAAGAACCCTCTATATGGGTCTCAAACCAAACTCAACTAACTAAGGTGGCATACTAACTGAGCCACGAACTAGAGTAGATAAGTATAGCTATCATGTAGCTATTATTCATGGGCGGTGTACCAACCGCATCTGCAACTGACACGTCGGTGACATAAATGCACAACGGTCACCCTGGCGTATCACGAGTGGAGCTCGATATCTCAACAAGGTGAAAAAGAAAACATGACTTGAACTTCAAAATTTCAAACCGAATTTCAAAATAAAAAAATGATGAATAAAGGAAACTTGTACTTCAAGAAAATCTTTTATGGAATTTGTGCTTGGAATGTGTGGATTGCTTGAAGTATAAAAAGTTCGCATTTCTTATTGAAACATCATACCATTCCATGATGTTTGATCTTAAACTTTTTCATTTTTTTCCAAAAAGTACTCTCAAATGAGCTAATTGTAAGTCGTTGTGCCATAACACGAACTAAAAGATGGTAGGCCAACTTCTGTTCTCGGAGGAAGAGCACAATAGGTACCGATTGGCCATTGAAACACAAGTCTACAACTAGTTGAAGTACCACAACATAAGCAATTTGGAAGAGCTGGTAAACAAGAAAGAAGTGGTGAGACAAATAGTCGACCACCAGTGCAATCTCTGTAGATACTTAGAGAAGGTGGGTTGAAATATCAACCATGGTAGATGCATAGAATCCCTAAGAACCTTCGACACAAGAAAGAATAGTGGCACAGTAAGGCACTGTTAGGAAGGAAGGATCCCCTAAAAGAATAGAAGTCGTGCTTAGCCCAGAGATAGTGGAGAAGGTGTTAGGGTTGTCCAACACACAATGGAAGAGACCAAAAAGATATGTTTAGAGCATGTTGAAGATGCTCAAGACAAAGGTTCACACCAATGATAGAATCAGTCTAGCAAATGTCCTTGACCCTGCCATCTAGTTATAGGCCAAGATGGTGCATGTTCGATTTTCTAGTCACACACTGATGCAATACCCTCATGGCTTGAATTCTAGTGCCGATGCTTGAAACTATTTTAGCAGGGGCCCTAGATGAAATAAACTTGAATGCCTATTTTTGTAAGATGATTGAATCATCAGCCAAGGCATTATCATTGTAGTAGAGACCTACATGAGGGGAATCACTAGCCAGCAATCGAATCGGACCGAAAAATGTATGCATCAAAAGCATCCCTATTAGAGTTTGGGGGGTGATGACCCCCATCATCCAAGAAGTAGTGGGAGAGATGGAAAGGCAAAAGGAAGTAGGGGAGACTCCCGGGGATCTCTCACCCACAAGCACCATCTCTCCCCACTCCCACAAATCCCATCAACATCTTCAAAAGCAAGAAAGGTGGGAAACAAAGAAGTGAGCAAGCCACAGAGAGAGAAGACAGAGCAAGTTGTAAGAACAAAGGGAGTTCAACCTTGAGCTCCGTAAGAAAAAGAGGAGTCCAATGAAAGGACTGTGAATTAGCAAGGTGGGGAGGGTTTGGTCCCATCAAGCCAGGGGGAGCAGAAGACAATGTTGTTGTATATCCCAAGTAAGAAGAAGAAGTTCAAAGAAGAGGAGGAATGCGTGCGAAAGGAAAATAAAGAACCCTGAAGGATGGAGGAAGAATGAAGAAAGAAGCGACAAGAGAAGGAAAGGCTAAGGAGAGAAGAGGACAAGAAAATGGCCCTCACCATCAAGATGTCGGTCGAACAACCCTCATGTGCAGAAGAGCTAGCCAGAAGAAGCATAGATGATGCATGTGGGACTAGCTCCATAGCTAGCAGAAGTGACTAGAGGACCTGTGGTGGTAGAAGGAAAAGGGAAGGCCCCATTGGAACCACCCCCACCTGTCATGGTCACCACCGCTACCACCACCCAAGAAACCATGGATGCAATTGTGGACCGAAGCAATGTGATGGTCGTGTTGGTAGCAACCAACTACAACAAATATGTGCAGGAGCTCCTAGGCCAACTTGAAAAGATGAAGGAAGATAGGAAGGCTACCATGGCGGAATCGGAGAAGGAAAAGGACCCATTTGTTGTGTACCAACTAGAGAAGAAGACAAAGACAATAACCATCTATTAGAGGCACGTGAATGACCTAAAGGAGAAATTAGAAGCAAGGAAGAAAATGGAGGCAAAGAAGAAAGAAGTAAGTGCAAAAGGGCTACAAGTTGAAAAGATAGAGGGAGAAATGGACTTCTCAAGCCTCATACAAGGACAAAAGGATATGGAGGGTAAATCACAAGCCCAAGCAGAATTCCAAAACGAGAGGAGACAAAAAGAACAACTACTAAAGGAGCTGCAAGAGGTTAAGACCTAGAAGGACAAGGAGTCAGCTAAAAAGGTGTTATTAGGGGTGGAGAATCGACCTCAAGACTCTCCAAGAGCAAGAAAGACTACAAGAAGAGTTGAATCACCATAAGCAAGACAATGAAAAAATGTTGTCAATATGGAAAGAACAAGAAGAAGTGGTGACAACACTATCACAAGAGCTGCAAACAACTGAGTCAAGGCAAGATGGAGGATAAGGCAAATAACTAGGAAGAGTGGAACCTTGGAAGAGTCCGGGACATAGCGGAGCACCTTGCCCTATCAGAAAGCAGGAGAATCATGGCAGAAGCAAGGGTGGAAGCAATAAAGGTAGGTCTTGTGGTCCAACAATAGGTTATATCATGGAAAGATATTATGCTTCCTTGATATTTGAATCCACAAGTATATACTTATCCTAATCTCTTAGGTCCCCTTGAAATGTAACTATTGAAGAGCATCAAGATGATGTCTAGCATGCTCCTTCCCAATGTATCTCAAAAAGAAAAAATAGAGGGAAAAGAGAAAAAGAAAAAAGAAAAAAGAAAAAAGAAAAGAGAAAACAAAGCAAAGACCTACACAAAGTAAAAGGAAAGGAACAATGAGATTTTCCATGTATATCAAAGTGCCACAAACATTGCACTAGGGGTTCTCAAGCTAGATGCGTCCGGTGGCCTTGGTTGACTGGCACCCCCTAGCCCTTCCCATCCCCTCACTTCACACTTATGGCACATCAAGGACATGACACACCTAGGGAGTTTGTGTTTTGCCTATGGTTAGACTTGTCTCCCTAAGTCACTCCTACATCACCTCCCTTGTATAGAAACTGGGTCCTCAAGTGTGGGATAACACCATAGGCTTCCCTAAGGTTTGATCCAACTCCTAGTTTCACTAGCATGGACATCATGCATTGCACACTGAGGTAGACACACCCCCATGTAGTGCACTTCCTTTTTTTTTCAAGTACACATACTCAACAATGGTGATCAACCACCACATCGGAGGCCCTGGCTACCCAATCAAATCTATTATTGGCCTTCCCAATCTCTCATCTAATTTTGTTGCTTCTCCCTATCCAATCTCCATAAATCCCCATCACTAATCCACATGGCAACCTTCAACAACTCAAGCCCCATCAACAAGTGCAGGAAGTGCCATGGGACTGGCACTCGGCTAGGAGGGGGTAATGTTAACCCTAGTGCGAAGTAAGAAAAAATGAAATTAAGAAGATGCAAGGCAAAGCGAAAAAGGCAACCCTCGATGTGGCTGAAGAAATAAGAGAAAAAAAGGCCAAAAGTACAAGGAAAACCTTAAAAGTTGAGGGCACGTGCAAAAGAGGAAAGGCACATTTTAAATATAAAAGCACACTCTAAATCTTTGTAAAAGAGCGCCAGGCTCCCTCCTATGCAATTTGTAAATGTAGATGGGCATGGATGAAGGCACAATGCAAATAGGAAGGAAATAGAAAAAAAAACCTAGGCTAAGATGGCTGGTCATGTAAAAAGGGATGTGCTCCCAAAGGGGATTGGGTTAGGGTTTTGTATAAAAGGAAAAAAGTGAATGAAGATGCTTATTCTTGTGTGTGGCCAAAGCTAGCTCTTCTCTTCTCTTATCTTCTTCTTCTTCTTCTTGCTTGCTTGCTTGCTTGAGCTTGTGCTTGAGAGAGGGAGTGAGTGTGTGAGGGTGAGGGTCTGGGAGAAGCTCTTCATCTTCTTCTCTTCTCTTCTCTTCTCTTCTCTTCTCTTGCATGCAACAATGGAGTGTGGAGCTTGGAGCTTGAGGATCAAACTTGTTTGAGCTTGCACCTTCAATCGTGGAGCTACTGGAGTGCTTGAGGGAAGAGGTAACTCGATCGAACATAGAGGTAAGCTCATTACACTTGTAGGTGTGAGAGCGTGCACATCTATGTGAGAGGTAGCCATTGCACTTTGCTTGAAATTCTTGAAACAATAAGCAATCCATGGGGCTTGGTGGTACAACAAGAAGCTTCCGCAGAGGTAAAGAAACCAAGAACACATACACAAAAGCAATGGAGACTTGAGCACACAGAGAGATAGGACTGAAATCTTCTTCTTGTTCTTTCTTCTTCTTCCACACAAAAGAACTAATTGTATAAAATGATGAAATAATAATATGAAAGTATCACAACATATGTATACATGACCACCAAGTGTGAATCCACTAAGGAAAGAAGAGGTGATACAATAAATGTGCCATAACCAAGGCTAGAGTATGTGGATGTAATCCAATAGTAGAATCACTTGCATATCCTCATGTTGATTACCTAACATGCCAATGAATAATATCCTACCACATCACCAAGGCACATAGTGGATGCCAGCACATGTAGAGCTCGATATCTCAATAAATTGTGTATATGTAGAGAGCAATGTTATGGTAATCTGTATGTATGCATGGATGCCCATATATGAGTGTAAGTGCATAGAGAAAGAACATGGATAAGCTATGTGTGTGTATGTGTGCATATATAGATACATGTGTATATGTGCACACACACACACACACACACACACACACATGTATGTATGTGTGTGTGTGTGTGTGTCTAGGTGTATGGTTGCATGTGTTCCATGTCTCTCTACTTTTTAAAATTGAAAATGACATTTGACATAGGGAAACAATTCATAACACATCATAAAGAGCTTGTCACTAAATTAACATGCCTTTCAAATAGATAGGATCTACATAAGTTCTACTTATAATATGTCATGCATTTAAGGTGGCATTAGCGCATATGATCCAATGGTTCCCCATTCTAGCTTGGCTTATATCAATGTCTCTAAAAAATGTATTAAACGTGCATCTCCTTTTGACATTTTGGAGACAATTCAAAATAAAAATTCAAGATGTCTGCGAAAATATAGCAATGGAAATTACCCAAAGCTTATATCTATAGATTGTCTTACAAAAGTCTCCGATATCAAAGTTTACAAATATGTCTCAAAATATGCCTCTTTCATAAATCAAAATATTTTATACTAGTAGGGCTTTACATACTACCTTTCATGTTTACAATAAGCCTAAAATTTTGTGCACATTGAAATGGAACATGACGTAATGAATTAGGAGCATTGGGGGTTGCGACCAGGGCCTCCAAAGAAGAGGGAAGTTTTCCACTTCTTGTATTGCAGAAGTTGGGCATCATAGCATGCAGAGTTGGAGGCATAGATGGTAAGGTCACCTCTAGAGACATCTGTAATCTCATGGTTTGAGTTGGTGACTTGTAGATCTTTGATGTAGGCTGCACCTTTGTACCCCTCCTTGGAGAAGTGGCCACTTCCCATTTGTGTAGTAGTGTGTTGTCCATTCTCAATCTCAGCATTCACCACCACCCCTCCCCAATGCACTATGTTTCCACTATCACTTAGATAATTAAATAATGGTGCTGGCCAATAACCTACCACCTCTGTGAAATACCTCAACCACCAATCATTTGTTGTGGGATCCTGCACATTTAATCATTATCACCATCCACCTATTAATGCATCAATCAATGGGGCTCCCTTAGTTGATTTTGATTGTTTAATGAATCAAATGTACAAATGGAAACTCAGACCTCATGGCACACTTTTGGGACTGAAGCAACATGAAAGTGGAAGGATAAAGATTGTGATGGAAATTACGAAGCACTTTTACATCATACATATCAACACATTCTTGAGGGAAAACTAATTAGATATTGTGAGACTCATAACATCTTTTTAGAGCTTTTCATACCTTCCAAATGGATAGACCTATCTCGTATTGATTGCCATGATACATCGAGATTGGATTAATGGTGGTTCCCAATGCTACCACATAAGATGTTTGCACAAATCCAGGGCTACAATGTAGGTCATAACATTGGATTTTTGTGTAATCATTCTGAAAATCCAAGTAGAACTATATATTTCAACATTTGTCATCATAACATGTGAAATAATGATAAAAGAAGAGACCAAGGATTAGAGAGAGATAATGACCGTCCAAAATGAAAAAAAGCGAGGTTGAGCATCACCATAAAGTTGTGGGTTCACCTGTAGAAATTATGGAAACCTTAGAGCTTTAATTTCAATTAAAAATGTGAAAATGTTGTATTGAGAGTAGGGCCTAATACTTTGTGTCTCATGTGACAGTTAAGTTTCTTGAAACACCTTCAAATGATCTAGATTAAGCATTAGATTATCAACAAATAAAGTTAGTTATGTGAACGAAAATGATTATAACACCCTTAACAAGACATATCATTTGATAGATGCAAAATTTTGCTACTTGTTTTGATAGAAAATATAGCAAAAAATAGCATGACAACAATCAACATTTTCATTACTTGATAGTGCAAACAATCTTTTGAAGAAGAACAATAATGTTGTGTTACTAAAAAAATGAGAGATTAATTAGACTTATTGGCCTTATTTTAATTATCATAGTTTGAAGGATATTGAAAACCCACAATATTCACAATTTTGTAGGACCTTTGAAACAAAGAAAATATGACTTTACTTACCATCCAACCTGTCTCAATGGTCTCCATCTGAGTTCCTGTAAATTGGCCACCAAGTATCCAGAGCTTTGATGCACTCATTTCTGATTCCCCTTGCACGTACGGGCTCCAAAGGCTAAAAGATGCTGACGCTCCATGAATCCCTTCATTCACATTATAGAATGCTTCTGCATACTACACATGCACTCAAAAGTATTGATGAGAACTTATAAGAGGAAGTTATGCCATATATTCACTTTTGAAGCACCTTAATCCATTTCACTAAATAAAATATAAATTTTCTATTACTAAAGTTACTCAATTTCACTTGCTTTATGTGAATAATAATGGATACTTTTAGTTTTACGTAGCACCAAATAGCCTAGTTTATGCACATGCATGTGTTTATAACATCACAACTACAAGGGAATCTTTTTTATATGTGTGTGTTTGGGGGGGAGGGGGACACGCATTGCATGTGCACGTATGCATACACATGCATGTCTATGTGCATATGTGTGGCCACCACACATCTACATGCATGTGCATATAACATTAGCACATTGTAATGTAATATTATGTGCATACATGCACAAAATATGCATAAAAAATAAAATAACTTTGTTTGATGTTGCAAGTTACCTCATGGTTGAAGCCATCAAGGCCAACATGGCTTGAAGAAGTTGAATAGTGCTTGATTCGAAGAGCATCTACTAGGGTTATTCTTCTTATGGGGATAGTTCCTTTAGGGCATGTTCCCACTTGGTGCCAAAGTTGAGACCCAAGAGCTAGGTTAGGTGTTGTAGGATCAATATGTTTTAAAGAGGAGCTTGGAAAATCCTATACAAATAAACAAATAGGCCCTTTATTCCATGATTGTTAGACAAAAACAAGGATTCTACACCCCCCTCACCCAACCTACACACACACACACACACACACACACACACACACTCTCTCTCTCTCTCTCTCTCTCTCTCTCTCTCTCTCTCTCTCTCTCTCTCTCTCTCTCTCTCTCTCTCTCTCTCTCTCTCTCTCTCTCTCTCTCTCTCTCTCTCTCTCTCTCAAAGCACTCATATCAGGCAATAGGTTGCGAAGCTACTCCATACTAGTTTTTCTATCATTATTGTGGAATAACTTGTTGTCCTTTGTTCTATTTAGAACTTTCAACAGTGAGCCTGTGGCAATCAATTTCTATTTCTTATAGTCATATTATTAAACTCAAAGCATGGATGGCTTTTGTATTCAGAGTTTAATACTTATTACTAAGTTTGGTGCATGCACTGCATGCAATATGATAATTAGCATAATTAGAGCTATAATTACATTTTAAGACATTGGAACAAGGTAAATGCTTGATATAATTTATAATAAGCAATTATTACCGGCAATTAGCTATTTTTGAGAGTTTCAAACATTACTTACAAGTAAAATGGATGTAAGTTATCTATTCGTATTAGTTTGGAAGAAAACAACATTTTAATGCTTGTACGCTCCCAAAAGTAGACTTTCTAGCCCTTAACTTTAAGGCTCATCCAAATTAGATAATGAGGACATATTTTAAATTTTTGAAAATAACACTACAATTCCTTAGACACTTCTTAAAAGATAATATAAGACAATATGGATTTTGTTGTATCATAATATTTATTTGTCTACTGAGAAAAATTAACCAAAGTGCACAAATTTTGACATTGACAATTAAATGGTCATCTAATTGCACTAATGGATTTTTTGTTTTCAATTGGAAAACTTACACTACAAATTGGGTTAATATGTGAGCAATCTACTATGTTTTGACATGTTAGAATTTCAAACATTGTCATGAGTTGGTCATCCACCCTCAAAATAAAGGTCTCAAGGGAAATTCAAAAGTCTCTATTATTATGTTTGCCTTAGTTTCTCAATTCTCAATTATGTTTAGTGGTATTTTGGGCGTCTATCCAAGCTCTCATCTTGTTGCCACACACACACACACACACACCCGCACACACACGCACGCGCACACGCATGCGCATGCGCACACGTGCACACGCACGCACACACTCACTCACTCACTCACTCACTCACTCACTCACTCACTCACTCACCCGAATGATATGGTTCTTCATGGTTGGATGGTCAAAGACAGGTTGCTTCTCTCTTAACACACAATCAATGACATCACCATCTGGGCTCTGCATGTTCATCAAAATTAGTAGTGTGCCAAGAAAATATAGAAGCTTCAATTAATTTATTTAAGGCAAGAGTTGGCTAAAAAAGTAACCAAAAAGATATGGAAGTTTCCTATTTTTATTGTACATATAACATGTATCATAATAAATAGATTTCCATAGAAATATATAATCCTTCTATTGTTTAATTTGAGGCTTGATCCATGGATGAGTAGATAAATTAGTGGAGAAAATCCTAATGTAAGTTGTTAGCATTCCACATTAGGGCATATGTCAAGATTAGTTGAGTGCTACACAAATATATATTCTTGTGATTGTTTAGCTTGAAGCTTGATCCATGAACTGGTTTTTAAAAAAAGTGATGTATGTCATTAGTATTATGCATTGAGGCATGCTATACTAATGGTCAAGGGGATCTAATGTGTGGAGAAAGGGATAACGACCTCTATTTAACTAAGACTTTGTAAGTTTTATTGGTGTTCTTGTTTTTCATTGGAAAGGCATAGATTTTGTGCCTTATCAATCTCTACCACTATATAGCATTGTAAGGATCATGCTACACTCAAATAATAAGTAGACTCTTCAAGTTATTTCTAATTCCCTATTAAAATAAGGAGGGTTTAAAAGAGATGCCACATGTAGTTTGTTGAAAAACACGTGGGATCTAGAGCATGGCAGTGGCTATGGTGGATTGAAGAGGAAGATTAAGCTCATGATGACATAGACATGACTTGACTTGTTGCACAAGTGAATTAGGTTCCAAGATTGAGACTTGGACTCATAAACACAATCTTCTGTATAAGATTGACAATGAGCAAGACACTAACTGAAATGGGAAAGCATCATGATATTGCATTCACCATATATTCAAAAGTTGTAGTCAAGTACAATGCTTTATAGTTGTTGGATGGGTAGCAGTTTCCCTTCCTATGAATATGGGATTCAGTCTGCTTGCACGTCCTAAGCCTAGAACTGCCTCATACAAAGAGGCCATATTGGGTGTGATTGCAAAGATCTCAAAACCCCTCCTCAATCACAACCAGAAAGTACAAAGTGTGTAGAGGCTTTAGTGAGAGCAACACTTGCAAAGTGTGGGCACACCATAAACATGGCAAAACACTAGAGAGAGTCGCAGAAAAGGCTGAATGTGTGTACCACAAACATGTGGACATCCAGAGGCTATAACAGGGGCCTCACAAAGTGTACAAAGGCTGTAGTACAAGGCTACATGATGAGTATACAAGCTTATGATAGAAGCATTTCGGGCTAGGCAATACAAGGCTAAAAAAGTAAGTAAAATATTGGGTCAAGGACCGTGAGGTTCTTGCGATTTTCAGCATTTCTTTTTACATAGATCTTCAATTCATTGTAGGTCTTCTTGTCGGTGTAGTCTCTTTTTGATCTTGTATTTGTTCTTCACTTTGCTTGCAGCTTCAGTCTTCATTTCCATATCCCCATCAAGCAAAGACATCTCATTCATTGGCATGTTGAGTAGAGTATTTGGAGCATCCTCAAGGTCTTCAGATAAGATCATTGATTGCTCTTTGGTGTAGGCAGCTCCAACATTACTTGCAAGTGATGCAAATGAGACTTCTATGTACTGCAAGTGAGCAACAAGAGTAATGTTGATTTGCATCCACATTAAGATATTCTTGTTTGTCATTGTCATGACCAAGGATCAACAGAAAATCAACTCTAGAATTCTCAGATTTTATCAGTGGAAGAGCATATTACAATGTGTCAAGAGACACAAGTAATGACAGTGTGAAAACACACTATGTAAAGACTATGTTTGAGTTGATGTCACACTTGAATCTTCTTAGTTTGGGGTCATTGTTCTTTCTAGGTCCTTCCCCTCCTTGATTTGATGTTGGGACAATAGATCAGAGCTACAATGGGTTGCTCCAAGTGGTAGAAGAGAGAAAATGATGAGATTTTTGAGCTTAGGTGAAAATGGCTATGGACTTTTTGATAGTTGCCTAGTTTTTTTTGACATTTCAGGAGCTCTACTTGATGATGTTTGAAACTTTTTTTATGAAAATGAAGCTGACTTGATGCTCTATGCTCACAAGATACATCGCGCAGTAGTGCAGGAGACAATTCATCAATACGAACAGCACGCAGGTGCAAACATGGCATTGATGGACAATCCACGCAATGCTGGAGTTAGGGAGGCTCAATGTCATACTATGATGTACTAGGGAGGAGTGCCATGAAGTGATGAAGATATCCTCAGAAGAAATCGTGAGTTGAAATGGCCTCTACTGTGAGATCCAGGGACTCCAAGTAGGGTATGTCCTGCAGGTCACAGTTGCAAGCTATGGGAGTGACTGAGAATTTTGACAATGCTGAGCTATAGTTGCTTGATGTCAGTGATTGAGGTGAACAAGAAGAAGCTCTGGAAGTAGGGAAACACTTTTCTAGAAGGAATCTTCAAGAGATTTGACATGTGGAGTGAGATATAAGAGCTTCAAGCTGACAGGGTGCAGTTGGCTATGGCAGCCATGGAAGCTTAAGTGACGGTAGAGTTGAGAGATGAAGTCATGGGCTGGAAATGAGTTGAACAGAGTTGAAAAGAAATTGAGAGAGAGCAGAGAAGAGCTAAGCCGAGTTGAGCCATGCCTGACTGGGCTCTGTACCATGTTGAAAAACACGCGGGATCTAGAGCATGGCAGTGGCTATGGTGGATCGAGAGGAAGATTAAGCTCATAATGACATAGACATGACTTGACCTGTTACACAAGTGAATTAGATTCCAAGATTGAGACTTGGACTCATAAACACAATCTTTTGTATAAGATTGACAATGACCAAGAAACTTATTGAAATGGGAAAGCATCATGATATTGTATTCATCATATATTCAAAAGTGGTAGTCAAGTACAATGCTTTATAGTTGTTGGACGGGTAGCAGTTTCCCTTCTTGTGCATATGGGATTCAATCTACCTGCATGTCCTAAGCCTAGAATTGCCTCATACAAAGAGGCCATAGTGGGTGTGATTGCATATATCTCAACATAGTTTACTTTACTTGTGATACTTCTAGATAATATAGCAAGCATGTATTATCAAAATCATTGGAAAAGGAAATCATACAATTAAGCTTCCTATTCTTATTGAAAAATCTATTTTGAAATTGTTGCATGGCGCATTAGGAATAGGGGTTTGATCCTTTGTCTTTTACCAACTTATTGGAATTCCATCCAAAAGAACGGAAGAGTTATAAATCTCTAAAGTAATAGATAAGAATACTATAAATGGAGCCATGAAGAATCCCATGAGTGGAGCAGTTTCCCAACTAGGGGCAACCTTACCATATTTTGAATTGAGCGGTTTCAAGAAAATACCTAAAGCATTGATTTTAGGCTTGTGTCTAGGAGTTTCATCGATAATCTTTGCAGCCATAGTTCCCCTCTGTAAGGGCTTTGTAGCTATACCATGGCATTGCTACCAGAAACACCTATATAGGGAGTAGTAGTGACTCTGAGCCCTACCTAGTTTCCACTCTATGTGTGATTCCCTATACCTAGTCGTGACTCTCATATGTGTGGCATTATGAGGGTTTAGTCCTAGGATGTGCTTATGTTGTACCGCTTCTTTCATTGAATAATATAAGAGTATACCTTGCTCTCATATATCGTGTTATCTTTCTATGCCTGTTGAGTGAGTGAACGAGTGTAGGTGCATCACACTTGGTATCAAAGCACCTCTTGCTCAGAGTAAAGGAGTGCTCACGAAAGCAGGAGAGGAGATCCAGTGCCCAAAGAAATCATTTCGAGGCAACCCAGATCATGATGCCCCATGTTGCGACGCCCCATGTCATGTCACCCCATGTCGCATCAACCCCCATCGCATTAGCCCTTGTTGTGAGATGACCCCTGGCATGGTGACCTTGACACTAGCGAACATCTAAAGATGTGACGTGGCTTCCTTGCAGCATGACCACCATCCGAAGGTGAAATGCGGCTTTCCCATGTTGATAATATCAAAAGTCGAGGTGCGGCTTCCCACAACCACATGGAGGACAACAGAGAGAATGCACCATCCCAACGATGGAAGAGAGGAAGAAGAGCCGAGGGCAAGAATGGAGAGTAGCCCAAGAGGAGAAGGTAGCTAGACTAGAGAGGCAGTTGGAGGGCATGTTAGGCCTATTGCATACTCAATTTGAAGGAACATGCAAATGAAAGAGGAAGAAGAGGAAAGGAGACGAAAACTAGAAGTGGAGCAGGTTTACAAAGAATGGGTGATACAATAACAAGAAGAGGAGAAAATACAAAAATTTCAAGAGGAGATGGATATGTTAGGGAGAGAGGAGACTTCTAGGAAGCTCAAGATACAAGAAAGGACAAGGAGAAGATAGTTGAAGCAAGCAACAAGAAGGATAAGAAGAAATACAAGAGATCCAACCATAGGGAAGAGAAGGAGAGTGAAAATTCAAAAGACGACTCTGGTAAGTTCAAAATGCCCGAATCCATCAAGTACAAAGGAGAGAGAGACGGGTTGGTTTTAAAGAAACGAATCATAGAAATAGACATATACTTGAAGTATGCCAGGATCACTAAAGATAGGAAGGGAGAAGTGGTAGCCATTTACTTAGAGGAAGACATTGCTAGTTGGTACCTACTGAAACAAGAGCAAGGACACACCATTTTTTCGTGGGAAGAACTCTAAAAGGAACTCAAATACCATTTCATCCCAAAGATGGAAAATTCAAAGTCAGATATGAATGGAGAAACCTCAAACAAACATAAGGGAAGATAAAGGAGCATGTTAGCAAATATAGGCAGCTCATGCTATAGCTACCCAACATGGACACTGACACTAAGCGACATAGATTCCTATTTGGCATGCAAGAATGGGCCAGAAGAGATGTGGAGAGGCAGGAGCCAACCAGTTTTGTTGTGGCCATGACGATGGCTAAAAGATTAGTTGACCTAGAAGGGAGAAGAATAGCCCAAGGGAGTCAAACAAGATTCAACACTAACCTTACCAACAACTCGTGGACCCTGAGACCCAATACCCCTAGAGGCCCATTCCTGGAGGCATGGGATCAAATCCAGGCATAACCCTATGTTAGATATGATCAATGCCCCACCCTCATGAGGTGCCACCAATGATCCATGGTGCTCAAAGTTGTAAGGCCCCCATTATGAGGAGAAGCCAAATGTGAGCCCGGACATTGGTTGAGTCCTGACTTGTATATCAGATGAGGTCTATGTGACCGGATGGCAAAAAGGTGACCGTTGTGGGTCTAATATTTGGGTTAGATAGAGTGGTTAAGTTGGTAGCAACTCGAGGCGCATTGCATCGAGTTACAGGGTAAGGTAGTTAAAAGGGGCCCCTATTTTGGGGTCCAGGGGCCATGGAAGTGGCCCTTGGCTGGGGGATCCACGGAATATTCCCTGGAATATTCCTTGGTCGACTAGTGGAACCTTATATGGTAGGTCGGTCAGGCCGACCTAACGGCCTTTGCTGGCTATAAAAGCTAAACCCCTTCACAGCCATCCATCATTCATCTTTCACCCAGTCAGAGTTGTTGTTCCAGCTAGCCTTAAGCTCTTCACCTATCTTCTTTCTAGATTGCCATCCAAGCTTCACACAGTGGAAGCGCACGGGTGGACAGAGCCATCTTTGTATCAGTTGTTTGGAGCTAAAGAATTTACTTATTCTCCTCTTGTCTATTGCGTACTCTCTATCTCTTTCTCAGATTCTATTCGCTACGCCATGTAATTTTTTACATGGTATCAGAGCCCACGGGGCTCTAGAGATCTGAGAGTGTGTAAGAGGCAAAGGCTTCAAGAGCAAAGAGAAACTATGTCAACTTTCGGAAGCAGTTTTGGTGCATCATGAAGAAGTGGTGCAGGAGGTGGTGCTGCTGTACCGGCTATTCAAACACCGAGGATTCATCCACCAACCTTTAGCGAAGGCAAGTTAGATGGTACAAACTACACCTTGTGGAAGTTCAAAATTACAACTATCCTTGATTCTTATGAGCTTCTGGAGACTGTGCTGGGGACTGACGCATAACCACAGCCTACCCCCGACCCATCAAATTCTAGTGTGGTGATTCCTCTGAATGCAGATCTTCTACGAGCTTGGAAACGAAGGAATGCAGATGCATTATGTGCCTTAGTTACAAGCTATTCTGACACTGTTTTGACTTTGATTCAACATACAACCAAAGCGTCAGAGGCTTGGAATATACTAAGGAGTCAGTATGAAACACAAAACCAAACAAGGATTCAAAACTTGGAGAATCAACTAGCAACAGAGAAGTTTGCTGAAGGAGAGACGGTTGAAGCATTCATCACTCAGATTAAGAATCTGCGCGACCAGATGGCTAGAGCTGGGATACAAAAGACTAGCAAAGAGCTAGCTCGGAGGTGTCTTGGATTTTTCCACAAAAGTTTGATGGACTAGTAACTGCCCTTAATACTCATGTGAGACCTCAAGCTTTGAATTTTGAGGAGTTTTCTGTATTATTGGAGGGGAAGTTGAGGCTAAAAGCCCGAGAAGGAAGCAACAATGGAGATGTTGCATTATCTGCCAATGCAAAAGGCGAACAAAAATGATGGTGACAAAAAGAAGAAGGGCGGCAAGAAGAAGTTTCAAGGAGAGTGCTTCTACTGTAAGAAGAAAGGACATGCAATTGTAGATTGTCGTGTCAAGAAGGCAAATGAAAAGAATGGTACCCTTAAAAGTAAAGGGAAAGAGACAGCCAATACGGTTGAAGCCGAGTTGGAATTATTCATGGCGATCATTGAGGAAGTGTGCTCCTCGGCGCAAGAAGAATCTACCACTGACTCATGGGTGTTGGATAGTGGGGCCTCCCGTCACATGACCAACAAGAAAGGTCTATACAGTTCTATGCAGCCTCTACAAGAATCCATCACTGTGATGGTTGGAAATGATGCTAAATGCCTTGCTGCGGGCACAAGTACTATTTCTTTTGTTGCTGCAAATGGTGAAGTCAAAAAGCTTTCAAATGTGTTATATGTTTCCGAAATTAGGAGAAATCTGTTATCAGTTGTTGCTGCCATAACTGATCTTGGTCATGAAGTGAGGTTCAAGAAGACATGTGCAGAAATTCTTGATAGTGCTGGCACAATTGTTGGCAAAGAAGAAAGAAGGAATAACTTGTATGAGCTAAGTGCTCTTACAGCCACCACTGGAGTGGGCACAAGTAAGCTTTGGCATGAAAGTTTTGGACACATCGGATTTGTAGTGTTGAAGGAGATGCAAAAGCAAGGTATGGTTGCTCACCTACCTACAATAGAAGGAACCATGTGAAGCTTATATGATGGGCAAGCAACGGAGAAAGGCATTTCCACAAGAAAGCAAGAATAGAGCACATGCTCCTCTAGAGTTGGTGCATGCTGACTTGTGTGGTAAGATGCCTACACAGGCCTTGGGGGGATCTTCTTATTTTATATTGATTGTCGATGACTACAATAGGAAGATGTGGGTGTACTTCCTTCGTGATAAGGCTCAAGCTTTTGGTAAGTTTAAAGAATGGCTAAAGCTTGTTGAGAATGAAACAGGGAAAAGTGTGAAGAAATTCAGAACAGATGGTGGTGGCGAGTTCAACTCAAAGGAGTTTGAAGACTTTTGCAAGAGCAAAGGGATTAAGTGTCAATTGACGACGCCTCCCACACCTCAGCAAAACGGTGTTGTGGAATGCAGGAATCGCACCATTGTGGAGATGGCAAGATGCATGCTAAAGGGCAAGGGATTGCCTAACCATTTTTGGGGGCTGAAGCTGTTAATACTACAGTCTACATTCTAAATCGGAGCTACACAAAGGCTCTCAAGGGAAAAACACCTCATGAGGCTTACACTGGTAAGAAACCATCTGTCTCACATTTCAAAATTTTTAGATGTGAATGTTATGCACATGTTCTAGATGAGAAGAGAAACAAGTTAAAACCAAAAAGCAGAAAATGTATCTTCTTGGGTTATAGTGATGAGCAAAAGGCTTACAAATTATATGACCAAGAGGCAAAGAAGATCATCGTGAGCCGTGATGTGGTGTTCAAGGAGGAGCCGCATACAGTGGAGGAGGAGAATGCAAGTTCTTCCACTTTATCATCAAGCGAAGAAGTAATCCACTATGAACCTGTCCCAAGAGCTGTCCCTATCCTTAAGGAGGAGGAAGCATCATCTTCAAATGATGAGAAAAAAGTTCACCAACCTGACATCACCCCACCAGAAAAGCCATTGCCGCGCTGGGTGAAGCAGCTCTATGACCACAATAATCCTATGCCTGCATCTGTTGAGGAGAAGGCAGACGGATCAAGGAGGTCTCAGAGAATAGAGGAGCAAAGGAGGGCTTCTGCTCACATAGTCAATATGGCCTTGATGGTTGAGATTATGAGAGAAGTAAAGGAGCCAACTGACTTAGAAGAAGCACTTGCAGATCCATCATGGAAGGCTGCTATGCAAGCGGAGTATGACATCATAATGAAGAATGACACTTGGGAGCTAGTGGATCGACTAGCAAAGCGGAAGGTTATTGGCACCAAGTGGATCTGGAAGGTAAAGTAGAAGGCTGATGGTACCTTAGAAAAGTACAAAGCTAGACTGGTTGCCCAAGGATTTTCACAAGTTGAAGGGTTTGATTTTCAAGATTCATTTGCCCCAACTGCCAGAATGACCACTATTCGCACGGTACTTGTAGTGGCTACCCACAAGAAGTGGCCAGTGTACCAAATGGATGTTAAGTCAATGTTCTTAAATGGTGACCTCAAGGAGGAGGTGTACGTGGCTCAGCCACCAAGGCTTGAGGCCCCCCATTCTGAGAACAAAGTGTGTAAGCTGAAGAAGGCATTATATGGGCTGAAACAAGCCCCCAGAGCATGGTATCAACGGATATATAAGTTCTTTTTAATCCCAAACTTCAAAAGATGTGCCTCAACTGCTAACTTGTATGTTTACAGGGATGGTAAAAAGTCTGTAGTGATTGTCCTATATGTGGACGACCTTCTTATTACAGGTGACTATGAAGATATGATCAACCAAACTTGAAAGGCTTTGAGTTTTGAGTTTGAAATGACAGACTTGGGCTTGCTGCACTATTGTTTGGGGATTGAAGTCTGGCAAGAGCTAGGAAAAATCTTCATCTCTCAGAAGAAGTATGCATGGGAGATCTTGAAGGCATTTGGCATGATTGAGTGCAAAGAGATAGCTACACCTATGGAGGTGAATGCAAAGTTATCCGTCGAGGATACATTAGCACTAGCAGACATTGGGAGGTATAGGAGGTCGGATCTACTTGTGTAACACCAAACCAGATATCAGTTTTGTTGTTGGTGTTTTGAGCAGGTTCTCAAACAAGCCTCATGAGAGTCATTGGAAGGCTGGGATGTGGGTGCTCAGATACTTGAAGGAAACTCTTAACTATGGTATCACATACAGTTTCGAAACTTCTCTTGTGGGGAATTGTGACTCAGATTGGGCAGGAGACAATGATTCCAAGAAGTCAGTTTCTAGTTATTGTTTCTCTTTGGGTTTAGGAATTTTCTCTTGGATTAGTAAGAAGCAGCCAATAGTGGCATTGTCTTCTACCGAAGTAGAGTACAAGGCAGTTTGTTTTGCTACACGTGAAGCAATATGGTTGAGAAGGATTCTATGGCATATAGGAGTGCGGGATGAAGAACCAACTGTGCTGAGATGTGACAATCAGAGTTGCATCGCCATTGCCAAAAATCCAGTGTTTCATGCACGCACCAAACATATAGAGATCCAGTATCACTATGTGCATGATTTGATGGAGGATGGGATAGTGGAACTGGTCTACTGTCCAACAGAGGAGAATGGAGCTGATATCTTCACCAGAGCACTTACGAAGGATCAGCTTCAAGTTCATCTTTAGAGACTCGGCATTGGGCCTAGGAGATAGTTCACCTATGGGTGGACATTTAGGGGGGGTGTTAGATATGATCAATGCCCCACCCTCATTAGGTGTCACCAATGATCCATGGTGCTCAAAGTTGTAAGGCCCTCATTATGAGGAGAAGCCAAATGTGAGCCCGGACATTGGTTGAGTCCCGACTTGTATATCAGATGAGGTCTATGTGACCAGATGGCAAAAAGGTGACCATTGTGGGTCTAATCTTTGGGTTAGATGGAGTGGTTAAGCTGGTAGCAACTTGAGGCACTCGATGGTAAATGGAATATTCCTTGGCCGACTAGTGGAGGCTTATATGGTAGGTCGGTCAGGCCGACCTAACGGCCTTCACGAGCTATAAAAGCTAAACCCCTTCACAGCCATCCATCATTCATCTTTCACCCAGTCAAAGTTGTTGTTCCAACTAGCCTTAATCTCTTCACCTATCTTCTGTCTAGATCGCCATCTAAGCTTCACACAGTGGAAGTGCACGGGTGGATAGAGCCATCTTTGTATCAGTTGTTTGGAGCTAAAGAATTTACCGATTCTCCTCTTGTCTGTTGTGTACTCTCTATCTCTTTCTCAAATTTTGTTCGCTGCACCATGTAATTTTTTACACCCTAGTCACATCACAATCCACCTTGGTACCAAGAGGAGCCATTGGCCGATGGGGGAACAACCATTATAGACCAACTCTAAGTGCATCATATGGGTATGCGAGATTAAATACATCATGGTGGAGACCCCAAGGCTCAACCACATGGATTAGATGTTTCAAGTGTGGGGGACCCCCACTATCAAAATCAATGCCCCGTGGATGACACAACCTCATCAAGAGCGTCTAGAGTAGTAGCCACGATTCGGTTGTTGAGCAAGAGGTCACCAAGAACCCCAAACTCCAAATTGGCAATATAGAAGTGAAAGCAATACCTGAGGAGTTTAAGGATGTGATGCTAGTAGTACTACCCAAGGGCCTACCATCCAAAAGGGATATGGACTACAAGATTGAGCTCATATGAATCACATTGAACTCATGGAGCTAAATAAAAAATTACATGAATTGGAAGAGCAAGGTTTCATCTGACCCAACAAATCCATGTTCGATGTCCCAGTGCTATTTGTGGGGAGTGTCAATGCAAGATGGCCATTCCATAGCTTGTGAATCCAAGAAGTTCATAGATGCCGAAACCAGATGGAGCACACGTGAGAAGGAGATGCTAGCAGTGATTCACTGCCTTAGAAAATGGAAGCATTATATCCAAGACAAACACATAATGGTCTTCACAGACAACATATCCCTTAAATTCTTCTAGTCCCAACCAAAGTTGTTTGCCAAACAAGCCCGATGGCTCGACTTTTTAATAGAATTTGACCAAAGTTGTCCACCAATAAGATAGCAGATGCTCTAAGTCGCAAAGCCGATTTGAAAGTCATTAGTGTGGTCAGAAGTCACTTCCTCGAGTTAGTGAAGGAGACTTTGGAACATGACCAAGACATACACAAGATTATAGAAGAGATGAAAGTTGACAAGACACCATATGACATGTATATCCTAGAGGAGGGAATTCTATTTATAGTAGGAAAGAGATTGTACATCCCCAATAGCATGGAACTGAAGAAGGTCATTTTACATTAAGTGCATGATGGAAAATTAGGTGGGTAGAAGGAACAAAGCTAGACACTTGAAGCACTCAGAAAGTGATTCTTTTGACCAAACATGAAGGAAGAAGTCATAGATTACATCAAGACGTGCCCTACTTGCCAACTTGTGAAGGCACCATGATCCAAGCTAGCAGCATGATTACTTCAACCAATGCTAGTACCTAATTGGTCATTAGCATGGATTTTATTGTGGAGCTCCCAGAATCCCATGGATACACCATCATCTTTGTAGTGGTGGACTGTTTCTCAAAGCAAGCTCACTTCATACCTACTAAGCCGCTGTTGAATGCCAAAGAAATAGCATGCCTCTTCTTCACACATGTTTTCAAGCTATATGACTTACCCTTAGCCATTGTTTCAAATAGAGATGGTAGATTCATGAGCAACATGTGGAAGGAACTCTTTAAGACTTTGGAAACACAATTGAGATTCTCATCCTCCTTCCACCCTGAGACAGATAGGCAAACAAAGAGAGTCAACCAAGGGTATCAAAGACTATCTCAAGAGCTATGCCCGGGTGGACAAAAAGATTGGGCCTTGTACTTGATATGCTTGAATTTGACTACAACATCTCAATCCACTCCGCCACAAGCTACACGCACTTTAAGTTAGCTACGAGAAAAGAAGTCACCACACCCCTTGCCTTAGCCTCAGGAGAGCTGCTAAAGCTAAAGATCAGGGATGCAGAAGAATTCTTGAAGAAATGGAGAGACTGCAATGTAGCAGCTAAGTAGAGTTTGGAACAGACCAAAATCACCATGAAAAGATGGGCCAACAAGAAGCAAAAGGCAGTACTCTTTATCAAGAGAGACATGGTCCTCATCAACTTCAAGCATATGTCCCTTGAGCCCCAAATTCAATCTCTACTTGTTGGGGTAAAAGGCCTTCCGTATGGTTATGGGATGATTTTATGGTTGAAATCCATATGCTCTTATGATAGATGTCTTTTGCTTTATGCTACTATGGTTGGCTATGTCATGTAATTACCTACGAGGTTTGTTCATGTGGGAGCTTATGCATCTTTACTTGATACCTCTATGTTCCCTTTACTTGCAGACGGTTGTCTTGATGAGCAGGTTCCCTCTGTTGGGATAGCCCTACACTCCTTGAGATCTTCAGATGTCTTGGATAGCCCTATTGATGAGGCTTCAGATACTTCGTCTTCTTCTTCTTCTACAGATGTATGCTTCCATTTGGGAAGCTTGGGCATGTTAAAAGAAAATGTTTCATATGGATTAGAGAGCAACAGAGACAGAGACAAACTTGACATGAGCAGAGAGTCAGAGCGGGTGTTACCACTGTTACTAGTGGTGAGGTACATGTTGTTACCCATGATGGTGCAGTTGAGCATGTACTCCTGTCATCTAGTTTCCCTATAACTTTATTGCTTAGTGATATGGTCTATGCCTCAGATTGGCTATTGGATTATATGGCATCTTGTCATGTTACTCCACATAGAGCATGGTTCTCTACTTACAGGGAGTTTGATGGATGCATTTCTTTGGGCCTTGAGTAGACTTATGTTATTCTTGGTATAGGAGACATACACCTAGCTTTGCCTAATGGGACTTCTCTTATGCTTAGGGATATTTTACATGCTCCCATGCTTAGTAAGAGCTTGATGTCTATTCGTCAGTTACATGATGCAGGTTTTAGTATCTCTCTTGCAGATCGATCTTGGAAGATCAGTCGTGGTTGCTTGGTTTTGACTAGAGGTTCTAGAGTTGGTTCTCATTACCCAGTGCTGCATGTCTCTCATGTGGGAGATTCTATGGTTGTAGTTATCTAGATACCACATGCATTGATATGGCATTATCACCTAGGCCATATGCACCACAGAGAGATGGAGATCCTGGTGCTTGCCTCCTATGTCACATGTAGATCTTGATGCTTGCCCCAATTATTCTTATGGTCCTTGTAGAGCCCCTTTGGCTCATGGTGATCATGAGAGGCATGATTCTCTAGATCTTGTCCATTGTGTAGTTTATGGACCTATGCCTACCCAGTCACTTGGTGGAGCTTTGCATTTTGTGACCTTCGTGGACCTATTTTGTAATTATGCTTGACATGTTTATGGATTCTGCTGGTTGCAGGTCTAGGTGCTTGCAAATGGATTATGAGAGTTATGCTATCTCTCCCAGCTTTTAGTCCTATTGTCAGTAGCCTGGCATTGATTTTCTATGCCCACGGTATTATGGGATTGCTCATGGCTACATGTGCTTGACTTTGGGGTAAAAGGCCCTTGGGCTTGCCCATGTACAATGACCGCCCATATTCTTTATTCATATATATGAGATAGTGCAAAATAAGGCTGTCATATCATTTTCGATAGCACCTACATTGTGTGTGCTCTTCTCTCCTGCATCTTCCTCTTCTCCTTTTCCACTGCCATTGCATCCCCTTCACTACTACTATGGACCTTACCGCATCGCTCAAGTGTTGAACGAAGTAACATTCAAGCTCGACTTGCTAGAAAGCATTTGTGTCCATATTGCATTTCATGCCCGGATTTTGTGCAGGTTCTATCCCGCCAATTAATGGGGATGGCATGTTCCAATACTTCACTCCAATGGTCCCTTCGAAGTAGAAGCATTCCTTCAATGTTGGGAATACAAAGGGTACCCTGAGTACCTCACCAAGTGGAAAGGATACCCTCTTAAAGAATCCACTTGGATTTCAAAAGTAGAGGCTCGCAAATGTGGCAATGATACCTTCACCATCTGGATCAAGGAGAATCCCAACAATTCTTCCAATGTCCCTTGAGTCCTCACATGACTTATCGTAGGTCTAGTAATTGTAATTGAGTCGAGGATGGATTCGCATGGTAGCTAGAATAAACCAAAGCACCAAAAACAATTTAGATGGGCAGACACTAACTACCTTAATAGGAAAGTTGTGTTAAGACCCCCAATTTCTAGTGCGATAGATACTAACCAATCTGATAGTAAAGGTCGCTTTAAGACCCCACTAATGTGTCAAGTCCTAGACTAGCAGACAATGACTAGCTTGTTAGAAAAAGCTATGTTAAGACTTCTGATTAGTCAAATAATCTCTATCGAGTACCTCACCAAGTGGAAAGGATACCCTCTTAAAGAATCCACTTGGATTTCAGAAGCAGAGGCTCGGGAATGTGGCAATGACGGCTTCACCATTTGGCTCAAGGAGAATCCCAACAATTCTTCCAATGCCCCTTGAGTCCTCACAGGACTTATCGTAGGTCTAGTAATGCCTCTACTCCTCAAATATAATTGAGTCGAGGATGGATTCACATGGTAGCACCCAAAACAATTTAGATGGGTAGACATTGACTAGCTTGATAGGAAAAGTTGTGTTAAGATCCCCAAGTCCTAGTGCGATAGACACTGACTAGTTTGATAGTAAAGGTTGCTTTAAGACCCCACTAATGTGTCAAGTCATAGACTAGCAGACATTACCCAGCTTGTTAGAAGAAGCTATGTTAAGACTTCGGATCAGTCAAATAACCTCTACCTTTAGATTGCTGAGGACAACAATCTAGTAAGCGGGGGTGAGCGTAAGGGCTTTGTAGCTATACCATGGCGTTGCTACCGAAAACACCTATGTAAGGAGTAGTAGTGATTTTGAGCCTTGCTTGGTTTCCACTCTCTATGTATGATTTCTTATCCTAGTGGTGAACCCTTATATGTATGGCGTCATGAGGGTGTAGACTTGGGATGTGCCTATGTTGTACCACTTCTTTCATTGAATAATACAAGAGTATAGCTTGCTCTCATATATCGTATTACCTTTTTATAAAAGAACCAAAAACACAAGAGAGAACTTTGATAAAGTTTAACACAAGAGAAACGGATGAACTAACATAGTTTTTTTAATAAAAAAATTGTTGTTACATTTTACTGCCTCTTCAATGAGAAAAGGAGAAAACAAAAGGGAGAAAAGGGGATTAAAAATTTAACACAATAGAAAACGAATCATTTTAATTTTTGGAAAAAGAAACGAAAGAGAAGATTATTCATGTTAATTTTTTAAGGAGGAAGGCTCGCGATTTGCAGGAAATCACCTGGATGCTGTGGAGGGCCGGCTTGTTGAGCTTCGTGAGGAGAAGACGGGCGGCTGCGATTTCATCCGCGGAGAATCGACGGAGGAGATCCATCTCGCTCATACCATCGGCGGATTCCACATAACGATAGCTATTATAATTACTGTAATATTCACCGCCACCCGACGAATTATACTGCGCTGCAGCGTCGGCCCTCGCCCCGATCGGATTATCGTTAATCACGCCCGCTAAACATGAGTTAATGCAGACACTGATAATAATCATCATCGCAGTCGGCGCAGCTGATAATCGCGCAGGTGCCCGTGATGACCTCATCGTCGCCATCGTTCGCCGATGGCCTCTTCATCGATTATTGCACCGCATCTTGTTAAGCCTTATTATACTTGCCAACCTCCATAATTTCCTTTTCTTTTTGTTTTTTGCCCCTGTAAAATCGCAGCCGACTATTACTTTTCCTAACAATTAATTATCTGTATTTTCTTTTAATGCCAGCTCCAATTTTTAATGCAAATCTCCTTTTAATGCCAACCCCAATTTATTTATGTCAGCCCCAAAATTTGAAGTGGCTCAAGGATTCTTGTGTGTTGTACCATCCCAGTGTTGATGCAACACATTTTTGGTAGATTAAATACAGAAAAAAAAAAAACCCTCAACTCAAAATTTCGAAGGGATTTCTGAATTCAATTACATGTGTTTGGCATTTTTATAGCTAAATGTTTTGTGAAGCTCAAGGTTTTTCACCACCTCCTTCAAATTTTAAAGGTCTTTTTGAAACATTTGCTATCCATTTTGCATTAAACCTAAGTTTTCTATTGACACTGCCATGTCCTGGTCTCTAGGCAAGCTCTTGATATGAATGTCTACCAATATTGTCACTAATGATCTCCCACAATATCCCCCCCGCCCCGGCCCCCAAGTGAGTCACCAAAAAATTTTCAAATAGTTAAAATGTATACATTACATGATGGCACTCAAATTTGAAAAGTTGGAATGTTTTGATATAATTTATATCAAATAGACTTAGTTATAAATAAAGGGTTTACACAAAAGACTAACAATGAGAGGCCAATAGCGTGGCACTCAAAGAAGCATGTATCAAGGTTTTATAAAATACAAAGTATTTAAAAACTTGCATGGCTCAATTATTGATTCACATCAAGCTTATAAGTAATACATAAGAATTTGTATTATTGATTTAAAAGATTTTGAAATATGCATTTTTTGTGTCATGTAATCACTAAATTGGGGTGGATTGTTTTTTCTTTTGGGAGGTGTCACCTTATTGGGCCTTTTACCCTATTGGGGCAAAATATTGTCCAAAAGTAAATAAGATGATGAAATCCCAAGGGCCTAGTAGAAGATCTAGATATAGAGGGGGGTTAAACATGCTATTCACCATGGTGGAACGAGCTTAGGAACAAGTAGGTCATATTCCCCTATCTTGCATGAAGGAAGTCCTTTCAACTCCTTTCCCTTTCATCATTCAATTGTCATAATCACTTCCATCCTCCACATGGTTGTGCATGGTTCTCTACCTAGGGCTCCTTTCATAAGTATTCAAAGGCTTCTGGCCTTAGGAACTGTCAATGTGAGCATTTTAAAAACCCATAACGTGCAATCCCATGTATCAAGATCAATCCACTCTACCCCTCCCTAGATCAAGTGAGCACTCATTTGTGGTGGTTTAATGACCCTACCTAGTTAAAAGGTGTAGGTAGAAGTTATCTTCTTGAGAATAAATAATAGCTTGGAGATTTGGATGGTAGCAAGCTAAGGGTCTCCATGTTATACAATTCTACATTTTAAGGACTTCTTTGTAGCCCAAAGAGGAATCATAACTATACATAGACCATCCCTCAATCATGGTATGATCAATACCATGATCCTAGTCCAATGTTGCCATATTGGAGAATGATGTGGCCAAAATATCATGATTATGCTAGTGTGGCCATTTTATCTCAACTAACTCAATTAAGGTACATGTGTTGACAAAACTCACATGGTGCGAGAACTTCCTTGAATCTCCTACATCAAATACACATTAATATCCAAGGAGAAGCCAATTTAAGAACACAAACATATATATGGATACCAAAATTTTCTCCTTTTTTTTTAACTTTCTTCTTTCTCATACAATACATTGTACACTAAGTGTAGATATGGTACAACATAAAGAAAAGTGGGGCCTACAAAGTTAAATAATGTATACTTGACTATAGTAATTGGCTGCCTATTGTTGCCAAAGCAATCATAATCTAATAGTTGTCATCCTAGCAATTGAAATGAAGACCTTCTCATAATATATGCCATATATTTGAGTATAACATTTAGTAACAAATCTTGTCTTATATATGACACTAACTTCAACGATCTACATTATGCTTAATCTTGTTGACCCCCTTGCATCAATATATTTCTTGCCCTTAGAAAATACTACTAAATCCTGAGTTTTGTTGGCCTCTAATGTAGCTATCATCTCATCCATCTTTGCATCCCAATATGTATGCCCAACAACTTTCTCAAAATAAGTGGACTTTATATCCTTAACCACCTTCACCATGTAAGTATAGTTGTGAGTTGCAAAACACTCAAAACCAAATCTTTTGACAATATATCTAACTCTTCTAGACCTATGTATCACTAGATCATTCAATGGAGCCTTTACATTGTCATGTGATTTATGTGCACCTCGTGTTCTAACAATAGGAATGCCAAGCTCAACATCCAAACTCTATGATCTATCGGAGTGTGCGTAAAAAAAGGAATGGTTTCCATTACTCAAAAAGATCCTTGTAAGGAGTTGATTGAAAACTCTTAAACTTGGATTAATCCATTTTCCATAATTGCATACCTTTTGTTCTATGGCTCCCCTATATTCTTAAGTTCTACCCCACTTTTTGTGGTGGACCCCACCTATAATGAAGGGGATCTCCCTTTCCTTTCACTTTGCCAACAACCCTTTTCATCCTCCTCTGATGTAGTATCCACCACTCTTCTAAAAGTGCCACATCAATAAGTCATATTTATTTTTGTCCCAAAAATTGACTTATTTTAAATTTTTATAGAAAAAATATTTCTTTATCTTAAAAGGTAACCAATTATAGTTCAAATTGGAATCCCCATTTTTTATTCTCTATTTTGCACTAGAATATCTCTAAAGCAACTTATCCTTTTTCAAACACCTATACGTGGTTCTTGGCAACCTCTAGAAGCAATTATATAACCACTTTACACTCCTTGGGACCCTCCCAAAAGTACCATGTCAATAGGATATGTTTATTTTTACCTCAAGAAATGGCTTTTTTCTATTTTTCACCAAAAAATATTTTCTTTATTTCAAAAGCTACATAGTGATATTCTATGTCAAGATAACTATTTTTCATACTCAATTTCACACTACAAAGTCTCTAAACCAATTTATATTTTTCACAATCTCCATACATATGGTACTTGGGGGTCCACTGGAGAGAGTTCCATGATTGCTTAATGCTCCACTACTTCTCTAAAAAGTGGCATATTAGCAAAAGGGGGGGCTAGTTTTGTCCCCAATTTTGAATTTTTTTCTCTCCCTTTCAAAAATTGATATAAGAAAACCAATCAATAACAGACACACTCTCTTGCATCGTCTATTAATGGAACTACTTGTAAACTGATTGTAAGAGGAAAGTGGATTACATTTATGTCAGTGAGAAGTATGCTTGAAACTATCCTCTCAATAATTATGGGTTAGATACTATAACAACTCCCAAGTATTATTCATTGGAGAGAAGATATATTCATATTTGTATTGATCTTATACGTCCCAAATGATCTATAAGAGTTATCTTGGGAGCATTGATTACTTAAATCAGTATAATACACATAATTCTAGATTTCGACTAGATTTTAAGTACTAAATGGACCAAACCTTGTTATAAGATATGCACAATATAAATTTACACCATTAGTTGGGGCAATTATACTTTGTCCTTCATGAAACAACCAAGTTTTCATTTGAATCTTAGCATTTCAAGGACTATTTGCATGAGAAGTTTCTCAACATTAGTTTCGAACACATGTTGTAACCAAATATATTTTCTTACAATTCAATATGTAAAATATTTATCCTAATATATCTAGAAATAAGTAAACTTTATTTCATGACATCTCAAAGGAGAAAATAGGTACATTTGTGAGGATATCTTACTTGTAGATTGAAGGTCTTGAGTGTATGCGCACGGTTATGTTATTTGAGTGCCTAGAAGAAGTGAGCTGAGAATGAAAAAGGAAGGTTTACAAAGGGACTTAAAATATGAAAAAAAGTGAGTCGTTTTGGCCTCGAAAAGTATGCACCTTTTTGAGAAAGGGATTTTTAAAAAAAATCTAGGGCTATTGACCACTTTTTGAGAGTCCTCTATAAAAGACCTCTCTATTTCAAACAAGCCTTTTAGAGACTTAGTTTATTACATTTCAAAGTTTCAAGAGAAGAAGTTGGTTTTGGCAAGTGCATACCTGTTGGAACATATCAACCACTGGGACAAGCAAATATCTCAAGTTAGTCTAATCTCCATCTCCCAAGCTTTTATGGAACTTTGATATTGGATATTGCTAAATTAATTGCTACCTAAAGTTTCAATCCTTGTAAACCTTACTTTCTTAAAAAATGGGTGTCTTGCTTTTAACTAGTAAAAATAAGTTGTTGCTAGCTTTGATGGTGGAATAAATCTATAGAAGCATGATTTTGGTGAGTTTGACAATCAGAAATTTGTAGATTAGTGAGAGTGATAGTTATCAACTAGTTGTTTTGAGAAATACGATTTTTGGAGATCTGTTGTACTACTTTTCCTTCTTAGTATTACACTTTTCAGAAGACATGCTATAGGACTAAAGCACCTATTTTTGTATCTTTCTTCACTATTTTCTTATAAAATGTGAATATGATGGTTTGTACTACTTTTCCTTCTTTATATTTCACTTTTCACAAGACACACTTTAGGGCTAAAGCATCTAATTTTTTCTTTCACTATTACACAAATACAATGGATTATACTACTTTTCCTTCTCAGTATTTTGTTTTTCATAAGACACAATACAGGATTGAAGAGTCTAGTTTTTAGTTCTTCACCATTATCTTATGAAATATGATTATGATGGCTTATATCATATGAAAAGAACTATATTCATTTTTTCTATAAATGTAATCTTATTAACTAATGCTTATATAATATAATATCCTTTGCAACACACTTACTATGATTTGATCATTTTTGTATGCTCTCTTAAATAATTTCTTTATGTTCATTATTGTGGATGAATGCTAGTATCAATTTATTAAATGAGTTATTTAATACGAGGTTATTTGCCATTGTATTATTATTAATTATTGGCCAATGATTATTGAGCATAGTTATTCTTATGGTGGCTAGGGGCTATGGTGGGAGAAAGAGGGGGCAAAAGGAGCTAGGAGATAGAGGCTATGTGATAGAAATTAATAAGTTATAATTCTTTGTAAAAATTTATTGGTATGGGGCTTGAGATTAGCAAAGAAAGAGGAGGTGCATAGTTATAACGGTAGCAAAAAAGGGTAGAATAGCCCTTACATGGCTTACAACCTATTAATCTCGAAAAAACTTTCTATGTGTCCACTCAAGAATAATTCAATGTTATTTTTGGCCTTTTTCTATTGTAGCATCCCTCTTTCAATGATCAGAGCAAGGGCAATCAATTTAGAAAGGAATTGATAGTACTTTCAATACTTTGATTTGATACAACGGTGTGGAGAAGAACTAGGTACATAACCATGTAGTCTATAGATTTGGTGAAGAACTAGGCAAAATTGATGGTGCCACTCATCTAGAGGGACCCAAAACTCATAGATAAGCTAGAATAACATTAAAAACAAATATTTGAATGTCGTCCTATCCTCTAATCTGACATGATGAGAAAAATTCTTGCACTCCCCCCCAGGTCATAACTTAATATCGTCCTAATCTTTGAAGTGCCAGGGTAGGCAAAAAAATTTCACACCCCTCTAGGGCCATTATTTGACTCTAGATATGTGTTTTCAATGTTTCTTGATCTCCCAATGGGTTTTTAGGTGGCTAAGATGCAATAACACCATCCATTTTGCCTAATTCTTCATTAAAACTATAGATTTTGAAAAAATGTGTTATTATGGATACATGAAATAAGTAGTAATTTGTAATAGATCTTAACTATCATGAGACTAAGGCTGTACTATGTGCTCATTATGGTTCTAGAAGGATGCTTTATGCTCAGGGGACAAGGGGGAAAGTTTACCCCTCCATAGTGCATCAAACATGAAAATGGGGCTCTTATCTACTTGATTTGATGCAACATGGAGGGTTCAATAAATTTCCTCTTCACACAATCTCCCCTCCCCTTTCACCCATCCCCTAGGCCCATAGCCACCATATCCTTTAGAAATTAGTTCCTAGCCACCATAATCATATCATTTGCAACATCTTTTTCTTTATCAATTATTGAACTTAGCCTTTTGGTGGATAGCTTCACAATTTCCTTAAAGATTTAGTGGCTATATTACAGGCCTATCTTAGTCAAATGACCAATCGCCATGCATTATAGGCCATCAAAACAAATGAGTTTATGAACATGAACATGTAAGTCCATTGACATAACCAAATAAAGCATCTTAATACTTAAAATGTTAGGCACAATCAACTTAAAAACTCAAAATTTATATTATGAAAATTATATGCACAATATATATAAAAAGATACAGGTTGTTAATATAAGTGCAAGGCACCAACATAGGTTTATAAAGACCATATGGAATTGAGGAAAAAAATTACTAGTAATATCATTGATTATAGCTTATGATTGAAGTAATTAGCTTGCTTGTGACACAAATAGATATTGCCATTGGTGTACCAAAACATTATAGCTTGAAGTAACTAGCTTTCTTGTGACACATCTTAGATATTGCCATTGGTGCACCAAAACATTATCCATTGCCTTTGTCTCCATTTACTCAAAATCCTTACCCAGTGTGATCAAACCTATAATTCTACTACATAGACATGTTCCAAAAAATGCCTCACTAATTCATTGTCATTAAGGATAATCTTGTAGACATTTGACGTGATAATAGAGATAAACTTACATCCACACCACCTTCAATATAGCTAGCTATGCATGGTCATTGGGGGCAAACTCAAGCACTATTGCAAGATCTTTCCAATGTACTCAACCAAGACAACATCCTTACTCAGGAGGGGGGGAAGGGGGGTTCACTATATGTAAACTTGCCTATCACATGCATTCAAGACAACCCCTTATCTATGAATTTTTCGTGAATAAAACATACTCTTTTTCTATTCAATTAGTTGATACTCCTCTTAAATGACATCATTTTGTATGAAAAATATAAAAAATAAAATTTTAAAACCCCTTTACTTGAATGCACATCATAGACTCACATTTTTTAAGTGACACCCCCCCCCCCTCGACGGCCCCTCAAGCATCCATACCCTTTTTCTATTCAATCGTCGGTGGATATACCCCCCCCCCCCCCCCTTAAATGACACCATTTTTTATGTAAAAAATATGTTAAAAGAGATTTCAAAAACCCTTTTTCTCAAATGCACGTGATAGACTCACATTTTTTTAGTGAACCATCCCCCTAAGCATCCTTACCAGAGGGCCCTTAGATCCCTTGCCAACTAGCAAAATTATCAAACTAAAATGGCTTGCATAAACAATAATTAAGTTGAGTAGTCATTAAAAAATCAACTAAAGAAATATAAATAAACAATACGATTACCTCTTCAATCTCATCACTTTCTCTCTTTGCATGTTTTGTCGAGCCAATTAGACTTGGACTCGTTGAATGTGTGTGTATGGGGCTCTTTTTTTTTGGGGGGGGCGGGCTCCCTCATGGCATTTGGTGGCCTCAAACTCATCGATGGACAAATATATATATATATATATGCTATGAAGTTCTCCACATCATGGAGAAACACAAATTCTGTTGAGTCCATAGAAGCCTTAGCAAGGTTGGAGACTTAGATGGACACCCACATGCTCTCATCCACCACACCCTCTTTACTAGAAGGCTTGACCATTGACACACACTTGCTTCCTATCTATTTCCTTCTCTTCACCTACCTTGCCTCCCTTTTGCACCTTGGGATCATGTGCATCCCTTAAGAAGCAACCAACTAGCCCTTTAACTTTTCATGTAGGCATTCTGGTTGTCCACAAGCTTGTTAAGTAGAAGAATAACGTAGTCTTTAGCATCTTGTTTTCCACCAATTCCATAATCTATTAGTCAAAAATTGGTCATTCAAGAAAGCCAAGGATGTAGGTGAGGAACAAATTATCGAGTGACATATGGATGTATGCATGTATGTAATAGATGTTTGTACTTATAAAAATTTGGAGCTAAAAAGGATTTGTGACATCTTAGCCATCATGATCTCACATGCAACAATATGTAAAGCTTCTAGTATCCTTGTAAGACTTTTCAAGGGCTAATCTATAATTAAAAACACCTATCATTAAAAAACTTACAATAAGTGGTTGAAGTAACAAAACATAAGATAGAATTAGAGTATTACAACATAGACTTAAAATTTGAAGGGAAAACAAACAACATGTTTGTAGAAAAATATTTAAATGCTTTGCATATATAACATAGATGGAATTACATTATATTCAAGAAGAAGATTAGATGAGAAGGCTTGTGAAGGTAAGAGAATGACCAAACTAGAAGCATTTCTTGTTTAAGGACACCAAAAATGCTTCTCTTAACTATATATGATATAAAAAGAAGTTTTGAGGGGAGAATACCCCTTTTCGGAGAGGAAGAAAATTTTGACGAAGCATATATGTTGTGACCCTAAGGGGAAAAGAAAAGTGGAGCTCCTAGGAGAGTCATTAACCCCCTAAGTTAAAGGGCCCTTTTTGAGTCCATATTTCCCCCTAATGATTACCTCTAAAACTTTATTCTTTCCTTTGTTAGTAGTAATTGTCGTTTTTTCATTAACTACAACACTATTAAATGCACTTAAAAGATATGGGCTACTCATTAGTCTCCCAAACCAAGGAATGCATGTATATTTTATGTCTCCAGTGCACTATCGGTACACAATCCTTAATTTTTTATTTACAAATATGAATATCATAATCATCATCATTTTCTAATGCATGAATATCATGATGTTCATAATCGCCCAATGTAGAATCACTAAGGACAATTTATAATAGTGATATCCCTTCTACTCATTGGAGTATCTAATTAAGATGCATTTTTAGCCTTTAAATCAAGTTTCTTTCTTAGTGCACCAAGCACATGAACATAGGTAACGCAACCAAATACTTTTAAGTGCTATACTTCAAGCTTATTGCCTATGAAAAAATCCTCAAGTGTCATGCCATAAATTATATAGTTGTGTGAGGTCTATTCATAATGTGTGCAATAGGATGAATAGTCTCACGTCAAAAATACTTCGGTATATTATCTTCAACAATCCAGGCCCATGAAATTTCTATAATATGTCCATTTTTTCTTTCTATAGCCCCATATTTATGTGGAGTTTACCTACAAGTAAACTTTCATTTTTTACCATGAAATCTCAAAAAGTCATTGAACTCATTAGAAAGATGTTCTCTCCTTTTAGCCAACCTCTAAACATGTTTTTGTTTCAACAATAGTCTTAAATTTTTTAAAGTGCTCAAGAAACTTCACTCTTTTATCACAAAATGTAATAAATTTGACAAAATACTTACTACCATCACAAAACACATTTTGTGCAAAACCCCTGAACATATATATGAGTGATATCAAGTACACTACTCCTTACATTTTTTTTCATGTGGAAAGACTATATTACTTACTTATCAAACTAAGATGCTTCACACGTTTTATGCACTTCTACATTTTTACAATGTAGGCAAAATGAAACCCTTTAAACTACATTGATTTCACTCTTTATTAAATGCATGACCAATATGTTCATGCCAAATTTCAATATATGCAACTTCATCTTTACATTTAGTATAAATAGCACAGTAATGGTAACAAGAAGACCAGAATCTTAGCTAAACATATGACTACAACTCTACTTTTTTTTTTTTGCAATTAATATGTACTTATGATAAAAGTCCTCCATAAAATATCCATTTGCATTGAATTTGACTTGTAACCCTTGCTCTTTTATCTAACCAATGAACACTAAATTCTTTATAATTGATAGCTATGTAATACACTAGACAAATTTGTTTGATCATCATATAATGACAGTGGAACTTTCCCAATATGTGGAGTCACATGGTCTAAATTGTGACCCATATTTATGTAACCTAGACTTTCTAAATCCTATATCTCTCCAAAGCATTCAACATGACTAGTCATATGGTTTGATGCACTAAAGTCCACATACCAAGCAACATCACATGATATGTCCCTTTCCTACAACATTCATCATCTTGCATGATAAATATATACTCCCTTTTTTATCATTTTGCATTGATGATGATGCACAATTTCCTTATTGCAATTTATCACTTATGGTATCATCTTTTTGTCATAATAGTGGGCTATAATATGACATTTCCTTCAATAATAATGATAGACAATGCTAGATTATAAGAATATCTATCCTACCATCCATCTCTTCTTTTACCCTTGGTCTCTAGAGTTACCACAACCTTCCAAAATCAACATATTACTACACTGTTGACATGACTTGTTTTATTAGTTACCAATAATTGAGAAGGCACCCCTTGTATAAGTACACATTGTGTAGTCATTTATAACTACATATTATATAGTCATATATAAGTGTAGATAACAAAGAATAATGACACATTGTAATAATAGAGCGAGAATCCCTTGTATAAGTACACATTGTATATATAAGATAACAAAAAATAAGGATACCATTCATTTTAACCATAAGAACTCTCTTGTGTGCTTCTCTCTCTTAAGTCTTTTGCACTTCATAGCTTATACCTTGGATCCCACCATTGCTTCCCTCTCAATAAATTGAGAGAGACCAACTTATCAAAATTAGAAAATATCTTTCATACATAAATAGAAGTAACAAAAGATCTCTATGTCTTTTGTTAACCCCTTGTATGAAGGCACAACCAAGGAGCATGCATAAGAAGACAAAATAAAAATTGAAAAATTACAAAGGCATAAGAAAAACAAAAAAAAGAGCTTAATGTGCACAATTTTTAAAATTAAATAAATTAACTTGAATTATTTTTATACATGAGCACTAGCCTCGCTCCCATACAAATTGTAACGACTAATCTCGATCAAGCTAGTTGAAAAAGAAGTGAAAGAATGTAAATGGTGTGTGCAAGTGAGAAAAGGCCAATCTAGACAAATGCAAAAGGAGAATACCCAAAAATTAAGGCAATGTACATAAATTGGAAAGTGAATGGATAAGCTCATTCTTGTGGTGTGCAATCTTGAGAGCTCTCTTCTTGTTTCTTACTTGCTTCTTGTGTGTGTGTGTGTGTGGTGAAGTGAGAGACGGATTGGAGAAGCTCTTTCTACTACTACTACTACTAACTACCACCACCACCACTTCTCTTCTTCTTCTTCTTTAGTAGCAGTAGCAGCAGCAGCAACAGCAGTAGCAGTAGTAGTGGCAGTAGTAGTAGTAGTAGTTCTTCTTCTTCTTCTTCTTCTTCTTCTTCTTCTTCTTCTTCTTCTTCTTCTAGTAGTGGTAGTGGTAGTGCCACCACCACCACTTCTTCTTCTAGTAGTGGTAGTGGTAGTGCCACCACCACCACTTCTTCTTCTAGTAGTGGTAGTGGTAGTGCCACCACCACCACTGCAAGTGAGAAAAGGCCAATCTAGACAAATGCAAAAGGAGAATACCCAAAAATTAAGGCAATGTATATAAATTGGAAAGTGAATGGATAAGCTCATTCTTGTGGTGTGCAATCTTGAGAGCTCTCTTCTTATTTCTTACTTTCTTCTTGCATGTGTGTGTGTGGTGAAGTGAGAGACGGATTGGAGAAGCTCTTTCTACTACTACTAACTACCACCACCACCATTTCTCTTCTTCTTCTTCTTTAGTAGCAGCAACAGCAGTAGCAGTAGCAGTAGCAGTATCAGTAGCAGTAGCAGTAGCAGTAGCAGTAGCAGCAGCAGCAGCAGTAGCAGTAGCAGTAGCAGTAGCAGTAGTTCTTCTTCTTCTTCTTCTTCTTCTTCTTCTTCTTCTTCTTCTTCTTCTTCTTCTAGTAGTGGTAGTGGTGCTGCCACCACCACCACCACTTCTTATTCTTATTCTTCTTCTTCTTCTTCTAGTAGTAGTAGCAGTAGTAGTAGTAGCAGCAGCAGTAGCAGCAACAGTAGTAGTAGTAGTAGTAGTAGTTCTTCTTCTTCTTCTTCTTCTTCTTCTTCTTCTTCTTCTTCTTCTTCTTCTTCTTCTTCTAGTAGTGGTAGTGGTAGTGGTAGTGCCACCACCATCACCACTTCTTCTTCTTCTAGTAGTAGTAGTAGTAGTAGCAGCAACAGCAACAGTAGTAGCAGTAGTAGTAGTAGTTCTTCTTCTTCTTCTTCTTCTTCTAGTAGTGGTAGTGGTAGTGGTAGTGGTAGTGGTAGTGGTAGTGGTAGTGGTAGTGGTAGTGGTAGTGGTAGTGGTAGTGGTAGTGGTAGTGCCACCACCACCACCACCACTTCTTCTTCTTCTTGTTATTCACATAGCTTGCATGGTGGCAATGGAGGCAAAAGAGATGGAGCTTGCTTGAGGTGTGTTGCAAATATCATGGAGCCATCATCAAGCCTTTCACAAATACACTATAATGAGAAGGTAAATCAATGAGTTTGTGTTGCTTTACTCTATTAAAGACCATAAATAGAAGATGAAGTTTAGAGACCTTGAGGTGTGGTACAAGGATTGTAGAGCCATCGACAATCCTTTCGCGGATATACCACAATGAGAAGATAAATCAATGAGTTCATGTTGCTTTACTCTATTAAAGACCATAAATAGAATATGAAGTTTAGAGGCATGGGCCCTTTTTGCATACACTCAATTAGCACAACCAATAATTTTGAACTTGAAACACTTGAGGGTGAACACATCAATTTCCTTAATGATAATTGAATCAAAAAGTATTATCCCTTGGTACATCCACTACATATGCCAACAACAATGCCACCATTAATTGTCATATGTGCCATAAATTTCATTGAACTCAGCCTCAAAGATGAAGAACCAACACCCATTGCCACTACAAAAGTAAATCCATGCAAAGGTTCTCCTTACACATTGATAGGAAAGTACCAAGTGATGTTGGCTATCAAGACTAAACTACCATCTTCTACATATTACTAAATACAAAAAAAGGTTGGAAATGAAGCATTGTTGGGTTCACCATTTAAATCAAGAAACAAGTTTATGGTTGATTATGAAATGCAACACATTCATCTAGAACTATCGTCCAATGAGAAAATCATTACAACTTTCAGTAAGGGTACACTTGTTTCTTCAAAGCAAATAATGCCACACATTGACACCCACAAGTTCACCTAGCACAACCTCTAGGGGGTAATACATGCTACATAAGTTGCTCAAGCATAGGCAAATCAAAGTGGATTTGGACATTATAACATCAGGTAGTTGTGATTTTGTCATTATCATAAGTGACAGCTTTGGTAGCCCTATCCATGTGTTGCTAGCATAGTAGCAATGAGCCCTTAGCAAGACTCGAGGGACCCATCTAGATTGGTTATGGACTCGGAGAGATCAATCATAAATATATGCATGTATTACGTGGGTTCAACATAATAGTTTTTTAAAATACAATTTTTACACTTTTTTTACATACAAAAGGATCCCATATAAAGGGGTTACTTACAGATTAAATAGAGAAGGGTTATGTTTTATTAAGAGAAAATTTATAGATAAGGATATTTATAAATAGGTCTTGAATGCATGTGATATAAAGGGTACACATATAGTAAATTACCCAAGATTATAAATGTGTTGGTGTTGTCTTCTTGCTCATTAGGGAGGACACATTCACAGTGGATTATCATGAGGTTGGGCCTCTTTATTTTGGCACTCTACCTTTAAAAACCATTTTTTGCATAAAGAATCACACTTGAACAACAGCTTCACAAAGAATAAACACTTTGAACTGCCTTAAGAGACTACCATGAGAAGCAAGGTGCACTTAAGCTAAATTCAAATTACCTCATTACTACACCAAGTGCCATGGATTATGAGGTGAAGTCATTTATTGTATGCATTGTGTCTAATATCATTTACAAGCCAACCCACAAACAATTGTCACAAAAGATACATCTGAGTCAAGCAAGATCCTCACTAGAGCAACCCAATGACAAAATCCAACAAGCCACTCCTATCAATCAAATCAATCCAACAAAGCCAAATCCACCTATAAGCCTAAAATCCTCTTACAAGTTACTATCCCTCTTAGAATTAATTGCAAGAATGGCTGCAGATATCGATGATGATATTGTCACATGTATTTGAAGGCTCCATAGTAGCTTCATCCTATTTGCTTGCAACTATGAATTACTTGATCTAGGTCTCTTAGATGAGAATACGACAAAGGATCTGAAATCTCTACCCTAGTCATTGGGGGAATTTAAACTCATATTCACAAATGCCTCCTCCATTGTTGATGAACTAATTGCTACTCAAGTCTCATAGGAGAAAGCTTTAAAAGCATGCCTCATACCTACTTCAAATGTAGTTGCATATAGAGAAAACACTCAAGGATCTCGCTGATCTAGAGTGTCTATCAAAATCCGAGTTCATGTTTTTATAGGAATGGCTTACTCCATGTGCACAATGGAAATGAATGGGTTGTCAAGTCATGACCAATGTCATGCCATAAAGGCATTTGAATATGAATCCACTTATGCCATTCCTACATCATTTCAGTTGGAGTTGTGTTACTCCTACATCATTTTGAGTCCTTCCCTTGACTCATCCAGATCATTAGAGGATAACATCATGCTAGCTTCCTAGATGGAGTAGATCCTTAGTGAGAAAGAGCTCTATAATCCCAATAGAATAGGTTCATAGGACCTTCTAACTATTGTCATAGGACCATAAGATATGGATCATTATGTAGAATATGAATATAATCATCACTTTTATAACTATTGTTACAAAGGTAGCTATTAATACCTATGTATATAAATAAAATAAGTGCTCAAGCACAATGCAAAAAAATCAAAAATGCACACCGTGAATCTTCACACCACAACTCTCTCTCAACACAAACAATTGGGGGGGATACAGACTCTTCATTTAGACTCTAAGGGAAAGACAAAAATCAAAATCAAAACCAAAAAATTGAGCAATATGCCTCTAACAACCCATAAAGCAAGGAATTATCATTCAAATAGACATCAATAGCAAAAGTTTTATGCAATGGATTAAGTATTAGAATTGGTGAGAGATGCCTTTTTCTTAATATCTCACCACAATGTGTTATATTAGGAACTTGGACATGCCACGCCAAGGGAAAAAATTCATAAGGAGAAGATTAGTAAATCACTAATGTCATTTATAGCAAAAGAGTAGATTGATTATAAGTTGAAGATGGAGATCAAGAGGTATTTCCACCTATGGTATCGATAGCAAAAGAGTAGATTGATTATAAGTTGAAGATGGAGATCAAGATGTATTGCCACCCATGATATTGATAGATTCATAACTTGAGTGGTGGTGACCAATAATCTAAAGGTTAAATAACTAGGACCAATGTGGATTAAGCATCTATATGGAAACGTTTGAAGTAGAGGTAAATTATGAGGAATGTATTGAGTTTCTCACAACCTATGAGCATGATAGATACAATGTTATAACAATGAAAGAGGGCAATGACCAACAACAAGTGGAAAACCTACTCCTACTTGAGATGGTTAATAAAGACTTAGGCCTACCAAAAAAGAAGAAGTAAAAGTGACTAGTCTATGCAATGTTGGGCATGGATAAATAGGTCTTCACCCATGATGGTGTAAACTTGGTGGATATTCTAGATTTAGTTGTGAGAATCTAGGAAAAACTAATACACATACTATTTTCTCGCAATAAATACAATTCCATATAAGGTCTTATGTAGCTTACACACCTTTTTTTTTCTGCCTTCCACAAAAAACCTTCAAGTTTCCATACATGACCTCGTGCAAATCTCCATGCAAGTAAGTTGTATTTACATCCATCGAAAAGGGTGGTCATCTTGACTACTAGTGAAAAGATCTAGTCAAAGTCAATCCCCTTCTCTTGCACGAGTCCCTTTGCCACAAATCTTTCTTTGTAATTAGCTAGTGTATTAGGTGGATGTACCTTCAACTTGTAGACCCACTTGCATGGCAACATATGTTTTCCTTTTAACAAAGGAACTAACTCTCAAGTAGCACTTTCACCAAAGAATTTGTTTCTAATTGTATAACTTGGGAGAAGATGTTGATGTCTCAAAATTCATTAAAGTAGATTATTTTCCTCATAATCAACCTCCTAGAGCATCCAAATAGGTAGCACATTGCATAGACATCACTATCTCAACAAATCATCGTCTCTCTCTCTCTTTTCTACTCTTTATTATAGAGAATATAGCAAGCTTCCTACTTAAAGTCCCTGCTTAAAACCCATGCTTAAACATTGTTCTTTTCACAAACAAGTCCCCCTTCTTTCTAAATGACAAATTGCCCATCTATCTAAGTAGGCCATGTGCTTACATACATTAAAAGAATGTTAAAACCTCTTCACAAGCATCTGGAATCAACCTATTCTACTTCAATTCTAGCCACTAATGGAAAATGCAACTAAATTAGGCTATGAAAGCCCTCAAATCAAGCCTTGATTAGATGGACCACATGATGAAACACCCATTTGACTTGTAGAACTAGGTAAGGGCAATAGTAGTTTTAACAAGATGAAAACAACAAGCATGAAAGTCGCAAGAAATGCCTATTTGAATCTTGACTCCTCACGCTCGCCACTCCAAGAATGAGCTTCCATGAATGCTACTCTAATACCAAGTGAGAGGGAGAATTAATGATAGGATGCAAGCTCAAAGCTATGGATAAGAGGGTTGAGAGAGAGAGAGAGAGAGAGAGAGAGAGAGAGAGAGAGAGAGAGAGAGAGAGAGAGAGAGAGAGAGGAGAGTGTAGTGGGTACAATTTGACTTCACCATTTGTAGCAACAAAGAAAATAGTACATGTGCCCTCAATAGGGTGTTTTGCATTGATTTGAACCATCAAAATAATAGACTCTTATAGAGGTTGCATAAAATTATATAGATCTTTCTTATTGGTCACCTAATGGGAGTAGGAAAAGAAGCAAGAAAGTAAGAAAAATTAACTTCTTTCAAGCACTTTTTAAATTGGGGAAAAAAGAAGGGCAATGTTCTTGCACAATAGTGCACCATTGTAGAAGTATTGGCCTTTGCCTAATGAATGTTGGAGATCTTGGTCTCAAGCCCTCAATAAGCCATTCCACACATTGGGGAAACAATTTGTATAAATGCCCAACCTACTTATGATATGGTAAAATCTACAATTTTCCTACAACAAGCCTAAAACATCCATAAGCACTCTCCTACATTTGGCCCTATAAAGGCACCCCAAGTCATTCCCTTAACCATTTCATATATTCATATTGGCAATTTCTTTGGTTATGCCCGTTGTGTGTGTGTGTGTGTGTGTGTGTGTGTGTGTGTGTGTGTGTGTGTGTGTGTGTGTGTGTGTGTGTGTGTGTGTGTGTGTGTGTGTGTGTGTGTGTGTGTGTGTGTGTGTGTGTGTGTGTGTGTGTGTGTGTGTGTGTGTGTGTGTGTGTGTGTGTGTGTGTGTGTGTGTGTGTGTGTGTGTGTGTGTGTGTGTGTGTGTGTGTGTGTGTGTGTGTGTGTGTGTGTGTGTGTGTGTGTGTGTGTGTGATCTATATTAGTATCTACAAGAGGCCAAATTAGCCTATGAGTCTAAACCCTAATGACATTTTGAAGTTATTTCATGATTTCCACTTTATTGGCATGCATAAAGCTCCTTCCTACCCATCTACTTTTTGTAAGAAGTTGCCTCTACAACTAGCGATGGCATGCATTTGAAACTTTAGGAAAGCAAAACTAAAGGAGCACATAGCTAGGAATGGTTGACACTTTTTTTTAAAAAGAATTAGAGAATTAGAGATCTAGCATAACACCTAGATATAACAAAGCCAATGATGATAAATATGATAGGGTAGGAATCATAGGACTAATGTCATCTCATCATGTCCAAGATTGGGGTTGGAATGCTTGACGGTGTGCCAATATCTATTATATCCTCTAGTGTTACCTTTAGTAGGGATTGTACATGTGGGCTATGAGTGGCATGCTATGGATCTCTATGGCATTGTCAAGGTGAATATTTGTGGTGGGTTCACATGTCTAAAGTGGATCTTACAGTATTGGGGGTAGCCACAACTCTAAATAAATCTATAAGAGTATGCTAGCCTCCATCTCTAAGGTATCCACCCTCTCAAGGCTACAAAAGGTACTAGGTAGTAACTATTAAAACACTATTTCTATCATGTGCATTCAAGCCCTATAATAAAGAAACCCCTTCCTTGTTTAGTACTCCTTGATGTAGAAAATTGTATTTTAACTAAAGGGCCTCCTTTTTCTTCCTTGTGTTAAACTAGCCAATATAGAATATTGCACATAATACATCCCTTATGTATTTGTAGGTCACATATACTGAAAGTGTCTCACTTATTAATTGGAATTAACTTGCGTGAAGGGATGCCTCTACAAAAAGTAAACACTCCTAGCAAGAGGTGCTCACAATAACTTCAAGTAAATGAGCAATAGTTAAGAAATTCAAATACCTCTAGAAATAGGCAATGAAAATGTCATTTAGTTCATAGTAAAGAGGGCATGTGCATATGTGCTGCTTCTCCATCTTTAGCTAGTGTGTGTGAAAGAGTTTGTGAAGTCTCTTGGAATTCGAAGTGTGCATAGTAGCAGCTCTCAATTTCTCCTAATGAATATAGCATTGGATCAACTGGTCTTTTGTTACTCTTCTTGTTGGAATCCAAACCATAGGATGGAGGGGTTAAATATTATGGGGTTGGTCTTCCCAAGGTTTACAATAAGGTCTTTATCCTCGGAAAAGACATACAATGCATCTAGGTGTCATTGTAGTCCCTTTGTTTGAGATAAGCACAATGTCATTACCATATAGTGGTAAAGATCAATAATCTCCCAATACCAACTTCTTGTCCTCCCAATCCATCATCATTGTACAATATCTCATCAATTCATACAATGAACAAGTGGTTTGTTTTGATTATCTACTCCAACATCCCTCTTGTAGTTTGGGCCTCTTTGACTTATAAACCATGCTAACATTTTGCTTACAATGACTAACTATGATACTGATGTAATTACTAGGAACCATAGGATCTCTAGCTCTCAATATTACTAGACCCTTCATGCCTAGATTCTCCCGACACATCACATTAGTATTCTCTTAGAGCTCTGTATCGATGTTTGAAAGCATGTTTCATGAGGCAAAAGGGTTCACGAAAGGTTCATCTAACGAACATAATCGAAACTTCAAAAGCTTTGGCAACTTGGACTAATACAATGTTGAATGCAAAAAACGCAATATCTAGGGATGTGGCACTCATTGACATATAGGGGATAAAAGACCAACATTAACAAGATCAATGTGATTTCTATTCACATTGAGCCTATTGTTCCATGCATATTATCCTCACACATGGAGCCTATCATTTAATGGTGATTTCTATTCACATTGAGCTTATCATGGAATGCATATTATCCTCACACTGAGCCTACAACATGTTACATCAATTTACAACCCATAAACTATATTGAGATCTTCTCTCTCTCTCTCTCTCTCTCTCTCTCTCTCTCTCTCTCTCTCTCTCTCTCTCTCTCTCTCTCTCTCTCTCTCTCTCTCTCTCTCTCTCTCTCTCTCTCTCTCTCTCTCTCTCTCTCTCTCTCTCTCTCTCTCTCTCTCATTAATTAATAACATATATAAATAATTATATATGTGTACTAACTTAATTAGCATACAATTATACATATTTTGTTAGTAATTGACTGACATATTAACACTTAATAATTAGTACTTAATCAATTATATTATTGTATCATTATACATAGTCATTATTATACATGTAATCAAGTACATTAAAGTATTAATAATCATCATATGTATATTATAATTATCATTAATACAAATAATACATAAAGTTTAATTAAACATAATAATAATTAGTTAAAATAATAATACATTAACTAAGTTTTTAGATTATAGTTGTATATTTGTATATATACCTAATACATAATATCTATATAGATTAACTTATTTATTAATTATTATATAAATATTTAATTATTAATAATTAACTAATTATATAACACTTTAATAAGATTGAAATAATATACAATTGTATCATTCATATATATATATATATATATATATATATATATACACACACACACACACACATACATACATACATACATACTATTAATTGCTATACATATTTAATATAATAATTATATATATTAATCATTATATATAATTATTAATATATAATCAGTTAGGTTAATATATTATTTACTATGATTAATACTTTTATTATGAATTTATGACAATCATATCATATGTATCTTAATCATCATCATCATTATAAATATTATTTATAGATCAAGTATAATTCACATTATAATATTCAAGTAAAATAACAATACGGTATCTCAAAGAGAGTGTGTAAGACGGGGGTATGCACGTGTGTGCGTGCATGTGTGGCACACGCATGTATGTATATATATATCTAATACATGTGTGTCTATTTATGTGGTCTCATAAATCTCTCTCTCTCTCTCTCTCTCTCTCTCTCTCTCTCTCTCTCTCTCTCTCTCTCTCTCTCTCTCTCTCTCTCTCTCTCTCTCTCTCTCTCTCTCTCTCTCTCTCTCTCTCTCTCTCTCTATGTTTTTTTACTCATACTCTAAAAGCATCCACAAATGCACATGCACTATAGAAAAAGGGTTTAATTGCTTTCTTTTATTGACCATATGAGATGAAAATATTATTTTAATAGTTGAACATGTTCATGCAATGTATACATACTCTAAAACCACATACAAATGCACATAGACTATAATAACTCATGCCCAAGACATGCACACACACAAATGTACATATGCACACACATATTCAAATACATACGCATATGTCCAATTAAAATAGAAATATAACTCTTTTTTATTGTGTGTGTGTGTGTGTGTGTGTGTGTGTGTGTGTGTGTGTGTGTGTGTGTGTGTGTGTGTGTGTGTGTGTGTGTGTGTGTGTGTGTGTGTGTGTGTGTGTGTGTGTGTGTGTGTGTGTGTGTGTGTGTGTGTGTGTGTGTGTGTGTGTGTGTGTGTGTGTGTGTGTGTGTGTGTGTGTGTGTGTGTGTGTGTGTGTGTGTGTGTGTGTGTGTGTGTGTTGATACATGGACAAAGACTCACCATTCCTCTTTCCATGATCATATACTATGTTAAATCAAAAAAGAGAAAGAGAAAGAGAGTGTATGTATTCAATTAAGAGAGTCAATCAAAAAAGAGAAAGAGAAAGAGAGTGTATGGATTCAATTAAGAGAGAGAGAGAGAGTGTGTGTGTGTGTGTGTGTGTGTGTGTGTTTAATTGTCAAAGAGAGACAAAATAAAATAAATATACCCCCATTCGCCCTTAAAGAAAAAGCCTTCTTTATTTCTTGAATACTAAACTTTTCTCATTATGCCACAAAGATTTTAGAGCCTTCTGGATGATTTGGATCGCCAATGCAAAGCTAACTAATGCTAATTGATTGGCAACCACGAAGCCTTTGCAAATTGTAATGTTCATTTGTTGCCCAAAGGGATCACTGCTTGGACATCCTCTCTATGTTTCCACTTGTTTAATCCTTAGTTGAGTTCTTAAGGACTTGTCATGTGTGCTTGACAATAGAAGCATTAAATCCAAAAACGAAAAATAGGAACATTTAAGGAATGATTAATTTGCTAATTAGTTGAGGTTTTAGTAATGGACCCTTCAAATTTGGTTGCTCAGATGTGAATTATGAGAGAAATTTAAGAAGTCGGAGATTGATTCTTCAACTCATGTCATATGTTACTTATTGGCTGTTATTATTTCTTTTTAAAAGGTTAAATGTTCTATTATCATATTTTCTTATCAAAATCATGTTTGTTTCTTCCTCCACAACCATTTGAAACATCATTCCCTCTTCTCTTTGTTTCTTACTTCTTGTAGTAGATTATACTCTACTGTAAATTTTCCCACCAAAATCACATCCATTGGTTCCTCCCCACGATCGTTTGAAACATCACTCTCTCCTCTTCTTTTTTATTCCTCCATTCTCACACAATAGCTCCGCTATAATGCAACCAATACCTCTTTTCAAAGTACAAGAGAATTCATCCTAAAGAAACCTACATTATTAAACATTGTTGGACAAGGATGAAACCAACAAATTACAAATAGAAGGAAGAAATTAGATTGATTTATTAGTAGATATAACTATTTTTCCAAATGATCATGTCCTTGTCCAACATTTTTCATTTGTCAATGTTCATGACTCGATGAGATATGTCAGAGATGGTTTTGATAGTTTGATTGGGTCTTATATGCATGCAACTCAAATGGATCACGTAAAAGAAGCCTTGTTAATAGCATAGAGGACTATTTTGAGCTTCCTAACAAGGTTGAGGATTTAGAAACTTCTAAACAATCATTGAGAGAGAAATTAGTACAATTAAAAGAAACTTCAAGGGATTTAGATAGAGAGGAAGATATCATTAACAAATATATGAGAGCTATCTAGATAAGGGGGAAAAAAAGAGGCAATTCAATTTTGTAAAGAAATTTGTCTCTCAAATTTCAAGTATTATTATTTGGAAAAATGAGCAAACAATCGAGCTTCTCAAAGAAACCATGAAAAAAGAAGGCTTGTAAGGATTTTGAAATTACCAAAAAATTGAGGATGAGAGAGGTTCAACTCTCAAGAAACTGATGAAAAACATAAAATCTATGGTAAAGTCATATGAAGTAGTAGAGATGTGTGACACTAAAGGTATCAATATTGCAAATGTGATTATTCTCTCACTCTATTATGTTTCCATAAACTTAGATGCAAGAGAATAGAGGCATTTGGCTTACCTAAATCCCTTTCAATTTCAACTCCTAGGTTTGCATTGATTACATTGAATCATCAAATTCTAGGGGTTTTCGGGCAATATGTTCATATCGAAGGGTCCACGGGCGACGTCAAGAAAAGAAAAGAAAAGCTATATTTGAATTTAATAAAAAATTAGGAAAATCTCAAGAAAGTACAAATCACAATGGTTCATACATATATGCTAATTGTAAAATAATGTTGTTGTAGTTTGAAGTTCATCTTAAATTGGATGAAGAACAAATTCAAATAGGAAAAAAGATAAAAAGAATTAGTATTTCCATTTTAAATAAGGCATTGAAGTATAATAATTTAGAAACAATAACTAGACTATGAGATTCAATCTGAGATGGAGATTTGGCAAATTGGTGCATTTTGGATACCAATTGAGAATCATCAAACGACCCTAAAACAGTCTCAAAGTGGTGGAGAAATCTTAGTAGTTAATGGGTTTGGTAAATTCAATGTAGAATGGCATATGAGTGTTGATTTAAAGACTATCAAATGTATACTCGGTATATGATGCAAGGGGTGCAACACAAAATATACTTGTATTTACTACATGGAAAGTATGGGGTCCACAGAAAGAAGAGTCCCAAGCAGAGAATCTCTAGATTTGAGAAATTTAAAAAATATAAAAGACATATGGGATCAAATTCTTCCAATTATCTTTGTCAAATGTGTGCATCCATAAATGTGAAGCATTACTCATAAATATGGGTTTCCTTAGGGTCAAATTCACTTAAGAAAAGATCCAACAATTTCAAGGAAAACAAGAGATGCTTTAGTAGATATCTTTATGGGAGGTTCAAAAGCCAATATTTTTAGGAAATCAAAGAGAAAACAAGTGAATGTGATACATAAGTGTTGGGGAGAGTTATATGAGATGACACAAAATGTGGCCAACACATTGCAAGTTACATTTCTTAGAATGGAGGTTTGGAGATACATTGGCATCTTTCTAAATGTCCTTAGTCAATAGAAGGCATCACATACATATCCAAAGAGTACAAACATTCAATTATGAACCTTTCTCAGGAAACCAAGGAGGCATGGGGTGAAAGATTTACTTTTTATTTGGTATTCTTTGCATTTTTTGAAGCATAAATATAAATGATACACAATGATGGTTGCTTTTTTTAAATGCAGCAAATCCTTCATTTTCATGGTCTTATTTTGTAGAAGATCAAGGGCCTTTGGCAACATATATACTAGCCAAGGCATGGAAAAGTCATCACACTAGAAAGAAAATACATCATTCGTTCATAGTACAAGACATGGTGGAGTTACAAAAGCCAATGCTCTTGTGGAGGTATTCAATTGGTTTTCCAAAAAATGACTTCTAACTGTGAAGAAAACATAATAGGTCATGTGTAATCCCTCAAAAACCATTGTATGGATGATATAATGCTATACAAAGCCAGCTTTTGAGAGTCTTTGCATCATTTTCCTCCTTATGCAACTTCCCTCTATAATGTAAACATTTTCTCCATTTATAGCAGAAAATGCTTTTAAATCTATTTGATTTTCTACGAAAGCATAAGATGAGAATTCTAGGAAGTATCCAACTCTAGCTCTAGAGGCAAAATATCCATGACGATTACCTAAAACTTTCTTTCTCCAAATTTATCCTATTTTGAATACATTGTTTTTGTGTTTCTTGCTATCGATGGTTCTCTCCACAATGGATTTACGTTGCAAAGTTCTGTTAAGTTCGATGGTCCCTTGAGCCCTCTTCTATTTGCTATTACTTCACATTCTCTATTGAGTAATCTCCATAAGGCTACATGTCATGATAAAATTATTCAACTTTCCTTTCTGACCTATTAATATGATGCATTTCTTATGTGGAAGATACATTTATTATACTTCATGCATACAAAGATAGCCCTTTAACCTTTCTTTGTGGCCTTGAGCATCAATGTGAACTTGAATTATTCCTCTCTCAGCTAATGTTTAAAGCTTTTATGGAAGAATAAAATTATGTGCATCCTCATTCATTCCTCCTCTAGGAAAAAGTCTTCTCCTTCAAAGATGTAGATGATCTTAGGCTACTCAACAAAAGATATTGTATGCATGAAAAAATGTAAATCTTTTATCATGATGTTCAATCAAAGGTACCTCTAGTCTCTAGTTTTATGAGCTAATATCAAAATGGATAACACGAAAATGCCCACCATCACCCAGTTGATTGTTGGAATATAATTGAATCTTACACATTGGGTTTTATCAAAACTGAGTCTCATCACTCATCTGATTGTTTGAATAAAATTGGATCTCATACTTTGAAATATAATTGGATCTCATACTTTGGGTTTGAAAAAAACTAAATCTATGTAGGCTTCTTACTTAATTCTTGGAAGTTGGTTTTACCAAAGCTATACTAGGCCCCTCAAAATTCAATGAGCAACTCTTTTAAGTATGAACCATTTTCATGTAGTAAACTCTTCAATCACCCCACCAATCTCGAATAGCACTTTGTCTATGCGTTGGTTCCATCTTCAAGTTGATAAAGTCTAGGTGCTCAAAAGATCGACATGATTGCAATTTAAATCTTTGAGTAGTTTCTTAAAAACCAAGTTGCTTCTTAAGACCAAGATCCTTTTTTGGAAGCTATTCACATGTGCTCTTCTTACAAGTAGCAAGATTCTAAAATTTAAGTTATCAAGTGGTACTTGTGGATTATGTAAGCTGGCTATTGAATCACATGCTCAAGATATTCCATATTGAACTTTTGGAAGAGGCTTTTGGGTCCACCTAGAGATTTTCATAAGTAGCAAGAAAATTTTTGTTTTATGTGAATTTAGTCATAGTTCTTAGGGTCTTTTATTCATTTTGAATCTATTCAAAATATTATTCTCCTAGTTGCTTTAGAAGCATAGGAATGATGTGATCTTTTATCAATCATCTTTTGTATTCTCATAGTGAGCTCTTGTAAGAAGGATGTGCTAACATCTTATACGGAAATACACTATACAAAACCAAGAGCTTGAAGAAAATCATACCTCAAACTTCTTGGTGATATGTGTTTTATACTAATTGTATCGAGCTTTATTTATATATCTCTTTTTCCAATTTTTTAAATGTGTAAATGTAAAATTTATTAACACGTATGTTATTTTTCATTTTTAACAACTATAATTATTTTTTCCAATTTTTCAAAGTGGTAGATGCATCTATGATCCTATGTGCTTTCTCATAAGTATCTTAAGTTTTACACACACACACATAGGGTAGTTATGCTAGTACCAAGTCAATCCTCTATACCAAATCAACCAACCCCTAGATTGTGGAGGAGGCAAAGCCAAACAATGATCAAAAGAGAAGTCTTAGCTAATCAAAATGATGGGTGTTTCAATATGATTGGCTAAAGCACTAATCTTCTTTTCCCCTATATGGTATTCTCCTTATGATACATGTGGTAGATGCGTATATAGACCATGAAATAGTTCACAATTTGTTGCAAGATTATCATTGAGATTTGGTGTAGTTTATTATCTGTAGCAAGAAAATTTTTATTTTATCGATGTCGAGAGGAAAAATTTACCAAATTTTTGGGTGCTTTATAACTAGCACAATCGCCCTATTTATAGATGTGTTAGTGTATGTGCTAGTAGATATGCATATCAAATCCCTTCCATTTTGGACAAGTTTGAATATTCGCGAAAGTGCAACTATCACATGGTTTATGTTCTAACCAAGATGTTGCTCAAGAGACAAGATGTAAAGACCATTACCATCATGACACTTTGAATGCTACATACTCATCATCCACGTTTCATACATGCAGTAAGAAATTATTACATGACCTCTCACCATCAATAGGACATTGATCTCACTAGCACCACCACTTCGCAAGGAGCATTACATATATTATATATTATGCCTCTTCCAAGAGGATACATTACATTGTGGCATTATCACACCATCTTGATCTTTAGTACCAAATCCCTTGGAGATCAAATCAATTTCCTCTAGTCAAGAAGTTATCATTCACCTTATATATTGGCAAGAATCCATATTGTCGATCTCTCACAGAATCCCCCTCTTACTTGACTTCTTCTTTTCACAAAGATGCTTCGTATTAATGCTCCCTCTCAACCTTAAGACCTCATTAAACTATAATCTTAATATATTTTTGCTTTAGCATGTGAATCATGTATATATAGATGAGTTTACAATTAATGTTCTATGACATTTTTAAATCATTTCTAGTATAAGCTTTTCAAATGTTTCTTAAGAGGGGATTCAAGTGTATTACTAGCAAATCATCTCTCACATTTTAAAATCGCACTTCATCAATCATATTTCATTATAAAGATAGTGTTAGGGCTTAGAAAACTTGGCTAGTTTCTCATACTATAGAGAGATATAACTTCCCTTCAGTCTTTTCATTTGGTCACTTTTCCTCTATCCAAACACTCTTAGAGTTTCCCATTCATTATTTTTTATTCTAAGTAGGGTAAAATTTAGGGATAAGGTTTGGCCCAAAGGTTACTTTTTTAAGTTCTTTTGGGTGATGGGATTAACTGTTGTGGATTCAAAACTCAAAAACTTGCCACTATCTATAAAAAAAGTGGGTATTCTTGTGAAGCACAAACCCATTTAATGAGCCATACTTGGAAATGGATCATAATTCAATATTTGGCACGTGATTTGATGCTAGTAGCATATTGATCATTTCCCCTCCCTTTGCACTCTTCTAATGATTTCTAGTATCTTAATTTCTTGAGAGGAGACATGATAGAGAGTGCATCTCACATCAATATTCATTCCTTTCAATGCATATACCACTCACATGAGCATGCCCATTTTCTCTCTTATTTCTACTTGCCCCCTATTGATAGATCTTCTTTGGCATGCAAGTTCATCTTTTGATATAATCCTAAAAGCTTTTGTTGGGTCATCTCTCTATCTTCACACAAGATTATTAACAGTTCATGATCTCCATCATAATCCCTTAGAGACGCTTTTCAATGTCTATGGGATTGTTCACATTCTTTAACATGGCTTTCAAAGTTTACATATTCCATTCATCAAAACTTGCCTGTTTATGAAATCTCAATGTAAAGTAGCTTGTATCATAATTATTGATCACATTTTAATTAGGTATCCTTGTCATAACCACTAGTCTTGCACTTGGTTTTGACAAGGCACACCTTGATTAACCCCATCATATAATGGCTTGGCTCAGAAGTACAAAGCTTGAATGAGGCACACCTTAGTTAACCCCATTATAAGTCCCCTTGTGAAGTCCATTAATCACGCCTCAACCTTATGCTACACGAGCCTTTCATTGAGGTGTAAACAAGAAGGGAACTTTGATCGATCGTACTACTTATGGAAAGGTGTCAACTTAGTGGTCTATCTTACTACTTGTGGTAGAGGCCAATGACACATTCAATGCCACCAATGGTTATTTTCTCTTCCCTTTGTTTAGACTCTCCTTGGATTGTTGAAAGTAGCTTAGTTACCCCATAGACTAGCTTGCCATAAGTGTGCTAATTATCAGCTCTTGTTCTTTATACAGTATTGTTCAAATATGAAATCTTTCTAAAACATAGAAATGTGAGCCATAAGTGTGTTAATTATCAGCTCTTGTTCTTTATATAGTATTGCTCAAAGATGAAATCTTTCTAAAACATAGAAATGTGAGCGCATAACCAAATTTACACACCACATTCTATCACAAGATTAACCACTTCCAAGAGGGGTACATAGCACCATGTAAAAGAAGCTTTTAGTTCCATGCATGGCATTTATTTATTGACTTTGCCTCCATGCCATTTGCAACCACACAAGTCAAACTCTGATTATTTGATTGTCAATAGAATGCTTCTTAGCATCTACAAAAATTCCATTTGTGGAGGGCTGTTGTGGTGGGTTTACAATACACATATATGCAACTCAAATTCAAACAATTGTTTGTTTGGCATTAAGCAAATATATTAATCATGTCCCATTCTACATGAAAGAACCGCATATCTGATTTTAAAAAATTATCTCTGACCCCATGTTTTGTCCAAATAATGTCGCAAAAGTTGTTCCAAGTAATGTTTCAATAGTGACTGTGTTGCACACACGAGCAACTCAAATTTGACAAGTAGTGTTGGCCACTTTATAAGTGGGAGAAGCAAAAATATACAAACAAATTGTCCTTAGCTAAAGACATTTGGTTTAAAAATTCTGAGATCCTATGCTTTGCCTGTTGGAGTTTTCGCTGATGTACATCCATTAATCCTTACAATTATCACGTCTTAAAGATGTCCTATGGGGTTCATTGTGGCCTTGGATTACAAGGTCATCACGACTTCCAAGCTTTTCATTACCTCAACCCTTTGTTTTCATAATGCGTGTCTTCTACACTTGTTGAAAACAAAAACCACAACCCATCTACAAGTTCCATTGCTAGAATATCTAAACAAAAGAAATATTTGCTTCTAATAGTTATGAAGTAGGTGGTCTCTGGGATTATATAGTGGTAAGAGTTTAACATGTTTTACTTGTTCATGGAGAATGTTGATAACTCTATGAGATCACGCAATAAGACAATGCTATGAGATGGTCAACTATAATAAGCCTGTGTGTGTGTGTGTGTGTGTGTGTGTGTGTGTGTGTGCACGCAATGAGCACTTCATACAAGAAGCCATGTTCCTTTTCTAACCAACTACAAAACCCTGAACATACAGATTCTTCTGTCCTCTCAACTTTAGAAGGTGCAACATAAGGATAAATAGCAATGCACTATGGTTCTTTTAACCTCCACCGAAAACAGTGATAACCCCCAGCAGCAAGAACTTTTCTGATGCCTACATATTGAACACCTTTGCACAGTCACAAAATTAGACCTGCCTTAAAAGATAGGATGTTCGTGTCAGTACAAAAAGATAGGAAGGTTAGATTGAGTACTTGCTAGCAAAGCTATCAAATTAACAGAACCCCATATCAAGCACCTTGAGACCTGCAAACAGCTGAAATGAGCAAAAAGTGAAGATTTGTAGTCTTATATTCAACCAAGACACTTAATCTTCAAACGCAGACACATAGAAGAGCCAAGATTCAGGCTGAACCCTCAAACTAAGGGCATGCCTCTTGCAAAAATTGAAGGAACTTCTGCATTAGTTTTTGAATACCAACACAGAATCTGAATACACATACAAGCATTTGCCACGTTCATGGCTCAGCATTGGAGAAATACCTTCCCTTTATTGGCAGTCACTTGAAATAACATCATAATCAAGCTTCTTGTTATAATTTCAAGCGTCTTACAATGCAAACAATTTGTTTTCCCCCCAGAAATTTTACATACTGCAAGACTATTTTGAACAAGCCCCACACTGATGCAGTATAATTGGGTCTGACCATTGCATCAGATTACTATACCTTCACTATTTTGTAGACACTCGTATGGTGGAAGACTTTCATCAGCCAGCAGCACTAACAGCCGCCAAACCATTTGTAGGATTGTCCCTTTGATGCTCCTCCATCCTCTGACTCCCTAATGAGGACTGAGGTACCTGAAACATAGAATCATCTCTCTCTCTCTCTCTCTCTCTCTCTCTCTCTCTCTCTCTCTCTCTCTCTCTCTCTCTCTCTCATCAACCCCATGAAGTAAATACATACAGAGCTAATGTGTTACTTTCAAGGTTCACAAATCCCTATGCAAGACTACCCATGATAAGGATTCAGCAGATTCAACACAATCCCCTGCATAGCTCACTTATGCTTTCCTAGCCAGAATATAAAGAGCTACTCATTTATGCCTTCCTAGCCTAAATCTAAAGGGCAACACCCATATCTAGAACCTACAAAGGTGAATCTTCCACCCTTGGTGCAAAATGCCTATTGTATGTTTCAATTACTACAACTTCACGCAATCCAGAAAAGCGCTAACTGCACAAACAGCGGACAAAATAGTGATTGATGATGAGAGAGCCACAGATCTATTGCTGGAATTTCTGAGAGCAGATTTTGACCAAATTAACACTACCAACATATCTTGAACACCTCAAAATTTTGAAAATGTCTTCAAGTTTAAATTTCAGGTTTGGCTGTGATTCATGAAAGACAGTCAGAGAGAAGAAATAGATTTTTTCTCAAACTAGAAACAATGCCAAATGGGATGTGCGCGCGCGCGTGTGTGTGTTGTTATTGTTGTTTGGGTTTTTTTTTTGGGGGGGAGTTGGTGGGTGTGCTGGTGGGTGTGCGTATGCCTGGCTGCATGTGTGTTCCAGAATTTTCCCCTTGTGCACAAGGGAGATGACACAAGAGCATGCATGTTCATGCACCACAATTAAGGTGAGTCTATCCTGACAACTTACTTGTGTTTGAAGGTTTGATTGCCCAGAGGTCCCAGGCTGCAGAGATGATGCAGCTGCGATTGGAGCTTTTGATAAATCCCTTAACACCCCCTAAAAAGCAGCAAAGTAAATACAATGTGTGAGATGGAAAACTAAACATCAGTGACAAAAATATGATCTTTGAGATGGACAAATAAACATATCTCTATGAAGCTGCCACAAAACTGAACAAATATATGTATGTATGCAAAGTATGTATTCACAAGAACTGAATGCACAATATACCTTGTTCGCCCACATTAACCCACAAGCATTGCAGAGTGTCCGAGGCCCATTCGGACCACGTCGCATCATTGGAGTGGCACGCTCCCCAATCCCACAATGCAAGCATCTGTTCAATTTCAGCAATGATTTCCCATTCTTTCACTAGATATCCAAGTGAAACTGGCTCAAGCATTAAGAAGAAATGTAAGAATTTTATCATTAACCAGCATGCACATGGTGCATTCATACACAGCTTGTAAAAGGCCTGATCTTAGGAGCAAGCTTCCTAAAATCCTACCATCCTAGACCATCAATAGCTAAAACTGTTTATTTGGGACCAGTTCACCTGAAAAACAAACGGAAGAAGAAAATAACAACCACAAATGCAAAGGAGAGAGAACAAGAGAGAATCACAATTTCTCATTAAGAGCTTGGTAATATAGACAGATGGGATGAAGGATACAGTGAGCTAGGAATAACCTGGCAACCAAAGACCAAGGCTGCAATCCCTCACACAATGGCTGAAACAGAGACCAACGAAGGGCATTTATGTGTTTCCACATCCAAAACAGCCCCACCCCCATTCATTTTAGAGTGCAAATGTGATTCCAAGAGAATCAGAGATCCAAAAAATGTGCAACCATGTAGAATCCTTCTTCTAGAGCAAAAACCAAATAGACTCGGTGATTTTCCACATACTAGACTCTGACCAAGGAAGCAATGGCAAATAATAAGAAACTGTTGGTATTATAATAGTCACAGTGACTTTCAAGCATACGTGAAAAGGCCAGGCTTGCAATTTCCAGTATACGAACTTATCAATAATGCATCTACAAATCCAGTCAAGCAACTTCTTTGCCGAGACATTTATGCCCAAAGTAGTAGCCCAAATATTTACAAATAGTGTCTCTAGGTAGCACCTCACCTTGCCAACCCAAGGCCTAAAAATATTGTTCCATATGAATATTATCAACCAAAGCTTGGCCAACCAATTGTTCCACAGAATGAAGAGAGAGACCAACCACCTCACCATTAGCTACTAGAGAAGACAACATTGTCAAAATGGGAGGAGTGGCCAGAGCAAAAAACAAAGGACTCAAAGGACAGCCCTACCTAATAGATCGATGAAGAATGAAAGGTTCGGTAACACTGGCATTAAGCAAAATTCTGGAAGGAGAATTCAAAGTCATAATGTAAATCAATACAAACATTCTAGGGCCAAATCCCATCAATTACATTAGCTGAGCCAAGAACAACCATTGCAGACGGTCAAAAGCTTTTTCCAAATCTGATTGAATCATCTCTAATTCCTGACTTGTGGAATGTCCATAGTCTATCCCCATTTGAACATTCAAGGTATTATGTCCTTCCTTTGATAAATCCATATTGTGCAAGATTCACAATATCAAGGAGGCACTCATGCAATCTATTAGCCAAGACTTTCGCAAACATCTTACACACACTGCCCATCAAGGAAATCGGTCTCCAATGCTTCAGAGCACAAGGGGACAGCACTTTGGCAATCAGCTTTATGAAACCCTCCTTCCAAAAGACTGATATTATTCATGTCATTCAAACTTGCTGAAATAGAGCAGTCAAAGGTGCAGTTGAGTTGCATAAAGAACTCATTACTGAGACTATTCCACCCAAGACTCTTATATTTAGGCAAGTGCAACAAAACGTCCATCACCTCATCTTCTGATATATCAACATCTAGCCGCTCTGCTATTTCAAGCAAAACTTGATCCTTAACCAACTCACAAAACAGAGAATGGACTGCCATGATTGTGTTTGAAATAGACTACAACCCAAGAAAATTCCTGAAGTAATCCTTGCACATATGTACAATAGCTTGGAGATCCATAACCATTTTCTTATCAAATTGCTCAAACTGACCACATTTTCCCATGCAAAAGTTGCATGTAGACCACAATAGAATTTATGGGACTAGAAATTATTATCTTGCAAGGCCTTTGATAACACAGCAACCTTAGCCTACTGGTAAGATTACATTTGAAAAGTATCGATGAGCTCTAGCAGTTTCATAGAGGCAGACAACAAGAGGTGGTCCTACAGTGAATCCATCAAGAAAGAATGCACCAAGGCTAGGAGTTGCTCCACAGCCTGCAATCTTAGTCTACGGAGCGCACCGCAATATATTCCATATTGCCTAGCAACTATTTGCAGATTACAGATCAACGGATCAAGAGAGATATCTCCTTTAGATGGAAGATCTAGAGAGAACTAATGCAATAACTATCTCACATAGACATCAAATATTTGATGTCAAAGGAGGAATTAAAGGGCAATGGTAGGTTACTCAAAAAACATCAAAATGGATGAAAAAGGTGCTTAAGCATCTCAAATACCAGAGGGAAGTGATCAAAGAGCACATAGCTTTGCAAAACCAGAATTTCCAAAACCTCTAGCAAAAAAGAATCATCATGCATAACATACATGTGATCCAAAGGGCTCTAAGTTCCCAAATTTTGCACTGAATCAAAACTATAACCATGGTCAAGCAAGAGGTAACCAAGACCATAGATCCTATTTCAACATCACGGGTGCAAAGGCATTCCAATCTTAACATTCAAGCCAATTCATCAATCCATGTCTAGAGATAAAGTGAGATGAATCCATACACATATTAATCTCTCTCTCTCTCTCTCTCTCTCTCTCTCTCTCTCTCTCTCTCTCTCTCTCTCTCTCTCTCTCTCTCTCTCTCTCTCTCAGACAAACTTTTACTCCTCTCTCCTCCCCACAAAATTATTCTCTCACTATATATAAAATTATTCTTCTCATCACAACTTGACTTTTAGACTTCAAAACAATATAAACATTTAAGACTTGCATCCCACTTTGTATGTCCACAACTTGTGGCCAAACCGCAATATTCAAGCTTTACATGGACAACCTCATTCTGACAAGGGGACCACATACAAATGGTACAGTTAACTAAGGATGCTCTAAATCAAAAGTATGAGATGACTGACATGGGATTAGTTCATTTATTTCTTGGCCATGAGATATGGGAGAGTGAGAGGGGAATCTTTCTCTCTCAACAAGGTTATATCTACAAGCTCTTACCCGCCTTGAAGATGGCAATCTCTTATCGTGTCTCTCCTCCTATCGATACAAACTAGAAGATTTCAGCCTATGGAGATTTCATGGCTGTTGATTATTCCAACTATCAACAACTAGTTGGATCATTGATTTGGTTGCTTAACATCCATATTAATCTTTACTTTTCAGTAGGTCTTCTTTACGAGTGAGCCCAAGAAAACTCATTGGTAGGTTGCTAAGAGGATTCTACAATCCCTCAGAAGCACGGCCAACCATGGCCTTTTCTATTCAACAGGTTTAGGCAACACCTCCTTGACGATTAACTCCAACTTGGCCAGAGATGATCATTGGCCATCAATCACTGACTATTGCATCTTATTTGGTATAGGTACTATCTCTTGGCGTAGCCTAGAAGCAACCAACAATGGCCCTATCTTCTACGGAGGCAAAATATAGAGCGGCACCAACAACCACGTGAGGCTATGTGGCTTCAAAGATGGTTAGGAGAGCTTGGCTATCCTTAGAACCATGTCACTCCTAAGTCCCATCCTATGCGACAACAAGAGTTGCATAGCCATTCCTCAAAATCCAAGGTTCCATGCATGGACCAAGCACATTGAGATCCAATATCCCTACATTTGGGCGAAGCTATTGGATGGCATACTCATAGTGACATATTGTAAGATAGAGAATAATCTAGTGAATCTCTTCACCAAAGCTCTTCATCGGGCCGCTTTATATCAACTCCATATCCCTAAGCCTTATGCCATGTCCAAGATCTACGAGAGGATGATAGAGATTAACACCTCTTGGACGAACAGCAACAGACAAGGCAGATAGTTAGACATAGGTGGCAAGTTGGTATGCACGATTTACGAGCAGCAAACAAGCAAGTGGACACTATACAAGTTACGGCATGAGACAAAGAGACAATCAGTTGACCATTGTCACATAGCAGCTTGCAATCAATCACTTTTATGTTGGTCAACCTACTCTTCTTTTTCAACCACTACAACCTATTTAGAGAGTCTAAAACCAACCTTCCTTTTTAAAGAAGGTGGTGAAACCCTAGAATGCACAGATTTTTAAACTTCACAATAAGCAATAAATTTCATAAAATAATTGATCAATTGAAAATTTAACACTTAGCCACACCAAGCTAGTTCCCTAAAGAAGGGGAGCTCAACCAACACCATATTGGCCCCAAAATGTTGGCGTTCTTTACCATATTTCTTTTCACATTAATTCCAAACTCTTGTTGCACAATTAAGAATTGGCCGGGCCAATTCTTCAACAATATTTGGAATAATAAGCTGTCCTCTGTAACCAACAACTACCAAGTTCCATTTGCCCCTTAATCCAACGTGCATCCAAGCACGAATTGGGTCAAGAACAATTGCATGCATGTCCCCAATGACCAACCACTCAAGCCCCAAATTACCCCTAGATAACAAGCACATGCGAGTAAATATTGAATCTTAAATAGTTGCATGCATATCCCAAATGACTAGTAGTATCAAGCCCAAATTGCCCCTTTGTTGTTGCATGCAAATCAGCCCACGAGTAGATCCATAATCTCATCTATTTTGTTGTCCACCAATGAAATTTACATTAGTAACCTCCTAAATCACAACCGCACACATGCATGCATTCCAATACCGTCATGCAAGCCCTAATCCTTGTTGGTTACAAACAAAGATCAGCAAATTAGCATCTCTAACACAATCAAATTCAAATCTAAGGCTCAAGCATTCAATTTTCAACGGCACGCCGCAAATTTCATATAGATTTGACCAAGATGAGGGAGAATGAACAAGAGGGACAAAATCCTGATTTCTTCCCCCTAAAATAATGACCAGCACCAATTATCCCCAAATTGCCCCTTGATTACAAGCACATTCAAGCACAAATTGGGTTTTCTCCTCTTCCATGCCAATTACTTCACCTATAGATGGATGATCCTTGATGGATATGTTGTAATTATTCAAATTTGAGCGAATCTCCTTCTCGTTTGGCTGAGGTTTAATGGCACACTTATCGAGAAGCCCTAATTACAGCAGTACCTATATCTGAAATTAGCAAAATAGTGCTGGATATCCTCAAATTTGCTGAGATGAGAGAGAAGAACAGCAGAGGAGAGAGAAAACCTCAATCTGATGCTATCAAAATGTTGTGAGGACAATTATCTGCTGTTTAAGAGAGAGAAAATCAGGTCACCTACTGGTTTTAGGGTTTGCTGTTGTCTGAAACCCTAACTTCTGCAGCAACAATTGTCAATGACCTTGTTTTTAGGGTTTTCTCCCGTTTACAGCCCTACCATCAACACCAAACCAGGTTGATCTGCTGTCTTGATCCTTCCACAGCTGTCTCCATACTCACAACCGAATTCTCTACTCTCAAATCTGCCCCAAACAGCCTAGAATGGGAGAGGAATAAATCTTAACCTCTTTGAACTTGGAAGTGTTGAGACTTTCCACAAACCTTGGTTAAGGACATTAAATCATTTATATATCTAATCCCAATGACACCACAATTCATTTCCAAGGGGAAATTCAATGTCTCCATTATCTAACCAAGTTCAGACACTAAGCACCCACACGTACCTATCCACAACTACTACTCCTAATGTCTCCTAATGTCACCATGACACACATTCGACTCAACCTTACATGTGGACCTCACATATGCACAACTTAAGTATCCAAAAAGCATTAAGTTCAAAATTCATATCCTCATGACATGGTTCCTAGCCTAAATGGTCATGCGCTTTTGATCTCTTAGCGAGAGTGAGGTTCCAACTAAGTGCATACTCCAATATCAACCCTTGTGCAGATTTTGTTCCAGATTTCAATCTCCAACATTCTTCACTTTTGAGTTCTCTATCGTGTTCATGTCTTTTATATGGTCCATGCATCTACTTTCTCAACGCTGGACTCTAACAATGTAAGCCCCTCTTGCTCCTAGCATCCCATACCTCCCGATTTGAGATGAAAGCAAACTTGTCAGGTGGTCACAGTCCCATGAGCAAATGGTGGTTTTGTGCACATCATTGAATCCTATGCCAGAAAGCAAGCTGACGGTCTCGACCAATGAAACATCCCCCAGGGATCCAACCTATAAACAAGATATAACACAAGTTGAGCCCACACCATAGAAACCACAAAGGGGATGGACATTAGACCCAACTCCTAGCCATAGAGACAAAGGGCTTGCCCCTAGCATAGGGACAGCCACGTACCAAACCACATTCGCACCCCATGAACTAGCACCCCATCCCACCAGCCCACACTATCCCAATGTACAAACAACGACCACTCGGCCTAAAATCCAAGAGTAGTGATCACTCAATAAATGTACAAAGTGGGCCTTGAGTCTTATAAATAGAATTTTGTTTCTTTAACATTGCTCTACCCTTAGTGCATTCGTACTTCACTCATGACCAAGATTGTGACCAACAGTGCATGCACCCATCCATAAGTCCAAGGACATGACACCTCTTCTCTGATACATGTGAATAAACAATAGGGTTTGCAAAGAGAGAACACATGCATGCACAACGGCGACTGAAAAATGGAAGTAAAACTAGAACTTTGAGAATGAATAAATAATGATGAATAAGATAAGTTACAGTGGGGAAGCTCAAAGAGCAGATGGTATCCAACAGCCACCCTCTCCCCCAAAAACAGGCTAAGGGAGAGTGCCAGACAACAGCCGTCCAATGTCAATGACATGGGCAATAGTGGATTGAGTAAATTAAGCCCTCTAGGCAATAGGATATCTTTTGAGTATTCTGGGCCAGCAAAATGCAGCTTTACACGCTCACCACAGCCCAATGTTGATCAGATGATACAAATTATAAGGATGTCAGCAGTCATCCTCCTAGATGCTGTAAACACAGACTGTTGTGCAGGAAACGCAGGCAGCAGGAGCTGCAGATGATGATGGCATGGCTGGAACAGCAGGCAACAGACTGATACAGCAGGAAATGGCTCCTCCAGGCGGGGCGGCAGCTCTAGCAGGCTTGAGGCAGCCTCTGGTGGTCAGGGTGGTACCAGGCAGGAAGTGCATTCAAAACCAGAAGTGCAAGCATCCTCACATAAAGAAGAGAGGGTGTCCTTGGAGACTCCTAGACTAAAACTATGTAACATACAATTTCCTATCACTAGTACAGGCATCTAATGAGACTTGAACTGGCATCATTTTTATCCAGTAACTTGATTTCAACCTGATGCTAAATCTTGGAACATGGGATTTTCAAGGACAAAGACTCTTTCATCTTGCAACATTATCCAATATCTTCTTTTTTTTCCAAGAAAGGAATTTTACTAATATCACCTTGAAAGAAATCCCTAAGGGAGAATATACCAAAAAACACCATGTAAGGGACTACTATGTATAGCATAAATATGATGGTTAGGTGAAAAACTAATCTGGTGGTTTGCAGTGCCAAACCATACATGTGTCTGAGTGGAAGAAGGCGCTACAATTCCATGTCTGCATGAAAGCATCTCTCCTCCTCATCCACCAAGAGCCCTTGTGTAGTCTCTCCCATATTCTAGTGAGGAACCTAGAATAATCTTGTTGTGACAAGACAAAGCAACATGTATCAAAGAGTTTTAAGGTCATATTCTAACTAAAATTTTGAGTTGTTTTTCAAGCCTAGATGCACTATGACTAGGATCCTTATTTGAACATCTTAAGTTAGGTTCCAAATTCCCTTATGTACCATCAATCATAGCCAAATAGTGTTATCAAGTATTGCAAACTACGAGACTCAAATTAACCCTAATTAATCATTTGAATTATGTTATCTTGTTCAATCTTAATAAGATATAGAGACTCGAGACTATTTGGGTGTCTTTTAGACTTCTCAAATTTCAATTATACTCTAGTAGGCATAATTAAGGGCTTAATCCAAAGTCTAAAGACACCAATACAGTCTCTCCACATGAGGGATATCTAATCCTAATAAAATAGCAGTATATAAGATATTGGTAGATTCTATTCCTTAAAACTAGATAGTTTTGACTACCTCATTCTTGCCATCAGTTAGAACCACCCTCTAGTGTTGTGGTAGACCTATGATCCCTCAAAACTCTTGACTATTATCAATAATTTATCATCACTTGATGTATATATTTCATCCTACTTTGTGCCATGGCTAGTGTTTACTTTTTTTTTTCAAAAATTAACACAGGGAGTTCCTTGTGAACAATTTTTTTCTTTGCAAAGCAAGCACATTTGTAAACTCCATTGCTGTCACTTTCCAAGAGCCTGTAAAGACATATAGTAGGCCCTACAATACTTTGGTCATGCAAATGCATGCTTGATAAAGATTTTGTGAGTGATTCAACTACTGCTATTGTTGGGTCATCGTTTTAAATTTCTTGAAGTATTCCTTACAGTTATTGTTATTTTGCATATAGAAGGAAATTGTGCTTTTGAAAGTTCTATCAACAAACTTTACCAATACACCTGTTATCAAATTATTTACTCTACTTTTACTTACTTCTTCAACAGACCCTCACATTGGAAATAAAACTCAGATGTGGACGTCAAACTTCTCAACCTCTTAAACCAAACCTTGAATAACTATCTTACATGGCTTCTTGTTGAGGATTGCTGGCCAGAGGCTGACTATTCCAGGTTTGCGGGTTCTCCCAATTTGTAAGTGGCAAATTCTCCTCTGATGCAGGTTTTGATGATGTAAATTGTCCCTTCTTACGCTGCATTCTGCACTAAAACATAGAAACTTAAGAATTAGAATCCAAAACCAATCACAATCAGTTCAAAAAGAATCTTTCTTTAGAAAGTGAAAAAATGGAAGGGGTACAAAATTTGAACAATGGACATTACAGATCCATATTTTTCAATCAAGTAGCTATTTTGGCATATTTTTGGCTCAAATGACTCATTAGAAAATAGTTAAGACAACTTTCAATTCAAAAAATAGTGAGAAGGACCACAGACACAGGCAATGACTGGTGTTAGAAGAAAAAATCATGTCTACAGATGGTCCATGGAGGATATAATGTAGTCTATCTCAAACCACTGAGGTTCAGTTTACTGTTCTCCTCTTAACTGCATTGCAAACCAGTGAGGTTTGGTTTACCCATTTTCCTCCAAACTGTATCACATATCAGTGTGACGAATTTTTCCTTGGGTATTACACTCAAAGCATTGTGTGATCAATTCTCCCATTGCTTCCATCCTTGGTAATTCTTGAAGGGACACTTCTATTAACTAGTGAAGGTGCAACAAACCTCATTTGGTGCTCATTAACTATGGTGACATGGAACACAAGGATTTGATTGCAATAATAGTAGAGTCACTAGACATACCTCAGTGCAACTTCCTTCCGCACAGTGTAACGAATCTTTTTCTCAAAGTTACGTTCTTTACGCTTTTCTCGAAACCTTGTCAAAGATGCCAATCTTTGAGGCATATTCATTCGTTGTGGAAGCTCCGGTAATGTCTGCATGACAATGATGGATAAGGAATGTTCCACAAGGAGCTTAAAATCTTCCCAAAGATATGAACTCAAAATCACTGAAGCAATCCAAGTATGAACCTTTTGTTGATGATGTGCTTGCATTGGAACACCTGGCATGCCAAGCGGGACTTCACGACCTCCTAGCAGCAGTAGTACAGCTTGCACCTGACCCAAGCTCCGGCAGATGAGAGATGTACATACATAGAACAAATTTAGAAGCCAGGGAGCTTGAGCAATTTGGAATGGACATACAAAATCTCACGTTAACCTTCCATCCATGAGGCATAGTAAGAAGTACCTCTTGACAACCCACATTTCTATGGCCATATAGCCAACCAACAAAATCTAATTTCAAACTATAACACAAAAAGAGAGGAAAAACTTTTATTTGAAAACAAAAAGAGACAAAGTAAATATGTATGCAGCTAAGCAAAAGACCTTCAACACATTGTTTCAGTTCATGAAAGTAGAAATACATTATTGAACTTCATGCATATGTTTGGAGATTAAAATGAACATAAAAGGCCCAAATTTGGGACAGCTTAGTATTACTAAGCTACCAAGTAAGCACCAAGAAAAAGAAATGCAATGTGAGTTCATCCGAAAGATCGACAATAATCACACACACCAATGCAATGCAGTTGATCATGACAAAAGCAGGAAACCAAATATTTGCACAAAAGCATAAATTTATGGCAAAAGCACTTGGTCTAACTTGCAAGAAGAACACATGTTTAAACCAAAGAAAAAGGCTGCCCAAGCTTCCTGTATAGCAGTCAATATAGACAAGCATTAAAATTACAAAGCAGCATCAGCTTGGATATTGTGTGCCTTGAGGTATCAAGTTGGACAGGGTCAAATATACCCTCTGCTAGTACTAAGTTGAACTAATTCGTTCTCAAAATGAGGACGGGATCCTTCCCTTGGACCCAAAGGGTCAAGAGGAGTGCACATATGCTCGAATAAATGTAGGGGTGGAGCACCAGGGTAAGCGAACTGGAAGAAGTAGTACATGATCTGCATAGGTGAATGTAGTGCCAAGACACCACAAACAGGAGGGTAGAGTGTTATCATTGATGCAAATCCTGGATGTGAACATCCAGCACTCTGTGCCTAACTGCAAGTACGGACACAAGATGAAAAAACATGTATTTTCCTAAAGGCAGCAGTTTGGACAGCAAAAGCTGCATTTGGTGCGCAAAGGCTACATTCTGAACACCTAGAGACTGTGCTTTCAGGCAAGACAGCAACGTGCCAGCAGAAGAGACCAAACATGGTAGGGAAGCAACAATCATGATGACATGGCAACCTGTGATTTGTGTTAGCAGATATGTCAGCTCATGTGTGAGTCTGTGCATGCAAAGGCTGGGCACATTATTTAGCATATTTTAGGCATTTTTTATGGTTTTTATTTTGGTCATATTGAGCATTTATCGCTGGGCAACCAGCATTAAATGCTAGCCAGCCTAATCATATTGAGGACATATTTTTGTCCTATATATTTAGGCTCCTCCTCACTCAATCACTCATTCGCCATCACACATGTGGAGACTGTGGAGAGAGGAGCCAGTGCCGGTGCGGGTGCCCACACAGCCAGTGACTCACTATTGTATGCGATTGTCTCGTGTTAGATTTATGGATTCCATTTCCCAACCATACATCTAAGTTCTCATCCGTATTGTGTTCTTCAGTGTTCTTTCTTTCCCTTTCTCTTTTGTCTTGTGTTTCAGCAGTTTATTACAGCATATGTTCACACTTCCATTGCTGCTCCACTTCTAACATGGTATCAGATTTCAGATTCTATGCTCTTGCTGTGTTTTCTTTGTTGATTTCAAGACTATTTTGGCCATTGCTAATCAGGCGACTACTGTTCCAACCAAGCAACCTGTTTTACCTGCGTTTTTGCTTACGTCAGCATTTGTTCAGCCCTGTGTCAGCCCCTCTATTGCATGTGTGTCAAATCCAGTCCTCCATTTTCGTATCTTTGCATCTCTTCCTGGTTGGGTGACCACATTCTCAAGCCGTTTTTGCTATTATAGGTAGTATTTGACTGATTTTTTTGACTTTTCACACCAGATTTCTTCTTGTTTTGGTCAGATTTTGGTGAATCCTGCATGTGAACTCTCATTTTGTGTAGTCTGTGCTTGTGGTTTGGCTATGTTCCCTCTCCAAATACTTTCTTTTCTCTACTCCTCTTCTAAATCCTCTCCAAATGGCTCCTTCGTGCACGCCCACTAATGATAAGTTGCATGGACCTGATTATCTTACCTAGAGTGATGTGAAGAAGGCTTTGTTTATACAGAAGCGGTTATAGGGGAGGCTTTCATCAAGTTCTAGTGAGGCTCTTGCAGCTTCAGAGACGAGTTTGAAGAAGAAGTCGAAGACCCAATGTTACCACTATGGGAAGAAAGGTCATTTGCAGAAGGATTGCAAAGAGTTAGCGGTTTCCATGCAGAAGAAGGAAAAGAAGACAAAGTGGAATGTGGACTCCCACAACGAGTCATCATCTACCTCCAACTCAAACTCCAATCCTCCGGTCAAGGAGAAGTCCAAGGCACGGAAAGGATAAGTTTCTTGGATCGCGGAAAGGGCTTGATGGCCCCTTCCTCGACTGCTTTCTAGTGGTCATACTGATAGCATCCCTCACAACTCTCCACTACTAGAGAAAAAGTGAGAGAGAGTGGTGAGATGGGACAATTGCGCCTCATCTACATATCTATACAAATGCACAAAGATCCAAAGAGGAACTTCCCTAATGCATTGATTGAAGTCTACCAGGTTCAAATATTGGAGCTAGGATTGACATCCAAGTTCACGATGGGTTGTTTATTTGACAGAAAGCAGGATTGGTTCCCAGTCATGAGCTCATATGAGGGGACACTTTGACGGTCTGGTCAAAGGCGGAGAATCCATGGTCACGTATGTTCCAGAGGCATTTTTGACAGGATGATCTTGTATGCTACTAAGAGACATTGGACAGACACAAAGATATGCTATGATCTTCTCTATTTTCAGGAGCTGGTACGCTTGACATCGACATCGAGTTCTCTCCGATGCACCTTGGTGGTGGCTTGATCACCCATTGCTTGGGTATCCATGGTACTACTTGGTGGTTCTTTGTTGTATTATTTATGATTCACTATCATTGTACCATTGTATTGTATCAGATCACCCATGATTTGAGAGAGGGTGTTAGCAGATATGTCAGTTCATGTGTGAGTCTGTGCATACAAAGGCTGGGCACATTATTTAAGATATTTTAGCCATTTTTTATAGTCTTTATTTTGGTCATATTGAGCATTTATTGCTGGCCAACCAACATTAAATGCTGACCGACCTGATCATATTGAGAAAATAATTTTGTCCTATATATTCAAGCTCCTCCTCCTCACTCAATCACTCATCTACCATCACACGTGTGGAAACTCTGTGGAGAGAGGAGCCAATGCCAATGCCCATGCAGCTAGTGACTCACTATTATATGCGATTGTCTCATGTTGGATATATGGATTCCATTTTCCGAGCATGCATCTCAATTCTCATCTGTATTGTGTTCTTCAGTATTCTTTCTTTTCCTTTCTCTTTTGTCTTGTGTTTCAACAGTTTATTACAGCAGATGTTCATGCTTCCATTGCTGCTCCACTTCTGACAATTTGGTGCTGCAACAGTGCAACTATGGCAGTGGACAGCAGCAAGACAGCTACATGCAAGCTGGACCATGACATGACAACTATGTTTGATGATAATGGCAGCTGTGATGGCAGCAAAGATGGCCAGCAAGGCAGCACGAGCAGTCCCCAAGGGACGCAGCTCAATTTAGAGCCTGCATTTTTTTTGCATTTCTTCTTCCAATCAGGCTTTAGTGTGCATTTCTTGGCTTTCCCAAGCACCTACTAGCTTGTGCAGCCCCTACGCACTGCGATCAGCCTTCTTAGGTGGTGATCTGCCCTGTTGTTGCCACGTTTGCATTTTTTGTGGCCTGTGCAGCAGTTGGCCAGCATTTATTAGCTGTCAACCAGCATTTTAGCCAATGGGCCAGACACATTTAGTAGCAATTTGTGCAATCAGCCAGACTTGGCCATTTTTGGCTATTTATAAACATGGGCTGGCTGGGGCAGATCATTCTCTCTCCTCTTTCCTCTTTGTGTTCATGTTTCTCTTCCGTTACACACACATGGTATCATCGTCTAAGTGAGGATGTGGAGGCTCCCACAAGAGGAGACCACATCTAGGTTGCTGTTTGGAGGAGATTTGTCGCAAAGAATGTGTTCTTGCTGCTATTTTCGGGCCTTCTACCAAGCGTGCGAGACATCTACAATCTTCCTTTGTAGGGTGTAGCTGATCTTCCCTCCGTTTAGGCATCCCAACACCAAAACCCAAATTTTCTGGTGTGTTTGCAGGTCTTGAAGAGTAATAGAGTACCACAAGTTCAATGCTTTTGATGATTCGGATGCGGAGACCATTCACTCTTCCACTGATAGCCAATCCTATCAATCACGGACCGTTGCAAAGACTGATGTGAAGATCGACATTCAAAGCCTCATTCTCGCTCTAATAGATTAAAAAGATTGAGCCCCCTTCTCTCTCCTCCTTCACTACATGTTTCTCATAGGACCCGTACCTCCGGCCCTCGCATGGCCATGATGGCCCCTTCCTGATATCTTATCAAACAGTGACCCTGATGAGCAACCTACTACTTTTGACAAGGCTCTCAAGCCTTAATGTACCTATTTGATCATTGTCTCTTGGCAATGATGAACCCTATCAATATACATTTTAAATTAAAGTCATAAATAAATAAATAAATGATGAATTTTGGAATTAGACACTGACCATGCCAATGCATTGTTAAGACCTTTTCAAACACATCTACTTACTATGTGGGGTACTCTATTCAGATTTTTATCCAAAAAAAATTGTACTTTCCTTTTGTGATCATATTAGGAGTTCTATTTCAAGGGGGTTTTGTAACCAATTTAAGCATCGTTTCCAAGTGTGATCCCCAAAGCCATACCCATGTATTTGATCTCTTTTCATGCGCCCAGTGCCTCTAAGCCATGCTAGCTTTTGATCAGCCTCTAAGCCATGCGCGCGCACCTTCGAACCATGTCATGCAAAGAATCCCTGAGCTTCTAGGTAGACCATGTCATCCTCACATTGCACACCTCTCACTTATGTATCTCCTTTCACAAAATCATTGTACAAGACTAGGCACTACCTCTTTGAGGTAAAGCCTTCCCATTTTCATTTCTTTTTGTGTTTCACGTCACGGGATCAACGGGGCTTCTTAGTTTTATATATGCCCCCGTGTATAAACACAACTTAGGTGTGTAAGTGTGAACACCTTCTACACCTCCTAGCATTTAATAAGGGTCAAAGGTTTGGGGGACATCGTGCCCCTATATAACGAGGCCCTAAACATTGTACTTTTATCAAAATCTATCACATCAATCTACTCAACTTGTTATGTACTTGCAAGAGCTCTCTCTCTCTCTCTCTCTCTCTCTCTCTCTCTCTCTCTCTCTCTCTCATATGTTGATGAGCCCAGCAAGGTACTAGGTGTACCTCATGACAAATTTTGGCTTAGATAATTTTAGTAGCCATTAATGTCATTGGTGACATTAGGAACTACAAATGTCACTTCAGCAACTAATAAATGCTCAAGAATACTTAGATGACAAATTGACCTAGCCAATTTGATTATCAATTGGTAAAGCTACTTTTTAAGCAAGAATTAATAATTAAAATTAGACTAAAGTTTGTGAAAAATGCAATTAGAAGGTTACCACTTGGTAAAACTTGCATACACAAGTGAGAAAAAGGCTATATGAGGCTTGTGGAGCCTCATTCCAGTATTGTAAAGGGTGGGAAAGAAAGAAAGAGAGCCACTACTGCAATTTTCCAGCCATTGGTGATCAGTCCAACCATTGGAGGTTGTCAAAGAGCTAACCCCTAGCTGATCAAGAGGCCATTGGAGGCAGGTGACAACACCTACAGGCTGTCTAGAAGCAAGTGACAACAAGTTTGGGACCCACAAGGGCAAATGATTGCGTGTGGGGATCCTATTGATGGTGGACTGCAATCGATCAACCATTCACACAAGGGCGGTACTGAATTTCAGTCGATTTTCGCATTGAGACTTCGAAATTTCTCTCTCCAACTTCCTCTTTATTCTCTTAGCCAATTCATAGCTTCCCCCAAGAGATCTCAACCAAATTCAATCCTTGGAGGGTGCAACTTCCGAAGAATTTAGGGTTTATCAATCATCTTGGGAAAAGTGCTTAGAATTCAAGACCTAGTACTTGAAATTCAGCAACTCAAAGTCAAGCATTTCAAAGAATTTCAAGAGGCCAACCAACACAACATTAAGTTTGACCAATCCCCAAGCAAACCAAGGGACAATTTGGTTTAAAAACTTGTTGGTTACTATGGATAGCAAGTCAAATTGCAAATTAAAGGAGATCAGGCTGGATCTCAATGTACTTCAACCTTTAGCAATAAAAGTTAAAGAAATACTGCAAGGGGCCCCAATTTTGGGGCCAATTGAGTGTCTAGTGTCCAAGATTAAGTGATAACATTTGCATTTTCAGTTTATGTGAATTTCAAACTTGCTGTAATTAATGCTTAATCAGGTTATTTAGCACCCTATCCAAGAAGAAAGGTTGATTTCAAGCTTCCATTGCCAAGACTCTTAGCCAATTCATAGCTTCCCTCAAGAGATCTCAACCAAATTCAATCCTTGGAGGGTGCAACTTCCGAAGAATTTAGGGTTTATCAATCATCCTAGGAAGAGTGCTTAGAATTCAAGACCTAGTACTTGAAATTCAGCAACTCAAAGTCGAGCATTTCAAAGAATTTCAAGAGGCCAACCAACACAACATTAAGTTTAGGGAAAAATTGGTCTTCCAAGGAGAAAATTCAAGACCATTCCCCAAGCAAACCAAGGGGCAAATTGGTTTAAAAGCTTGTTGGTTGTTATGAATAGCAAGGAGATCAAGCTGGATCTCAATGTACTTCAACCTTTAGCAATAACAGTTAAAGAAATACTGCAAGGGGCACCAATTTTGGGGCCAATCGAGTGTCCAATGTCCAAGATTAAGTAGTAACATTTGCATTTTCAATTTATGTGAATTTCATGCTTGCTGTAATTAATGCTTAATCAAGTTATTTAGCACCCTATCCAAGAAGAAAATTTGATTTCAAGCTTCCATTGTCAAGATACCATCAACTCCCTTGAATTGGTGGGCCCATGGTACCTAATTGGAAGTCAAAAGCATTGTTCTAATACTAAGATTGTAATTAGCTGAGCACTACAACAAGAATGTCTTCAGATAGCAAGATGGCATCAAGCAAAGATTATGCCTCTCAATCTGAAAATTAAGTGTTGGAGAAAATGCATTGTTAGCTCTTAGACAAGGTACTCAACATGGGCAGCAAGCAATTAAATGTTGGTTTAGACCCAAAGGGGAGTCCTCTTAGGCCTCCTAAAGTTGAAGACCACTAAGAACGAGAGGAATTTGATAACCAGTTTAAGGATCAGCTGAGGATAGCAATTGAAATGTTTGTACAATTGGCAAATGATCCTCAATTCTATTGGGATAAAGGCCCGGTTTAACATCTGTGTATAGTACATACACATTACTTACCTATACATGTGAATGCACCCTTATGTGCCCTAAGTATAAATACATTTTACTCTTTGTGCACCAACACATTGTTGGTACACTTATATCGCATCCTACATTCACTCTACTCTCTCTCTCACTCTCTCGTCAACCATCACACTCTCATGCTGACTCCTCGAACTTGTGCTGCATCCAGCTGAGCTCCAACAACTGGTATCAGAGCTTAAGGTTCTATACAGGCAATTCCAACGCTTCCTAGTCCACAGACATCAACACACAGCTGACCAGCGCCAGGCGACAAACAATCCACATATGTCAGCAGGCAACTAACGGGCACCAAGCGATAGGATCGAGAGCAAGCAAATGGAGTAGGCAAGCTACAACCGACCAACGAGACACTGACGCAGCCCACAGTTGATAACAAGGCGTGACGGCGCAACAGGCCCATGTGACGTTCAGCACGCGCACATGGCAACGAGCAATGACGGCCGGGTCGCCAGCAAATAGGTCACGCGACCCGCCTCCTGACGGATCAACGGACCCCTCACATCAATTTTTTTTTAATCAATATTTTTACTTTAGTCTTTTCAATTACCACGCCTATTTGCCTTGGGACATTGATATTTATCACATTTTCTAACCTTAGTATTGCAAATTATGTAGACCAAATTGATCTTGATCATAGATGAGGTGGGCAACATGTCTTTAAACTTTGACATGATTTGGAATAATCAATCCATTATCTACAATGGGTCAAATACATATTTATTGGAAAGGGATTTGTTGATGATTGGTTGCATCTAGAAGGAGCTAGTCCACTATCTTCCTTGGTTAGCAAGCTTCTCTCTTGTCCATGCCTAGCAGACATATTCAAGTCAGAAATTGCAGACATTGCATGTGGTGACCTCAATTGAATTGGGGATTTTGCCAAATTTGTCATAATTTTTCTCTTTTGAGTAAAATTTCTTAACATTGGATCTCAAAAATTTCCGGCTTTTCATGTATTGGCAAAATTTTGCTAAACTGGGTCAGATTGGCTAACATTTATGCAATTTTGGACCTGAAATTTTGGGGTACATGCAAAATTTGGTAAATTTCTGCATTTTTGCCCGTGTGGTGGTTGGTTCATGTACAAACAACAGAGATTTATTCCTGGTTCAGGAAGAACAGCAGTGTGTTTGCGGTTCAACTTGTGCTTTTACCTTTCAAGGGCATTTACTCGTGTTCATGATAAAATGGCTGCAACTTCTTCTAGTTCAGACATCAAGAGTTTTATGGAAATCAAACGGCTTGATGGTCATGGCTTTCACCTTTGGAAAAACCGTATGCAAGGCATTTTGTTCCTAAAGGATTGTGAGGATGCTTTGCAGGAAGATAAACCCACACTAATGTTTGATGCATATTGGGCCAGAGTAAATAAAAAGGCTGTGGCTTACATAAAGATGGGTGTCACTGATGACATCTAGATAGACATTAAGGGTTTAGATACAGGTTATGCAATATGGGAGAAGCTAAAAACTACCTATGAGATCACCACACCTATTAATCAGGTGCATTTAATGCGCAAGTTAGTGAATATGCAATTGGATGAGTCAAAGCTTGCAACTAAGCACTTGAGTGCATTTACAGGGATTTTAAATCGGCTCAAAGATGCAGATTTGGACTTTGATGATAAGTTGAGGGTGATCTTCTTGATCATGGCACTACTTATTGGGAGACCTTGGTGGTTTCACTCAACAATAACCCCAATCTCTCATATGATGGGATGAGAGGCTCTATCTTAAATGAAGAAATTAGACATATGTCTAGTAGGAAAGGCAGCAACTCACCTTATAATGTAAGAGGTAGAGCTTTTCATGTAAGAGGTAGGGCTGAAAAGAAAAATGCAAATGCAGGACAGAGAAACAGGAGCAAGAGCAAAGGAAGGGAAAAGAGTGACATTACTTGCTATCACTATGGTCAAAAGGGCCACAAGAAACCTGATTGCACGTATTACAAGAAGAAACAAGAGAGAAAGAAGAATGTAGGAGATAAGAAAAAGAAGGAGAATAAGATAGATGCATCTAAGGCAATCAAAGCAAAGAAAAGGCCAATGTGGCCTCTAGTGTGGTCACAGAGAAACTTTCAAATACAGAGACTGATGTATTATGTGCAGTTGATTATGATATCCTTATATGTCACATGCAAGATATGCAGATTACCAAGGCTGATGTGATTGATACACTTTTGTCAATTGATGATGGTGTCACTCAGACTTGGATTAATGTCAGATATGTGCCTAGCATTAAAAAGAGTTTACTATCTATTGGTCAGCTTTACTTGCATGGTTACACTACATTGTTTGGTGGTGGTTTGTGGAAAGTGAAAAAGAGTTCCGTGCTGATTGCAAAAGGAACCAAGAAGGGAACTTTGTATTGTTTACACTGTAAAGCCTTGAATGGCAAGTTTTTTGCAATTGCTGAAACTTGCAATCACTTGGCGTTATGGCATAAGAGATTAGGCCATATGAGCAAAAAAGGACTTGATGTCCTTACCTCTCTGAAGAGGGGTGATGAAAAAGGCTCTAAACTTGGCTTTTGTAATGAGTGTCGGTTTGGAAAGCAAATAAGAAATTCCTTTCACTCTGGTGTCTCGCGTAAGTCCAATGTCTTGGACTTAGTGCATTCTAATGTATGTAGTATGCTCGTGAAATCATTGGGTGGTGCTACATATTTTGTCTCCTTTATAGATGATTGTTCCAAAAAGATTTGGGTTTACCTGTTGAAAAAGAAAAGTGAAGTGTTTGCTGTTTTTAAAACTTTTCATGCATTTGTGACCACTCAAACAAGTAGAAAGCTGAAATGCTTGAGAACTGATAATGGGGGTGAGTTCACATCAATTGAATTCAAGTCCTTTTGTGACTTGCATGGAATTAGGAGGGAGCTTACAGCTCCTTACAATCCTTCTTCAAATGGGGTGGCTGAGAGATATAATAGGACTTTATGTGAAAGTGTGCGGTGCATGCTGTCCATTGCTAATCTCCGTCATGAATTTTGGGGAGATGAACTCAAAACCATGATTCACATTTGCAACCGCTCTCCAAACAAGTCCTTCAATAATGGCATCCTTGAGGAGGTTTGGTTTGGCAAATCGGCCTCATATGACCATTTATGCGTATTTGGTTGTGATGCTTTTGTGCATGTTAGAGATGAGCTGAGGAACAAACTAGACCCAAAATCCACCAAAGGCACCTTCATGGGATATGGTGATGAGGGTGAATTTGACTACAAAGTGTGGTTACCTCAATCCAAGAAAATTATTTGCAGTCGTAATGCTATGTTTAATGGGGCAAAATTACTGAAAGGTACTTTAGCCTCTAGTGAAGATATGAAAAATGTCAAATTTCAGAATTTGCAGCCACTTATTACTTCAGAAAATGAGCCTCATGTTGCTGTACCACAGGCTGAAAACGATGATTAGTCGGTTATTTTTTAGCCAGATGATGATGGACAGCAAATAGGAGCACAAGGAGGTCATGGACAACAAGATAGACTTGCTAATTATGAAAATGTAGGTGCTGGTAATGAAAATGAAGGTCCTGTACAGCACGAACAGCATGTTGAAAATGGCTTACAGCAACCAATAAATGCTCAAAATAATATACCTCCAAATGTAGACCCAATTTCTGAAAATGTTGGTCATTGCGCAAGTCTACACGCACAAGAAGGCAACCACATAGGTTTGACCCTTCCTTGCATTATGTGATGCTTATAGATGAGGGTGAGCCTCTTACAGACAAAGAGGCCAAGTCACATGAGTTCAGCAGTAAGTGGGAGCTAGCTATGTAGGAAGAGATTAAATCTCTGTATGCAAATGATACTTGGGATCTTGTGTCGTTGCCCAAAGAAAGGAAGCCTCTTCCAAACAAATGGGTGTACAAAGCAAGGACAGTTGATGGGGAACCCAAGTACAAGGCAAGACTTGTTGCCAAAGGGTATGCACAAATGGAGGGGATTGACTTCCAAAAGATCTTCTCAACTATTGTGAAGATGACCACTCTACGTGTGCTTTTTGCTCTCACTGCTGTATTGGACTTAGAGCTGTACCAAATGGATGTAAAAACAGCTTTCTTGCATGGTGATATTGATGAGGAAATCTACATGAAACAGCCCGAGGGCTTTGTAGTTCCTGGAAAAGAGCAGATGGTGTGTAAACTAAAATGCAACCTGTATGGGCTGAAGCAAGCACCACGGCAGTGGTACAAAAATTTTGACACCTTTATGCTATCTCATGAGTTTACATGCAGCCATGCAAAACATTGCTTGTACATGAAAAAGGATACAAACGTCAGCCCTATCATACTTGTTTTGTATGTGGACGATATGTAGCTAGCTGGGAAAGAAAGACTAGCTTGGATGCTCTCAGAAAACAGCTGAAATTAGCCTTCTCCATGAAAGATTTGGGAAGTGCAGAGCATATTTTGGGCATGAGGATTCGTAGAGATAGGATGCAGAAATTGTTATTTTTATCTCAAGAAAAGTACATTGAAAAGGTACTAGACAAATTTAACATGGCTAAAGCTAAGCCTTTTCAGGTACCCTTACCTCCTTATCTTAAGCTTAGTAAAGCCAACAGTCCAAAAGATGATGTGGAAGCAAATGCTATGAAGGGAGTCCCTTATGCATTAGCTTGTGGCTCTCTTATGTATGCTATGGTTGCTACTCGTCCAGACATTGCTCATGCAGTGGGAGTTGTTAGCAGGTTTATGTCAAATCCCAGCAAAATACATTCGGAGGCTGTCAAATGTATTATTCGATACCTCAAGGGTACACAAAGAAAGTGTACTTGCTATGGGCAAGGTGCACTTAGTTTGCAAGGTTATTGCGACACAGACATGGCAAGTGACTTGGACACTCGTAGGTCCGCCAGCGAGTATGTCTTTACAGTTGTTGGTGGGGCTGTTTCTTGGTGTTCCAGGTTCTTGAACATCGTTGCACTAAGTACCACTGAAGTTGAATACATATCAACTACTGAAGCTTCTAAGGAAGCTATATGGTTGAGCAAACTTGCAGAGGATTTCAGCATGTCTATGGATACTACAGTTTTGGGATGTGATAGCCAGAGTGCTATGTATCTGGCTAAGAATGCCATGTATCATTCACACACAAAGCATATAGATGTGTGATATCACTTCATCAAACAGATTCTGAAAGATGGTCAAATCACATTGACCAAGATCAAAACACAAGACAACCCTGCAGATATTCTCACTAAAAGTCTAAGCAAAGCTCAGCATGAGCACTGCATCCGACTAGTGGGAGTGGGTTAGAGATTCACTTCGGACCTTTAAGTGGAAGGTTGTTGGGATAATGGCCCGGTTTAACCTCCAGTTAGCTGTACATGTAAATGCACCCTTACGTGCCCTAAGTATAAATACATTTTATTCTTTGTGTACCAACACATTGTTGGTACACTCATATCACATCATACTTTCACTCTGCTCTCTCTCTCTCTCTCATGCTCTCACCAGCCGTCACACTCTCACGCCCACTCCTCGAACTTCTGCTACATCCAGTTGAACTTCAACAAATTCACGCACTTTTTGAACTCAATAAATAAATGATGCTAGTGGGATAATTGACACATATGCAAGGCAAACTTGGAAGTGCCAATCCATCCAGCCATGGACAGCAAGCATAGTCACAAGAGATGTATGGGCCACTAGACATCGCAACACCATCACGAAATGCAAGACCCAAGCTAAATGTGACCTAGGGTAAGGGCATTCATGTTGAGCTAACATTAAGCATTACATGTTGAATTAGCCACTTAAACAACCCCAAAAATGCTTTGATAAATAAAAACCACAAATTGTGCACGGATTGAGAGAAGTTCGAAACGGTCTGCAATACAAGGTCCTAAAACTTTCTCTAAATAGGTATACTGCCCTACATTTAGTCAAATCTCGTTTCTGCCAGTTTCACGCCCTCTAGCTTCGTTGCCCACACCCCCTTCATGGAGGACATCTCATCCGAAGCTGCCCATTGCTATCTACATCAATCTAGAACGTGTTTCTAGCCTCCACCCTGTTGTTCTCTCGCCTTCCAACCATCGCCTTGCTAATCCAGCCACACAGTTCCTGTGTTTGCTACCACCACTTCCCGCTACTACAGGCGACCATCCAAACATTATTACCTTCTTGTTTTTGCTATCGCCTGGCTTAGAGGACCACATCTTTGTGTTTTCAGATTTCCGTTGTCGCCCAATTTTTCTCTCCCCTCAGGTACCTGCGTTTTTAGTATTTCTCTCTCCCCACTACATGTCTGCATCAAATCTAGCTTCTATAGATGTGTTTGCTAGCATTGGACTCTCAAAAACTACCTTTACTATGTTTCACGATCCATCAAGAGTATAGCACTCTCTCCCACTCAGCACCTATGCCTTGATCCTCGAGACATGAGAGTTTGGGGTACAATTTTCATTCGTACATGGTTTGTTTACTACATGATCATGGCATATTTAGTGTTCAGTCATTCATTCAAATTCCACTGTCTTCATTGTCTCTAAGTTACCCTAATCCTAACTATGTTCTTTTGAGTTTATGCTTTGTCATACCCTTTCATTTATGTTCCTGTGTTAGGGTATTTCTTCACTTGGTATTAGAGTAAGATTCTCTTCCATGAAACCTCAGCCTTTGAGTTGAAAGCCCTTCACAAGAAGCAAAAACAATAGAAGGGCACAATGACTTTGAACACATCTTCACCACATCATCATGCTGCTCTCGAGCTTAGCACATCAAGACACACAACAAAGTGAGCTTCACAACTTACTCTTCCATCTGACATAGCCAAAGAGTCTCAAGACTACCATGGAGTCCACAGACCATACAAGATCTCACAAGCCGAATATGATCTCATCCTCATGTATTGAGCTCAACAACGGATTGAAGTTAAATTTGAGTTTTCCCATTTACATTCGGTGCATCGGTCTAATGATTTTGCTAGAAAGATGGAAGCTCTACAAAGGGATAATTTCCCTGACGTGGAAATTGACATGGAGTATAAACCGTTTTCCTCTCTACCACAATCATCTCCGTCTCTAACTCTATCATATTTTCCATACACTTCTCCACCTTCATTCACTCCTATGTCAAGTAAGCATACTGCTACTTCTCAATCTTCTGAGTCTACTTATTTTCCATAAGATATTGATGATGCTCAATATAAAGGAACACTACTTGGTCAAACTTGATTAGACATATCCTTGACTCCCAAAACCTATGGGATTTGTGAAAGGGTTGAAACCCCAATCCCGTACTTGTTCTATATGAGGTTGTTCCCTCATAGAAGACTAGAGATGCCTCTGCTATTGTCGAGCTGATGCAAGATCTATTACTTGAGTTTCATTCACAACTTCAGCATTTAGACTTAGCATGCGACTGTTGGGCACACTTGACTAACCACTATGTGGCTCGAGATAGGACATGTTGCATCAATTTGGATCATGAACTCCAAAACTTTAAAATCACTAACCAAAAGGACTTGAAAGTCAAGTTGGTTTGAGTATTCCATTTTGTGCAATAAGTGATCCCACAACCCACCATGCCCACATTCTATAAATTTCAGTGTTAGCTACTACGTTACACTGCTATTCAATCAATTTCATAATTTGATCTCTACAAAGGGGCTCTCATTGCTCCTTCTCAAAAGAGGCAGCAAGTCAATGGTAAACAAAATCAAAATTCTAACCAAAATCAAAAACAAACTCAAAATCAAAATCAAAACCAAACTACTGAGACTCAAGGAAACTCCTAGTCGTCTATAAAATCCACGTGGCATAATGTACAAAAGAAAAATCAGTATTGTCATCATTGTTAGAAGATTGGCCACTTTGATGTCAAGTGTCGATCAATGGCAAGATCAAAGGCAAGAGGCACACATCATCTTCATAGAGACATTTGAGGATGCGCGCCAGATAGTTAGCAAGAGGCTCTTTAGCACCCCCAATGGCGAGAGGCCATGGAAAAGGAGCTAAAGAGTATCAATCGAAATGAGACTAAAACTTGGTGGATCATCCAAGCCACAAGAAATTCATTGGGACAAAGTGGATTTTTAGGACTAAGCTAAGAGCTAATAGGACTTTAAACAAGTACAAGGCTGGCCTTATGGTGCAAGGGTTTTAATATAAACAAGGTATTACCTATGAAGAGACCTTTGCTCCTACTACACGATTAACATGTTGTAGAAAAAAGCCTGTGTAGAGTAGCCTCCCAGCTTTTCTTCTGCTAACCGAAACAATAAGATCTTTCACTTGCGAAAAAGCTCTTTACGGGTTGAAGTAAGAACCACGGTCTTGGTTCCGAAAGATGGATGAGTTTCCTAGGACTCACGAATACCATTCTATCCCTTATGACCCGAACTTACATATCCGTACTACTTCAAAAGCAGTTAATTATATCTTGTTGTACGTAGATGATTTACTTATCACAGACTCCGATTATGTTGCCATAGCAAAAATAAAGATCTGGCTTTGTTCTGCTTTTGAGATGATACACCTTAGTCTATTGTTTTATTTTTCACAATAGAAGTATGCACTTGAGTTAGTGGACTAGCATTGTATAGATTAGACATGGTTTTTAGCCACACCTCTTGATCCCACTGTCCATCTTTCTATGGATATTGTAGGTCAGCCCTTCGACAAGCACGCCTATAGATTTATGGTAGAAAAGCTTAGTCAGTATTTCACTCCACCTAGGATGTCATATTGGATTGCACGTTTGTATGTTTTGAGATATTTGTGGTGTACCTATTCTTATGGCCTAACTTATGAATCTTGTTTATATTTGCACGAGTACACTGACTCTGACTATGTAGGAGATCCTGACAAACAAGAATGCCACATGGTAGGGAGAGTAAGTGGGGCTCTTGCTTTCACACTACATACATCTCGGCAATCATACATGTCACTTGCATCACTTGCACCACTGCCCATCCCTGTCACCTGCACAACTACCTATCCCTATCACTTGTAAGTATCACATACATTGCTTGCAACGCCAAAGTCCACAGTCGTTACTTGCCTCCCTGGACCTTGCACAAAGTATAGACTATAATTGTACTTCTTGTGACTATTGTTCCTATCCCAACTGTTCTTGCCTTGACTATATTTGTCTTGCCACCACCAAACCTGTTGTAACGAATGAGCCTCGGGAAGCCCATGCATTGGAAAAGTCTATGAGGCTATGGACAAAATAATTTAGCAAGGACAAACTTTCTTTTCTTTCGATGATGATGATGAGGATTGTTTAATGACACAAAGATAAAAGGAGGTATACACATTATGTATGACACAATAGAACAGTTATTATTCTCCTATGCATACAGCTACATTTGTATTTAATCTTGATTTTCAAGAGAGTCATCAGAACACAAATAATGAGATTGTAGCTAGTTGGATGACAATCTTAAATAAGATAGCCATAACTCTGATGACAAACGCAAAGTCCAAGATAGTCTTGTAAGGTACAAAATTTGTCTTGGCATATATGATTGTGAGAATGCATAGGGTGACGAATGTAGAGTCGTAGCTGTTAGAGTGAAGCGGTGCGGAAGCATATGACCAAGACAAAGAGTGAACAAAGAGAGAAGAGAGAGAGAAAGAGACAATGGAACACAGAAAATTTGCGATGAAGAATGTTGTATAAGGAAGCACATATGTACACGGGCGTAGAGTGTATGTCTACGTATGTCTCCACCTCAAAGATCTCACAATCTGTGAACCCCGAGGCAATCTCCACGATCAGTCATCTGGAAACCTGAGATCAGAATCTGTGAAAGTGTGTGCTGAAAACAGGCAATAAATAGGCTGAGAAAAAATGGGAAAAATATGCTGTTGGCTTCATTAATGCAGCCGACTGTATTGTCTGACTGCCTACTACTGTCCAACTAGACCAGCTGATGTGGCGATCAGCCCAGAGCTGGCACATGGCACTCCTGCATGCTGACATGGCACACTTACCGACTAAACTCAACTGCCAGCACACACAAACGACTAGATATGCATGTCCAAGAGATGACAATCTCTAACACCCCTTCTCAAATCCTGGACAAGGTAAACGGCTAAGGGAGTTGGAGTGCTATCGAAGGAAAGTCTAAGAAAGCGCCTTCGTAAACAAGTCTACAAGATTCTCCTCTGTCTTGCAATAGACCAGATCAATAGTCTCATCCAGAAGCTTCTCTCAAATGACATGGTAATGGATCTCGATGTGCTTCATCCTAGCATGGAACACAAGGTTCCGAGCCAAGGCAAGCCAACTCTCATTATCACATTGAAGAACAGTAGGACCTATCTGCAGTCAGCCAAGCTCCTCCAATAGCCCAGGGAGCCACACAATCTCACATGTGGTAGAAGACGCCGCCCAATACTCCACCTCGATCAAAAATAGGGCAATCATGGGCTGCTTCTTGCTACTCCATGAAATAGCACGTGCACCCAAGGTAAAGCAACAACCTATCATGGACCTCCGATGATCCACATCACCAACCCAATCTAAATTGCACCATCCTACAACACTCGCACCAAAGGCAAAGTAACAACTTGTCATGGACCTCCAATGATCCACATCGCCAATCCAAACTGAATCACTCCAAGTATCAAGTGTTGAGCTAAAACATGCATTACATGCTGATTAGCCTCTTAAACAGCCCCAAAACACACTTAATTAATGAAAAACCCTAAAAATGGGAGTGGTCCGAGAGAGTTTCAATGGCCTCCCAAAAACCCTAATTTTTAGAGCACACATCTACATCAATAAATAGATAGGCTACCCCCATTCAGCTTGACCCTTGTTTGCAAGTTACACCAGCCCACACACCCTCTGCTGCTGTTAGCGCCCAGTTTCCAATCTACAGCTTGCCTCCATCTACTATCCAGCCATCATCAACTACAGCCACATTATCTTTAGCCTGTCCATTGTTGTAGGCGATAGCTCCTAGCTGCTAGCAACTACTCCAAACTGTCCCAAACTGTTGTTCCAGCTTGCTGCCCATCATCGCCAGGGTCAGCCAGCTTGCATTTTCAGCATTGCAGGCCTTGACACTCTCCAACACCTTCTCCAGCTGTCGTCCTGTTGTTTACAGCACCTGTGCACAGTTTCCAGCTTCCGATTGGTGGTACACTACTGCGTTTACCAATTTTCAGCCTCCAGACTGCTACGTTTTGGAGACCAGCCTGCTGCCATTCACTATTCAGCACTCCTACACTCCGACTAGTGGTCACAAACTTGGGATCCGTTTCCAATGGACGTCACTCTCTGATATTGCTATGCCCTTGAGCACACTATACACTCTTACATTCATTTACAGCATTCATGCACTTTAGAGTTGTGTTCTCTGTCTCCCTTCTTCTTTTGTTTGTGTTTGAGTTTCTGTGTTTGAGTTTTGAGTTTTGCATTTAGGGTTTGAGTTTTGCTCTCCGTGTCTACGTCTATCTCTTTGTGTTTCTGTCATGGTTGTACACTCTGTGTGTCCTCAGTGCAAACCCTAGCAGTTTTCTTCACATGGTATCAAAGCCAATGCTCTTCTAAAGAGTATCTTGTGGATATTGTGGAGAGCTAGTTTTTGTGCGAGGCACACAATACGACTCGTAACCGAATCAATATGTCCCAGACACCTTCTTCTCCAATTACTATGATGTCTTATCAGGCTTCTCCATCATTGGAGGCCTTGAGACGGCATTATGGACTCGGTGAGGAGGACGACACTCCACTTCCACCTTCACCTTCTTTTTCTACTCCTATTCCAAATTTCACTAACATGACAGAGGACTTTGAGGAGTACTATCGCAGCAAGTATCGTGATGTTTACACCTCTCCTACAAGCTTTGCTATCACATTCGGAGCGGTTGGTGAGATTGGCCACCTCTCCGATCATAGAGGACATATAAGTTGCATGAATCAAACCCTCGCCTATTTTTTATTTTGAGGCACAGGATCCGGATGGCTTTGCATATGCGAACTTTAATAGAGGGGGCTCACAAAGCAAAGGGAATTCAGGTATATCTACAACTTATGTTTCATTTGGGCATGTCACACACACTTCTCACTTCCCTCCCATCCCACTCTTTTCTATATCACACCTCTCATCATCTCTCCAAAAGCTTGAATTACACTCCACATCTACAACACACACCCCAGGGGTTGGATCTTCCATCTCCACTCCTAGCACCTTCTCCTTCTCTACCCCATTCTCTACCTCTTTGCACCATGGTACTTTGTTAGGGGAAATGCCACCCTTTTACACAGTGCCTCTCACCTTTCAACAAATAAGCACACCCATAACTCCTGGGTCGACTGTGATGGGCATCCCCCTCACTATCCCCAGCTTCATATCTCACATGACCACTTAAACGCAGGGGTTTCCATCCTCAGCTTATGGTGCGTCTTCACACTCTCCTTGGGTTACACCTACGCAGGGATTCCCATCTTCTGCTCCCCATGTTCCCATCCCATCTCCTTGGGTTTCTCATGTGGCTACCATGCCAATGCCTAGTCAGCCCATCCCTACCTATGGATCCACCTTACACACTACCCGCATGCCTAGTGGGCATTCCAGGGCCCATTCCCAAGTGTATTCCACTCCCCCATCCTATCCTCGGTACACTTTTTCACACTATCCATCTTGGGGCACTACCACTCCTGTTGCAACGGCCAAGAATGCCTTCACGGATAAGACACGTTTTAATGGGTAAAGTTTCACTACTTGGTCTAATTTCATGCAACAAGTGCTTGAGTCTCAAGGTCTTTGGGACCTCGTCATTGGTCTAGAGCCTATGCCCGGACCCTCAACTAGCTCACCCTGACTACACCCGTCAATGAAGAGCCCACAATTCCACAACCAATGTTGAGCTGATGCAGGGATTGCTTCCTGAGCTTCACTCTCAGTTGTAGCACTTCCCGCTCGTGTCAGAGTGTTGGAGTCACCTTCTCGACCGCTATGCGACTTGTGATCGTACTCAGTGCTTCAAGAGTTCTCTATTAAGGAAGGGGATGATCTGAAAGTCAAGCTAGCTAAATATAGGCAATTACTTGCCGACTTCACCACTAGTGGCTCTCCAAAGTCAGATGACAATCAGGTTACATTCTTCTTGAATAAGTTGTCCAAAAGGTACTTCAATTTCATTCAACACATCATCTCCCAACCTCAATTGCCAACCTTCTACAAGTTTGAGTACTAGTTCTTGTGTTACGCGAAGCTACATGATCAAGTCCACAAGAAATCCTCATCCCAGTCTTATTCAAAGCAGAGGGGATTGGTTGCTTCTTCTTCAAGAGGAAAAACCACCAATGGCAAGAACTCGCAAGATGCGAAGGCAAGCCAATCAAAGGGTGACTCCTCTTCCTCAGATGGAACCAAAGAATCTAGACCTATCCAGCAACTCCCTGAGAAAAACCAGTTTTACACACATTGCCAGAGAGAGACCATGTGGACAAGGAGTGTTGCTCCAAGGCCCAAGGTCTTCCACCTAAAAAGCCTCAACAGAACGCTGCAACTGCACAGTCCAGTGGGGCTACACCTTCTGCTCCTGCTTTATCTGTTCCTTTAGCACCCGTTATTGCTACTGGGCATGTGGCTTGAGTACAGCCTCAGCAGCCCATCTCTTTCACTACCCCTGAGGGACTAGCTGATTGGTCTACAGGTTCCGATCCCATTGCACTTCATGCATCCATCTCACCTTCCTTTCCACCTCGTCAAGCATTTCCTTGGTAGAGCCCTACTACTAGACGTACGCGATGGTGGCCACCTTCTTAGCCTAGCATGTCTCTAGGTCCTTTCAAATAGCCTAGATCAATCTAGCATTCATTTCTCGCACTCTTAGAGTCAGGCCCATAGGATTCATTGTCCTTAGCTTTTCCATTCTTTTGTTTTCTGTTGCATTTACTCACACACATACACATTCATTGCATTTATTTTGCGTTAGATTTTCTTTATGTTATGTTTTGCTTTGGAGCATCTCACCACTAATCTCTGTGTTTGCAGATTCTCATCTCTTTTGCAAGGTTTTGTCTTTCAATGTAGGGTGTGGGAATGCGCACCATTCCTTTCATGATTTCATCATCCTAGGAGTGCTTCCTCTTCTTCCAGCATGGCGGTTTCCCCTCCCGAGGCGAATCGTGCCGCATCTCTCTCGATGCTATCACAGCGATGACTTCTACCTTGCTCTTCTAGCGGGGTGTTTCATCCACTTCATCTTCTTCATTTCTTATGATTCTCGGCACCATACGAAAACCAACATCAGGCTCCTCTTCCTTCTTCGTCGGCATATACACCAGGTTGAGAGAGGGTTCCTATCCTTCGTGGTATTCTACACGCTTCAGCACTTTGTCTTCAACATCAGCTTCTTCCCCTTGTTGTATCTTACCCTTTGCATTGCATGATTTCATCATCCTTGTACTAGGGAACTTGGACAAGTGAACAATTTCCCCATGAGGAACACTGTCCAAGTGGCACCTATTGCATGAGCATTCTTCAGCAGATAGTATACTTTGCATCTCATTGTGCAAAGCACCACCTGAGCGGATCCTAAGTTATTTCCACCGGCGGCTGTTATTACCTCATCACCTATTTTCCCTCATCATCGACACCTTGAGTGGATGGGTTAGCTTGTTCTATTTTGTGATGTGTTGGGTGTACCCTCCCTACTCCTATCTTCCGGGTCACTATTACTCAATCGGCTACATCCCATAAAATTTAACTCATTCAAAAAAAAAAAAAAGTTCAATGTGATTCCATCCGTCTTTGTAGGGCTTGATAGGCCACTGGGCAGCCGACGTGCACCCTTTGTCCAATGCCCTATCCTCTCTGGGGTGACTACTTGGACAACCTTGGTAAGATAGCCATCACCTTTGTAGTCTTAATAGGCTACTGGGCAGCCACCATGCACCCTTTGTCCGATGCCCTCGCTACTTTGGGGTGGGACGCCTTGGGGTACAAATGGTTGGCCTAACCTTTCAGCTCAGTTTTGGGCCTAAGAGGGGATGTTGAGCTAAAACACGCATCACTTGCTGATTAGCCTCTTAAACAGCCCCAAAACACACTTAATTAATGAAAAATCCTAAAAAGGGAAGCGGTCCGAGAGAGTTTCAATGGCCTCCCAAAAACCCTAATTTTTGGGGCACCCTTCTACATCTATAAATAGACATGCTGCCCCCATTCAGCCTGATCCTTGTTTGCACATTACACCAGCCCACACCCTCTGCTGCTGTTGGCGCCCAGTTTCCAGCCTGTAGCCCGCCTCCATCTGCTGTCCAACCATCATCGACTACAGCCACCTTATCTTCAGCCTGTCCATTGTTGTAGGCGACAATTCCCAGCTGCTGGCGATTGCTCTAGACTGTCCCAGACTGTTGTTCCAGCCTGCAGCCCATCATCGCCAGGGTCAGCCAGCTTGGGTTTTCAGCATTGCAGGTCCTGAAACTCTCCGACACACCTTCTCCAGCTATCACCCTATTGTTTACAGCACATGTGCCTAGTTTCCAGCTTCCGATCAATGGTACACTGCTGCGTTTACCAATTTCCAACCTCCAGACTATTGCATTTTGGTGACCAAATTGCTGCCATTCACTATTCAACACTCCTACACTCCGACTGGTGGTCACCGACTTGGGATCTGTCTCTGGTAGATGTCACTCTTCAACCTTGCTCTGCCCTTGAGCACACTATACACTCTTACATTCATTTACGGCATTCATTCACTTCAAAGTTGTGTTCTCTCTCTCCCTTCTTCTATTTATGTTTGAGTTACTGTGTTTGAGTTTTGAGTTTTGATTTTTGTGTTTAGGGTTTGAGTTTTGCTCTATATGTGTACATCTATCGCCTACAGCATAACATAAGTCAACATAAATATTGAGAAGCCAAATCAAGGAGCCAACCAACTGCTTGTAACGCATAGCATCCGCCAAAGGAGAATCAAAATGAGTTGTAGTCTTCCAGTTCGGATCCATGGGAGTTGTAATAGACTTGTAGCCCTCCATCTCACACGTAATCAAGAGCTCCTGCACATACCATTGCTGGGAAATCAAGATCCCCCTTAGAGTCTGATAGATCTCATGACCTAGAAAGAAGTGAAAAAGTCCCATATCCATCATCTCAAACTTTTTATGAAGTGCTGCCTTCGTCTGCCCGACCATCTTGGCATGGTCACTGAAACTAGCCTTCCTTCTCGGATAGGGTGGTTTAATCTGATTAAGCACTTAATTACAGCAATTAACAAATGAACATAAACTGAAATGCTCACTTTACCTTCACAAACTTGGACAGTGGACACCTTGTTGGCCCCAAAGCTGGCGCCTCTTTCGGTATTTCTTTAATTTCAATTGTTGATGGATAAATTACAAGCCGAGATTTCACAATCTCCTTGGCCAATTCAAAAGCCCCTTGTTGTTCCAATAATCAGCAAAGCATTCAAGCAAATTGCCCCTTGATTTTCACCGAGGACTTGCTCTAATGGAACCCCAACTGGTCAAATGCTGCCCCAAATTCACAATAGATGGGCTCGCATTTGAAATCCTCACAATTCCACGAATTTCCGGTGCTGATTTCAGTGTACAATGCCTTTGACTAATGGCACAGGTCCCAAGGTGGCTGCTATACCCTAATTACTGCTGTAATTTAGGGTTTACAGCAGTAAACTCTCTGATGTCCACCAAATTTGGCTGTACTCTACTACCAATGGCTGAGAATTGCTAAGAATGCTTGAGCATAGACTAGAGGAGATCAGAGAATGCTATAGAAAAAGAGAGAATCAGCTGAAATGCATATTTTGATTCATAGCTTTGATGACAAATCTAATGGCACCAACAGCTTCAAAAGGGGAGTAAAACACTAGCTCAGCTTGCGAGCCCTCCTCTTCTGTCGCCGCCTCTCTTGAGGCGGAAGAGAAATCCTATTGCTCCCTGTCCTATCGCGGCGCGCGATCAATGGTTGTCGCCTCTCTCAAAGCCAAATTTAATCACCTCCTCTCTCTCTACCAAGCTCCGAACGGCTGCAATTCAACTTCCATCACCCTCCAACAGCCTTCTCCCTAGTTGCATGGGAAAGTTTTGCCAAGTGGCAGCCTTCCTAATGCGTTTTCAGTCACCTCAGAATTAATTTCAGCCCTTTTGACCCTGCCCAAAACTAAGCATGCCCATCTGTAATGAAATTGGCTAGGCCATTTGCAACTTGGAGTGGTTCCCAACCTCTGTTGACTCTTAGACTAGTATTAATTAATTAATTAATGCTAGTCCCTAGTGTCACCACTGACACTTAATGGCCAAACAATTGTCCTAGGGTCCAACCTAGCATCAACTGACCACCAAAACCCAGTTGGCATAACTTAATACAACTTTTGCCTTTAACACCCACTACATCCTCGGGGTCCTTGGCCCGTTCCCATGAAATAACTGCCATGTGCATCACATGTGCTAAACAACCTTGCACATTTGATTAATAACTTAATCAAATGTTACTAGCAAGATTAAAGCATCTCAAAATTTCACATCCCCGTGATAATCACCTGTCACAATCAAGTCGTCCACATAAAGGAACAACAACACATGACCTCCATCTAAGGTGTGAACATAAAGCTAGGGGTCGGCCTTTGAATGCCAATACCCAAATCTCTCTTGGAGGAACGAGTCAATCTTCACATTCCAAGCACGGGGAGCCTACTTAAGGCCATAGAGGGCCTTCCTCAACCTGTATACCTTACCATCAGAAGAACTGAAGCCTGGAGGCTACTCAACCTAGATCTCCTCCTTCAACTCTCCATTCAAGAAGGCAGACTTCACATCCACCTAATAGACTGGCCATCTCCTATAGCTAGCCAAGGCAAGAACTACACGAATAGTAACCATTCGAGCTATAGGGGCAAAACTATCATGGAAATCAATGCTGCCAGTGTGCAAAATCTTTAGTAACAAGGCAGGCCTTGTGCTTGTCCAACGTGCCATCACTACGATACTTGGTCTTGAAGACCCATTTGACTCCAATGACCTTATGAGAAGGCTTAGGCACAAGGTACCAAGTGCCATTCCTCTCAATTGACTCCAGCTCTTGCTCTATCGCTCTCCGCCAATGATCATGTCGTAAAGCCTCCTTCACGGAGGTGGGCTCCCGATCCTGCATGGCACGAGTCATCAAATAGTAATTAGTATACACAAGCTCAATGTGGTGTGCCTAGTTCCTCCGAGAACACCACAGGCCATCCTACAACTGTCACTCCCCAAGGACCCCCTCAATCCATGCATCATGAAGAGTGTCATGAGCCAAACAAGGAGGAGGCCGGATCTCTCCTCATCGCTCTCCATCGGTGAAAGTCTCTGGAAGGTCCACTGACTCTGCAAAGTCAAAGCGGAAGCAGATTGAGAGAGAGAAAGCTGTGAGTTGAGAGCAAACACAGTGATAGAGGAGTTCAATGACACAGAGCTGAAGAGTGTTTGATAGTGATAGAGTGAGATTGAGTGGTTGAATAGGTGTGGTACACACAAAGAATAAAAGAATGTATTTATACTTAGGGTACGATACACTTACATCGGTTAGGATGGGTTCACATGTGTGAAGTAATATATACACGAGAGAGCACGTAAAGGGCTTTCACACCCAACAACCTCCCACTTAAAGGTTCTAAGTAAACCTTTAACCAACTCCCACAAGTCTAATGCAATTGCAAGACTTTTAGTGAGAGCATCTGCAAAGTTATCTTGTGATTTGATCTTAGTCAAAGTAACTAGACCATCATCCAGAACCTGTCTGATAAAATGATACCGAACATCAATATGTTTGGTACGTGCATGAAACAAGGCATTCTTAGCTAGGCATACAGCGCTCTGGCTATCACATCTAAGTACATGTGTTTTAGTGGGCAAGCCCAAAATCCTTGACCAAACAACCAAGCTAAACTGCTACTTTTGAAGCTTTAGTGGCTGAAATATATTCAGTCTCAATAGTAGAGAGTGCTACTATTTTTTGCAATCTAGAGTACTAAGAAACCACGCCATCCGTCAAGGTAAAGATATACCTGCTAGTAGACTTGTGAGTATGCAAGTCACCTGCCATGTCTGCATCACAATACCCCTGCAGATCCAACGTACCCTTGCCATAGCAAATACATTTTCTTTGTGTGCCCTTAAGGTACCGTAAGATACATTTCACTACTTCCCAATGTGCTTTGCCAAGATTTGACACGAACCTACTTACAACTCCCACTGCATAAGTAATGTCAGGTCTAGTAGCAACCATAGCATACATGAGTGAACCACAAGCTAAAGCATAAGAAACACCCTTCATAGTACTAGCTGCCTTATTATCTTTTGGGCAATCTGCTTTGCTAAGCTTAAGATAGGGTGAAAAAGGTACACCAAGAGGCTTAGCATTAGCCATAGAAAAACAATCAAGTACTTTGCTGATGTACTTTTCTTGTGAGAGAAATAAGAGTTGCTGATCTCTATCTCGTGTTACACGCATGCCCAAAATATGATCAGTTGCATCCAAATCCTTCATAGAAAAGGCTGAATTCAGCTGCTTTTTCAATGTATTAATCTAGCTTTTATACTTACCAACAATAAGCATATCATCCACATAAAGCACAAGTATAATAAGGCTTCCATCATCAGCCTTCTTAATATATAAGCAGTGATCTGCACTACTCATTTTAAAACCATGTGAGAGCATGAAGGCATCAAACTTTTTATACCATTGTCTAGGAGCCTATTTCAAACCATACAAGCTTCTCTTAAGCTTACATACCAAATGCTCCTTTCCATGTATAACAAAAACTTCGGGTTGTTTCATGTACAGCTCTTCTTCCAAATCACCATGCAGAAATGCAGTTCTAACATCCATCTGATCAAGTTTAAGATCCAGATGCTACAATGGCAAATAACACTCGAAGAGTAATCATTTTGACAACAGGAGAAAACACTTCCTGAAAATCAATGCCCTCCTTTCGTATATAGCCCTTAGCCACAAGTCTGGCTTTGTATTTGGGTTTGCCATTCACACATTGGATTTTATAGACCCATTTGTTAGGAATGGCTTTTCAATCGTTGGGCAATGCAACCAAATCCCAAGTATCATTCTAATACAATGACTTCATTTCTTCTTGCATAGCTAGCTGCCACTTTTTCATTAACTCACATGATAAGGTTTCTTTATACGTAAGAGGCTCACCTTCATCTGTGAGTAAAATGCAGTCCAAAGAAGGATCAAATCTTTCTATAAGTCTTCTAACATGTGTAGACCGTCTTACCCAATGATCTCTGTTATCATGTAATGGATTGACATCCAAGGGAATGTCAATGACCTCATTGTTTGGCTGTTGAACTGCATGTTCAGGTTGCTGTAATACAATTTCACGTTGCTGTAATTCAATTTCAGCATGCTTATTTTGGTGCTCAAGCTGATGTTTAGCCTCCCCTTGCAGCCCATTTTCATCTGGCTCAATGATGATACGCTGATTGTCATAATCAGCATCAAAAGGAGCTAAATCTTCAGTGGCTGATGGCTGCTCAAGTAACTGATCATGCTGAAATTTAACTTTCTTTTTATCTGAGTCATTAGATGTAACATTTTGCAACAGCTTTTACTCATTGAATATCACATCCCGGCTGCATAGCACCCTTTTTATGTTTGGAACCCAAACTCGATATCCCATTTCACCTTCATCTCCATAACCCATGAAGATGCCTCTATGAGATTTCACGTCAAGTTTGGTTCTGCTATCAACAAGTACATGTACATAGCATTCACAGCCAAAGACTCTTAAGTGGTCATATGAAGCAGGTTTGCCAAACCAAACCTCTTCAAGGATGCCACTTTCCAGTACACAATGTGAAGATCAATTGCAAATATGCACCGCAGTTTTAAGTGCCTCTCCCCAAAACGATTGTGAGAGATTAGCTGTGGACAGGATGCACCAAATCTTCTCACATAACGTATAACGTGCGATTCATTCGCTCAGCCACACCATTAGAAGATGGATTGTAAGGAGTTGTAAGCTCTCGTTTAATCCCATTGTCATCACAAAACTTATTGAATTCTTTAGATACATACTCTCCCCCATTATCTAACTGATGAGGGAGCAATCACAGCTCCGGAATCCTTTCAAATTTCTCCTTCTTCTCCTTTTCCTTCTTCTCCTTGTTGGGGCAATCCTTCTTCCAATGGCCTATCTTGCCACAGATATGACAAGTGGACTCCTTTTCCTTGTCCTTCTTTGATTTGTTCTCCTTCTCCTTTTGGTCCTTCCTCGTTTTCTAAGAGGACTGACCCACCAATGCCTCCAATGTAGAAGCATTGATCTCTTTCAACTGCTCCTCTTGGTCCAAGACCATGGGAACCAACTCCTCCCAACGAAGAGTCTTCGATCGTCCTAAAGCAATCAAGGCGAAATAAAAACCATTGAGACGTGGTGGTAACTATCAAATAAGAGTTATTGCCATGTCTTCAAAGGTGATTACCTTATTTCTCCTTATTCTACAAATCCCCAAAAGTGATTCCACGTCTTTGCCTCGCCTTTCTTTGTGCACCCATCTCTACAAAGAACATTTCTCGTCCTACCTTTAGTATTATGACAATTTCTTGAAATTCTATTTCTTTGGAGAATGTTGGAGCTCAATTGGGAATGTGCAGCAACAATTCGAGTGTATGAGAGTGACGGCAAGAGTCAAAGAGGGAGAGTCAAAATACGATAGATTTGAGTGTACCAGCAATGTGTTGGTACACAAAATAAAATGTATTTAAACTTAGGGCATATTAAGGGTGCATTCACATGTATAACTAAATAGTGTATGTATACTATACACGGAGGTCAAACGAGCCTTTATCCCAACAACCTCCCACTTAAAGATCTGAAGTGAATCTCTAACCAAATTCCACTAGTTGTATGCAATGCTCATGCTGAGCTTTGCTTAGACTTTTAGTGAGAACATTTGCAAGGTTGCCCTTTGTTTTGATCTTGGTCAATGTGATTATACCATCTACTAAAATCTGTCTGATAAAATGATATCGCACATCTATATGCTTTGATCTTGGTCAATATAATTCTACCATCTTCTAGAACCTGTCTGATAAAATGATATCGCACATCTATATGCTTTGTGCATGAATGATACATGGCATTCTTAGCCAAATACACAGCACTCTGGCTATCACATCCCGAAACTGCAGTACCCATAGATATGTCGAGATCCTCTACAAGTCTACTCAACCATATAGCTTCCTTAGAAGCTTCAGTAGCTGATATGTATTCAACTTCAGTAGTACACAATGCAACGATGTTCTGCAACCTGGAACACCAAGAAACAACCCCAACAGCAACTGTAAAGACATACCCACTAGTAGACCTACGAGTATCCAAGTCACCTGCCATGTCTGCATCACAATAACCATGCAAACAAAGTGCATCCTGCCCATAGCAAATACACTTTCTTTATGTACCCTTGTACCTTTTCAATGTACTTTTCTTGAGATAAAAACAGCAATTTCTGCATTCTATCTCTACAATCCTTCTGCCCAAAATATGCTCTACATTCCCCAAATCTTTCATGGAGAAAGCTCATTTCAACAGATTTTTAAGAGTATCCAAGCTAGTTTTTCTTTTCCCAGCCAGCAACATATCATCCACATACAAAACAAGTATGATGGGGCTGGCGTCTGTATCATTTTTCATGTACAAGCCATGATCTGCATGGTTGCGTGTAAACTCATGAGATAGCATAAAAGTGTCAAACTTTTTGTACCACTGCCGTGGTGCTTGCTTCAACCCATACAGACTGCATCTTAGTTTACACATCATCTGCTTCTTTCCAACAACTATAAAGCCCTTAGGTTGTTTCATGTAGATTTTCTCATCAATGTCACCATGCAAGAAAGTTGTTTTTACATCCATTTGATATAGCTCTAAGTCCAATACAACAATGAGAGCAAAAAGCACACGTACAGTGGTCATCTTCACAACAGGTGAGAAGACCTCTTGGAAGTCAATCCCTTCCTTCTGTGTATACCCTTTAGCAACCACTCTTGCCTTGTACTTGGGTTTCGGTTTCCCATCAACTGTCTTTACTTAGTAAATCCATTTGTTTGAAAGCTTCCTTCCTTTGGGCAACAACACAAGATCCCAAGTATCATTTGCATATAGAGATTTAATCTCTTCCTACATAGCTAGCTCCCACTTGTTGATTTCGCATGACTTCACCTCTTTGTATGTAAGAGGCTCACCCTCATCTGTAAGAATCACATAATGCAAGGAGGGATAAAACCTATGTGGTTGCCTTCTTACTGGTATAGACCTTCGTATCCAATGATCAACATTTTTAGAAATTGGATCGACATCTGAAGGTATATTATTTTCAGCATTTATTGGCTGCTGTAAGGTATTTTCAGCATGCAGTTCATGCTGTATAGCACCTTCATTTTCATGACCTCCTTGTGCTCCTATTTGCTGTCCATCATCATCTTGCTCAAAAATAACCGGCTGATCATCGGTTTCAGCCTATGGTATAGCACCATGAGGCTCATTTTTTGAAGTAATATGTGGCTGCAAATTCTAAAATTTGACATTTTTCATATCTTCATTAGAGGCTGAAGTACCTTTCAGCAATTTTGCCTCATTAAACACAACATTACGGCTGCGAATAATTTTCTTGGATTGAGGTAACCACACTCTATAGCCAAATTCACTCTCATCACCATAGCCCATGAAAATGCCTATGGTGGATTTTGGGTCAAGTTTGTTCCTCAGCTCATCTCTAACATGCACAAAAGCATCACAACCAAATATGCGTAAATGGTCATATGAGGCCGATTTGCCAGACCAAACCTCCTCAAGGATGCCATTATTTAAGGACCTGTTTGGAGAGCGGTTGCAAATGTGAACCGCAGTTTTGAGTGTCTCTCCCCAAAATTCATGAGGGAGATTAACAGTGGACAGCATGCACCGCACTCTGTCACATGAAGTCCTATTATATCTTTCAGCCACTTCATTTGAAGAAGGGTTGTAAGGAGCTATAAGCTCCCTCATAATTCCATGCAAGTCACAAAAGGACTTGAATTCAATAGATGTGAACTCACCCCCATTATCAATTCTAACGCATTTCAACTTTCTACCTGTTTGAGTGGTCACAAATGCATGAAAAGTTTTAAAAACAACAAATGCTTCACTTTTTTTTTTCAATAGGTATATCCAAATCTTTTTTGGAACAATCATCAATAAAGGAGATAAATTAAGGAGATAAAATATGCAACACCACCCAACGATTTCATGGGCATACTACATACATCAAAATGCACTAAGTCCAAGACATTGGACCTAGGAGAGACACCAAAGTAAAAGGAATTTTTTATTTGCTTTCCAAACTGACACTCGTTACAAAAGTCAAGTTTAGAGCTTTTTTCATCAACCCTCTTCAGAGTGGTAAAGATATCAAGTCCTTTTTGCTCATATGGCCTAACCTCTTAAGCCATAACTCCAAGTGATTGCAAATTTCAGCAACTGCAAGAAACTTGCCATTCAAAGCTTTACGGTGCAAACAATACAAAGTGCCCTTCCTGATTCCTTTTGCAATCAACATAGAACCCTTTTTCACTTTTCACAATCCACCACCAAACAATGTAGTGTAACCATGCAAGTCAAGCTGACCAATAGATAGTAAACTCTTTTTAATGCCAGGCACATATCTGACATCTTTCAACACAAGCTCTTGCCCATTGTCTAAAGACAAGTGTATAGTGCCAATCCCATCAATGTTGCAAGCATGGTTATTTCCAAGATACATCTTTCCATAACTGCCTGCATTGAACATAACAAACCACCAAGGTCTACCAAGAGTCAAACAATATCATGATCAAAAAGATCGCCCTCAACTTATCATCAAAGTCCAAATTTGCATCTTTGAGCTGATTTAAAATCCCTGTAAATGCACTAAAGTGCTCAATTGCAAACTTTAACTCATCCAATCGCATATTCACCAACTTGCGCATTAAATGCACTTGATTAACAGGTGTGGTGATCTCATAGGTAGTTTTCAGCTTCTCCGATATTGCATAACTTGTGTCTAAACCCTTAATGCCTATCAAGATGTCATCAATGACACCCATCTTTATGTAAGCCACAGCCTTTTTATTTACTCTGGCCCAATCTGCATCAAATATTAGTGTGGGTTTATCTTCTTGCAAAGCATCCTCACAATCCTTTAGGAACAAAATACCTTGCATACGGTCTTTCCAAAGGTCAAAGCCATGACCATCAAACCGTTTGATTTCCATCAAACTCTTGATGTCTAAACTAGAAGAAGGTGCAACCATTTTATCATGAACACAAGAGTAAATTCCCCTGAAAGGCAAAAGCACAAGTTGAACCAGTAAACACACTGTTGTTCTTCCTCAACCAGGAATAAATCTCTGCTGTTTGTACATGAACCAACCACCACACGGGCAAAAATGCAGAAATTCACCAAATTCTGCACAAACCCCCAAAATTTCAGGTCCAAAGTGCATAAAGATCAGCCAATCTGACCCAACTGAGCAAAATTTTACCAATACATGAAAAGCCCCAATTTTATGGGATCCAATGTCAAAAAAATTTACTCAAAAGAGTGAAATTCTGACAAATTTGGCAAGGTCACAACATGCAATGTCTGAAATTTTTGACCTGAATGTCTTTGCCAAGCATAGACAAGATTAAATCTAGTAAAAGCCCCAAATTTCTGGCTCAAATTTGCACAGATCAGAAACTTGTGCTACCACGCATGAACCCCCGTTAGAGAGAGGAATAGAAGGAATTTGAAGCTTTCCCGTTGCATGCATCGTCTGCCTGACTGTTGCCCTATCGCCTACTCATGCACAACGGACCTGTCGCCTGTTGGTCGGGCTGGCACCTATTGACTGTCACATGCAGTCTATCTACAACCCACTCTAAGTTGAGAACCCGCAACTCCTGCTCAACTGACTTTCTTATGCCTCAAGGTGTTCGCAAGCTGCCCTTGATCTCAGGAAGTATGCACTCTGAATGGCATCTTGTAAGTTGACGCTCTTTGAGGTAATGGAATGGGACAGCCAATTTCCTCAGATAATCTCAGATGCAACACCTAGCGCTAGGGTTCTACTCAATAGGGCAAGTGGTGAATCCTCTATAGATGGTGGTGGGGGTTTAAAAGGCAGCCTGTGAGTATCTATTGTATGCTGCTATGTGTACTCATTGCTAGCAACTAAGGTCGGGTCAGTGCATTCTAGTGCCTATGAAGCTCCTAAAGATAAGAGTCCCATGCATCCTTGATCAAAGAAGGCCATGATCTAGCAAGGGGGAGCGAACCCCTCATGGAAAAGCCAATGGTAGCACCCTCATATCTCATAGTAGGCATGGCATCTACATATGTGATGCTCCTCTATCTCCATTTCCAATCAACGCCTTTGACACACCCTATCATCCTCTCTCTCTCAAGTCTCAACCTATCTCAGCTCGGAGCTACTGTAGGGAGACCTGCATCTTGCACATGGCACACCGCATCCCAAATGATGTGCACATGCATGTATCTTGGCCTGATGATAGAGCCATCCTCAAAAAGCTAAAGGAGATGGCCCTTGTAGAAGGCCATCTTCATGCAAAGTATTGGATGTGGGGAAATCCGTGTCCTCCCAATCCCTATCCACACGATGTCCATCCTAATTGTTGCATCTCCTCCAATATACGAAAAGAAACTATTGCTTAGATGACAAAGACATGCCAATCAAATAGGGGATTTCTGCTTTCCTCTACAATAGGAGAGAATTGATGCATCAAATATTAGTTCACATGGTTAACGCACCAAATGTTAGTTCGCATGGTCTTGTAGCACAAAAGCTGAACACAGAGTCATAGAAGCCACAGACAGCAGTGTAAGGTGTGTCATCATTTGTAAGGTTCCAACGTGATCGGCCAGCCAGCAGTCAATGTTGGATCAGCATTCCACCACATAAGAATCACGTGGCAGGCTGGAAAGCGCACGTATTGATGTGTAAACAACAACATTGGAACCCCAGGATAGCAGACAACAGCAGTCAGAGCAGTCAGAGAGGGAGCATAGGATGCATTTTGTAGCAAGCAGGTCCAGAATACTAGCATTTGGTGATGTGGCAACAGCATGGACAGCTGGAGCAGTCAAGACAGTCACCTGGAGCCTATGTTTTGCAGCAAAGCAACATGCAGCAGCAAAAAAGAATGCTAGGCAGCAAAGTAGTCATAGTCTGATAGGGCTAGCAAACAAAGGTTGGGCACTGATGGCCCAAGAAAGGCTGGAACAATGATGTCACAGGGATGAAAGTGAATGTTCCCCCTGGGCCACATTTATAAAGTGTTGTGGGACTTTTTTGCTGCCAACCTGAAGCAAAAGAGAAAATTCAATTTCCAAGTTTTGGGGCTATACAAGAGCTGAATGAAGGGCCAACAAATGTGTTATAGTTTTTCATTGCTTAACACCATTCCTGATATGATTATGACAACAAAAACCAGAAATCAGATGTTGAATGTCTGGATCTCAAAGGCATTAGCAACAGCATTGAAATAATTTCCCTGACAGCTACAAGAGAAGTCCACAGTAAATGCAAAATCCTTCTCACAACTTCAGAACTGAAAGTGCATGACGATGCAAGAGAGACACACTTAAAACAACTATATGCCAGCAAATCAGTCAGCTTCCAATCAAATAAAACATAGTTCAGCAGAAAACCTTTTCTGGTGGCACTGTATCGAAGACATAGACTTCCCCTTGGTATGAGAGGGTAAGCTGATTAGTGCCTGGAGCTCGAACTGCTAGAGCAGATTGTGGATCCCCATGGTGACCTCCATCTGAATGCATTTCTGCTTCTTCTAGCCCCTCATCCTCTCCAGCCTCATCCTCTGGCTCATCACCCAAACCATTCTCATCACGATGTGTCACGTGTCCATGAACATGAGGATGCATGTAACGAAGCTGCATGTGCCCATGATCTCCTAGATGCCCCTGTGCCTCCCTTGGGACATCATGCATGTCATGCATGTGAACATGATGATGGCTGCTTATATGTGCATGAGGCATAGCATGGGTATGCCCATGACTGTGAGCATACATTGATTGGTGGCCATGACCATGGAGGACTTGAGATTCAGGAGCATGATCTCCGTCTGACATCTTGGTTTAAGAACCCTGAAGAACATGTGTCATTGATTTCTAATCATAGATCCTCTTCACTGTGCAGCACCGTGGATGGGCAGATTACCAGATACGTCCTGAGTCACCACCACAATCAACTGTAAACACCAAGACAAACAGAAGTCCAAAACTGAAGCAGCAAGCAACAAAGTTCCACGCAATAAGGAAAAAGAACAGAAGCAAACAATACATTGATGAATATGGATGATTCCAAATTGACAAATTGAAAACAGAGAGGGTAGATTAGAAACAGTTTCACTGAGGTGTGCAAAAATAAACCAGAGATGTCAGGCTATGAAAATCAAGTAAAAATCAGTAACCATCTTACATAAGTGATTTGCATATGCCAAGGACCAAACAAGGGAAATTAAATTGTTTTTGCTATAATTGGTGAGTAAAAACATATGACGAGCTTGCTTGATGTGAATTGACTTGATCATTTGTGGAAAGTTTCTTCACCTTCAAGACTTTTACATCCTTGTATTGTCTTTCCATAAGCACATCAATACACATGATTTACACTCTCATCATCAATGTTTGTTACCTTATTTTGAATTACATCAGATCCTCAAGTTACCAAATTTCCAACAAATAAGTCCCACGGCAAGGATCAATTGGAAACCAACACAATTGCAGTAGAGACAAATCGAAAAGAGCTGAGGCCTAAATCTGTGTTTCTACTTAGGTAATAGAATCTATAAAGAGAAAAATCATCAGATAGGTGTACCACATGGCCACCTTGATGATTAGCAGAGAACCTGAAGGATTGAAGAATCTTTACCGATAAGCCTCAAATAACTACATAAATGCCCTTTACTTTCTACTTGGCGGTAGGCATTGATCAAGCTATATACACCCAATTAAAAAGGACATAGGAAAAAAAGTCTAAGAGAAAAACTTGTATTTTCATTGTACACAGCCTAAGATCAATTGTCCTCATCTCAAAGACGGAGGACCCAAAAAAAAAAAGGCAAGAAAAGCAGCTGCTAGTACACACCATTTAGATGCTAGCTCAGAACAACTCGCCCACGTATTAGAAGTCATGGTGTAAAATGTGGACAGAATAACAATTGTTCTATTTCCCCATTTACATGCTAGCTCAAGATTACTCCCCCAAGTACTAGAATTCATGGTGTGTTAGCCACTAAACTTAGGATCCACCCAAGACACAACGGTTTGATGCTCTTTGTATTCACACCAGCACAATCTGATTTTTCATTCATTATCTCATCATTTTGAGTTGTCTTCACCTTGAGTTCTATTGTACTCACTGCAATCTTGTCATACACTTTTGAGTTCTCATTCTCTACTCAAGCATTTATTTACAATAACATGTGCATAGAATGTCACAACTGTTCTATTCCACCAGTTTTATCTCAACCACGTTTGGATCCCAAGCTTTGACTGGAATGCATGATTCTAAAAAAGACAGTTATAATTGATGACAATGAAACACAGTGCTGTTTTCTGCTGTTGCAGGTCTGTCATCTGTTGTTGCTGACCATCCATGACTGGTGCCACCTGATTTCAGCCTGGTGACACCTGTCTGCTGCACACTGGCCTGATCATCACCTACTACAGCCAGTGTTTAATGCTCAGCTGCCTGGGTTTCCTGTTCTGCATTATTTTATTGCTGGTTTTCTGCATTTAATGCTTGACAAGTCTGTGTTTCTGTACTGCTGCGTTTACTGAATTTACTGTATCTACAGGCTGGGCAACAGCATTTTCAGGCTTCTAACACTATTTCCTGGCTGTAATCAACCTTCTTTCCCTGTTTTTGCAGTCATTTTGTGATCAGCTTATCTCTACACTGCACAGGAACTTGTGCAAGTCCAATCTGTGCTGTGTTTTGGCTGTGCTCTCTCTGATTTTTTTATTTGCTTATCTTCTCTTCCTATCCTCCCCCAAAGGCATCCCCATGTTGCTCTACCGATGATAAACTTCATGGCCCTAAATATCTCACATGGAGTGCTATCATGAAAGCATGGTTTGTGCAAAAGCAATTACAGTACGTTGTCTTAGGAGCTATTGAGCAGCCCCAACCTCCCCCTCCTCTTCCAAATGATTGGGACCCTATCAACCATGAGGAAGTTGTTCTTACATAAGATTACAATGATGCCCGTGCTTATTCTAATCTTCTCCACTACATTTCTAAAGAGGTTCTCCTAGCAATCACCACCTGTAGAGCAGCTTCGACGGTGGGGGAGAAGCTTCAAATATTATACAAGGCTCCCTTGACCATGTGTGCAATTACCCTCTATGGACAGCTCTAGCAAATGAAGTTTTGAGCCTAAAGATATTGTTCACTCTTTCTTGCTTCGAGTTACACAGTTACAAGATCAACTGCCACACGTGCAATTCGCACTTCCGAAGGCTCGTATTGTGGGAACTATGCTCTATAAGATGCATAGAGTAATGCTACATAATGAGAATGCACATGCAACAGGTGCCACTTGGACAATGTCCCTCGTGGAGAAATTGTTCACTTGCCCAAGCATCCTTTTACAATGATGATGATGATGATGATGATGATGATGATCATGCAATGCAAAGGGGAAGTGCAATAAGGAAGGGAGGCCATTGTCAAGAACAAATGCCAAAACCTATACAATACCAAGAAAGGGAAGGAATCCCCTCTCAACCATGGATTGTCGATATTGAAGGAGGAAGAGGAACCTAATGTTGGTCTTTGTGTGGTACCGAGAACCATGATAAATCTAATGATGAAGCTAGACTTGATACCCCTTAGCCGAAATAGTCAAAGGAGAATTAGCCATTTGGCATGTGAAACATACTCGAGAAAGGACTCATGTGTTGACCAAGTGGCATAGGCACGCTCGAAACTCAACCTTGGGAGAGGGCTTCATGCTAGACGAGAAGTGCTAGGATAGTAGTCCACCATGCAAATGGATCTAATGCGTGAAGAAGGAAGATCTAAACCTCCGCAACTAGAAGAGCGGGGAAAAGTCAACCACCAAGACTATCGGGATATGCTCATACTCGATCTTGAGAGATGGCTCCAATGCTAACCAAGTGTTGTAGGCATGCATGAAACTCAACCTCAAGAGATGGCTCCTGTAACCGGCCTTCCTTCTTGGAATGGGTGGTAATAACCTGATTTAAGAGTTAATTACAGCAATAAATAAGTGCACATAAAATGAAATACACACTTTACCATAACATTCTTGGACAGTAGACTCCCTGTTGGCCCAAAACTGGCGCCCCTTGTGGTATTTCTTTAGCTTTCATTCAATTGGAAGGAGTACAACTTGAGATTCTTTAATCTCCTCCTGCTAACCAATTGCTCTTGCTGTCATAAATGACCAGCAAGCCTTTTGGGTCATTTGCCCCTTGTATCACCTAGGACTTCTTCTCCAATTTGACCCTTGGCTGGCCAAATGCTGCCCCAAATCAATTTGGGATGGGCTGGCTCCTGAAATCCCTTGATAATCTTCAATTATCAGCTGCTGATTTCAGCCCCTTGAGCCTTCAATCTCTGGCACAAATCCCAAGGTGGATGCTAAACCCTAATTTTTGCTGTAAATTAGAGTTTACTGCAGAAATTACAGATCAGCCCACCAAAAATGGCTGAAATCTCCTCCAAATGGCTAAGAATTGCTGAGAATGATTGAGCACAGGCTGAAGGAGATGAGAGAATACTATAGAGAGAGAAAATTCTGAGATCTATCGCGAAGAACTGATCAAAATCAACTGCTGCCCTGCTGTACTAGCCCCAAACGGATGCACCAACAACAATAGGAGCATCAGAGACTGTGATCTTCAGGAGAAAGTACATCAACAGCAATTGCCAACTTCCCAAGGTCAAGCATATGCAATCTCCATCACCAAAATGGTCTCCAATGGCTGGGAAATGGCCCCAAAAGCTGGCAGCAACAATCCAACAGCTCCAAAATGAAAAAACGAGATTTCCCTCTTCCTTCAGCCCTATTTAGCATTTCCTCCACTTGCATGGAAAAGTTTTGCCAAGTGGCAGCTTTCTTAATCCATTTTCAGCAATTTCCAATCATTTAATTAATTTTCAAAATTAATTCTGAAAATTAATTAAGCCCTTAATCCATGCCCAGAAAATTGACCTTGCCCATTCGAAAATTAATTGGCTAGGCCATTTGCAACCCAAAGTGATCCCATACATTAATTGACCCTTGGACAAGCATTAATCCATTAATTAATGCCTAGTCCCTAGTATCACCAATGAAACTTAATGGCCAATTAATGGTCCTAGGGGCAAACTGACATCAAAATTCAACTAGAATCTAACAAGTGTAACTTGTTACAACTTTTGCCTTTGACACCCATCTTTTTCACAGGGTCCTTTGGCCTTCAACTGTGAAAAAGTAGCTTGCATCTCACATGTGCAACACATGTGTATCTTTTAATTGCACATTTGATTAATCCTTTAATCAAATGTCAATTAAACATAAGCAAAGCATCAAAGTTTCACGTCCTCATGACAGCTCCCATGCTAGTCAAGAATCCAAAGGCACATCCACCAAGGTAGTAGTCCACTTATCATGAAAAGAAAACAAACTAGTAGTCTAGGAAGGAACCGTTAATTGAGAAAAAAACACCTCAACCAATAGCAAAGAAAGACGAATGCCAAGATAAGGGAAAAGGATGCCGATCTCAAGAGAGAAGATACTATCTCCTTCTTCATGCTGATGGAAACAAGAATTTTAAAAAAAAACCTTTAGTCTGGATAAAACTAGTAATATAGTTGCAACGTTAGTCCTATAACTAAAATACAAAACCCAACATGAAACAAACCTACGTACCAACCGGTTCATGTTGAGATGTTTTGAATGTTGTAAGCGTGATATGCAACAGAAGTGAATGAAAGAAGGAAGTGTGCAACAAAAGACCTAAAAAAGTATGGCTCACCCTAAGGAAAACTAGCCTAAGATCACTAAGGATGACCTAGCCTAGGGGAAGGTAATGACTAATCCAATCGAGAATACTATGAGGCACTCACTAAGGGGGAGATCTAGGATACACCGCATCGATGGCCAGCCACTAATGAGCATGGATACCAGGGGTGGAGAAACTGCGCTACCTCCCCCCTCTCCACCTCTTTATACCGGCACTACCACTGTCGAAAGGGACTAAGGTTGATTTAGGAATAGGGATTGAATTCAACTTTGGTGTTGGCAGGAGACCCTTGGAGACCCTTACCTAAGGATGAGGTGATTTTTAGTGTGGGTCTAGGACCCTTGGCCTTTAAGCAAAAATTGTTATCTGTATGGTTGGATTTCTCGCAAAATGTATAGAACACATTCTTTTTAGGTAAGTGCAAGGAGAGTCTTTGCAAGGATGTGAGTATGCCAATCCCTTTTCCTTTCAAAGAAGCAAATTGAGCGTCAGCATCATCAAAACCTTGTTCATGTTAGGGTCTATTAGGAAAGACAGGACTAGGTCAAAAGGTGGAGATGATTCCTTTCCACTCCTTGTTTTCTTCAAAGAAGAAGGTGACTCATCAGCACAAGCTGAGGATCTATGTATTTGAACAACCAAGGAGGGTGGTACAATGGCAAGAGAGACATTTCCCACACACCACCACCAAAGGATACAAAATAATGCACTTGCGCATGTGTAAGGCATAATGTTAAAGAGTTGCATTCGCACTAACGATATACCAAGGTATTTAAGTGTCCCACGATGGCCTAAAACCTTGGTCTGCATCAAAGAAAACGTGCACTAAGAATGGACAACCTATTGTAGGTCTAAAGTAAGGGTCTAGAAAATAATAGGAATCTAAATGTGAAGTGAAACTGGAAGGGAAGGGCAGGAATGTGAAGGTGAATGGCAAGCACCAAAATCATACTCAAATAAAACAAAAGGACAAAGGATTACATTGTGGAATATCTGCAATCAACCTTTCTTCTCAGATGCAAATGTTTGTAGTGACCGGGAGGCACGAAAATCGAGATAGTAGGTGTTCGTTATGTGCGGAGAGACAGAGAGAGTGAGAGAGAGCAAAGGAGAGTGTGTGCACAATTCTTGGGTACAATGGCAAGTGTACCTCTTTAGGTTTTTAGATATATATATATATATATATATATATATATATATATATGTGTGTGTAAGTACAAACGCTATGGGTGTGTTCACACCCGAGCACATTAAAACGCACGAGGGCTTTTATTTCCAGCAACTCCCCACCTAAAGACAATTTGCCTTAAGAAAAAAAAAAGAATCAGCTAAGTCTAAGTATGTACAAAGCTGAAATACATATATCTATCCAACTCCCATCATCTGTCGGCAATGAGCAAACCGCTCTACCGGAAGACCCTTCGTGAGAAGGTCTATAGGATTATCATCTGTATACACTTTGACAAGCTCAATGCTCTTGTTGTCAAGTACATCTCTAATGAAGTGGTACTTCACCTATATGTGCTTTGTCTTTGCATGAAAGACAGGATTCCGTGCTAGCATGATAGCACTCTGACTATCACAATGGAGAACATGTAACTTTCTAATGCCAAGCTCTCCCACCAGACGTGAAAGCCATAAAGCCTCAGTGACAGCCACATACTCTACCTCTGTAGTAGACAATGCAACACACTTTTGTAGCTTGGAGATTCAAGAGACTGCTCCTCCTATAAAAGTAAACACATGCCCAAAAGTGGACTTTCTGCAGTCTGCATGACCAACATAGTCTGCATCCGAAAAGCCAACAACAGATGCCTTCTGCTTTCCAAAGCAAATGCACAACTCCTTTGTGCCTTTGAGGTATCTTATAATACCTTTCACTGCTCCCAATGCTTTTTTCCAAGGTTTGCCATGTATTTGCTAACCACTCCCACTGCAAAGGCAATGTCAGGACGTGTAGCAATCATAGTATATATCAAACTGTCAACAGTTGAAGCATATGGTATCTTGGCCATTTCAGCCTTCTCATCATCAGATGTAAGGCTATCCTCTGCACTGAGTTTCACATATGAAGACAATGAAACCCCAATTATTTTTCCCCCCCTCCATATTGAAAAGCTGCAAAACCTTGGAGATATAGGCTATCCTCTGCACTGAGTTTCACATATGGAGACAATGAAACCCCAATTATTTTTCCCCCCCTCCATATTGAAAAGCTGCAAAACCTTAGAGATATACTCCTGCTGAGATAGATAGAGCAATCCTTTTGACCTATCTCTGAGTATTTCCATACCAAGAATGTGATTTGCATCACCAAGATCCTTCATGTGAAAGCTGCCATAAAGACTTTGCTTTAGTGAATCCAAGGCATGAGTATCCCTGCCAGCAATCAACATGTCATCAACATACACAACCAAGATAATCACGCTGCCAACTGTTGCCTTCTTAATGTACAAGCAGTGATCTACTTGACTTCTATAGAAACCTTCATATGCATAAATGTATCAAAAGTATAATACCATTCACTTGGTACTTGTTTCAGTCCATACAAATTTCTTTTGAGTTTACATACCATCTTCTCTTTCCCTTTTTCCACAAATCCTTCAAGCTGCTGCATATATATGTCTTCATACAGATCACCACATAAGAATGCAATCTTTACATCCATCTGTATGAGCTCCATATCTTTAGCTGCAACCAAGCCCAAAATGGTTCTCAATGTAGTCATTTTGACTACAGGAGAAAATATCTCATCAAAGTGAATTCCATCTTCCTGCTTGTACCCTTTCGTAACCAATCTTGCTTTGTACTTTGGTGAGGAACCAAAAGTGACCATCTTGTAAACCCATTTGCATGGAAGAGTTTTCTACCCTTTAGATAACTACACCAAGTCCCAAGTGTCATTTTTCTCAAGAGATTCCATCTTTGACAACATGGCTTTATAACATTTCTTGTTGTCTTATATGTCCATTGCTTCCTTGAAGCACAACGGTTCACCACACTCTATCAACATGACATAATCAGCCACATTGTTTGCACCCGGAACAAATCTGTTAGATTGTCTAGCAGCCCTAGACGATCTCCTAACCCAATGGTCATTGTTTACTGGCTATTCTTGCAAATTTCCATTTTTCAAAATGCTATCCTGGCATTACAGCCTATAAATCAGCATTAACAGCTTGCTGTCCTGACTGTTCTTGCACATGTAGTGGCTCATTATCATAGGCAATAGTTAGCTGATCATTTCCAACATCATTTCTTGCATTTACAGGTTCATTTACAGCAAGTATTTGTTGCTGTATAGTGGGCACATTTTGCTATCCAAAAGGTATTTCTGCCCAGAATACAATCCTATGGACCTCCTTAGTCTTTTCGGGCTGTTTGTGCATGCCATCTTCCCAGAAGATAATGTTATTGCTACATACTATTTTCCTTTTCTCGAGATCCCACAATTTATAACCCATTTCACCCTCGTCACCATATCCTAGGAAAATACATTTTACAGGACTTTGGCTCAAGTTTGCTGCATTTTTCTTTACGAATGTGCACAAAAGCCTCACAACCAAACACTTTCAAATGAGCATATAAAGGTGGCTTGCCCGACCACACTTCTTGGGGAACTCCCCCCCTCAAAGACCTGTTTGGTGACCGATTAATTAAGTGAACGGCTGCCATAAGAATCTCTGCCCAAAAACCATGGGGTAATGCAACATGAGACAGAATCGTACAGACCTTATCCTATATAGTCCGATTCATACACTCTACAACTCCATTTTAGGACGGATTATGAGGGGCAATGAGATCCCTCTTTATCCCTTTGCTGTCACAAAATGCTTGAAAGGCCTTGGACACATATTCCCCACCATTATCAAAGCCAAGACATTTAAGTGTCTTATCTATCTGATTTTCAACCAATGCTAAGAATTTTTTAAACTTGTCAAACACTTCATCCTTGCTACGAATAGGATAAACCCATATCTTCCGTGCAACATCATCGACAAAGGTAACAAAATATTTATTTCCCCCTAAAGATAATCCTAACATTTGACATACATCCAAATGTACTAACTCTAGAGGAGAAGATTTCAAAGAAAGAGACTTTATGAGACGTCCGTGCATGTTTGCCATATATACAATGATTACAATGCTCAAAATCAGCATAACGAAGACAAGGCAAGTAACCCAAAAGAGAGAAAGCACTTTCATTCATGTTTAACTCATGTGTCCCAACCAACCATGCCACAAAGAAACACTTGGCTGCTCGGTCACAGCAACAATATGGTCACGCACACTAGATACATGAAGTGGATACAAAGTATCACTATTGCAACCTCTGGCAATCACTCTTAATCCCTTATAGATCTTCCATTTTCCATCGCCAAAGGTGGTATCAAAACCATCATCATCTAGCTGCCCTATACTAATCAAGCTCCTCTTGAGCTGAGGTACTTGCCGTACATGCTGAAGTGTAAAGACAGAGCCATGCTGAAACTGTAACTGCACGCTGCCAATACTTGCAATCTCACATGCATAGTTGTCCCCAAGATGGACAACACCATGTCGATCCCCTGCATAGGCAGAGAACCACTCACGATGAGGGGTAACATGAAAGGAAGCACATGAATTGAGAATCCAAGTATGCATGTCATCATCTGTATCTCCAAGTAAAGCATGTGCACCAAAGTGTGAAGAGACAAAGAGAACGTCACTCTCACTATCACTATCATGAGTGACTACATTCACCTCTTCAATTTTTACACTGCTCTTTTTAGGCTGACTGTCCTTCTTCTCTTCCTTGCTATCATCTGTCTTCTTGCCTTTTTCTTTCTCTTTCTTCCATTTATAGCAATCACGTTTAAAGTGACGCTTCTTATCACAATGATGACATTCAACATCTTTGCCATGTGATTTACTACGTCCCTTGCTATCATATTTGCCCTTTTGTTGTGATCTGCCCCTAGTATGCAAAGCACTGGAAGACTTACTGGAAACATTGTTCTGCCAATTCATTTTTCCCATAAGTAGAGCACTCTCTACATCAACATACAAAAGGATCACATTAGAATTGCTCATAGTAGTCCTGAATGTATCCCAACTCTCTGAGCAGAGTGCAAAGCAAGAAAGTAGCCTTAAATCCCTCATCAATCATGAACTTCAAGGCAACCTATTGGCTGAAAATGGAGTTAAACTCACTCAAGTGAGTAGACATTGTTGTACCCTCGTTCATAAGCAAATCCATAAGCTTTTTCAGCCAATATACTTTGCTTGCAGCACTCTTCAATGCATACAGTTCTTCCAGTCTAGTCCATATAGCATATGCAAAATCCAAACCTTCAATGTTGAACAGCAAGGCATCAAAAATCGATAGCTCTATGGTTGAGCGTGCAAGCTCATTTAACTCGTCCCAATCGTCCTATTCCATGTCTATGGGCTTTGCCCCTTTGGTTTTGATCGGCTTTGCCTGCTTCTTTTGCAACAAGATATTGTAGCACTGCTTTTGCCAAACTGCAAAGTTATGTGCACCTTCAAGCTTCTTTATGTGCTTCTTTATGAGAAATCCCAAATTTTAGTTGCAATTTCTGTTGATCATGTACCCACGGGCATAAAATTTGACACAAACGGTCAAAAGCCCCAAAATTTTAGTGCTCAAAGCATCAACCACACATCTGCATTTTCTCTGTCATGCATAGAACAGGCCAATTTTGTCAAAATAGAGCAATTTCAGCAAAACCCCCAAATTTTACCAAGTGTTGATGTCCAAATTGTGTGGAATTCAACCTGCATGTACATAAACTGACCAAATGCTGCATAGATTTTGCCCAAACTGCAAAAGCCCCAAATTGTACGGGGTCCAATATGCATCAATGTCGAGAAATTGGGTAAATTTCAGCCCAATTTGTACATGTACATGAAAAGCCCCAAATGTCAAGGACAAAATGCCACAAATCCCTGTAATTTCTGAGATAGATATCACTGTTGCATCTTACTCACACCAAATCTGGACAAATCCCCAAATTTTCCAAGTCCTGCATGCACTAATTTCAGTGAAATTGACAAAATTTCACTAAATGTGAAAAACCCCAAAATTCCCGGGTAAAGATGCACCGACTTTGCAATTTCTGAGTCAGATTGTCCAATTCTGCGTTAAGATCCCCAAATTCAGGAAAAGCCCCAAATTTTTGGACCTAAACCTGCATAGATTTGCACACTGTGCTTGCGCGCATGAACACCCGGAGGAGAGAAGGCAAATTCAAGGAGATTTTGAAGAAATAGAATATCTCCCCTTTTTTTTGTTTGAAAGATGTGACGGGTCCATTGACCCCGTTTGACTGTCCCGCCATGCGCGACCTGTCCCGACAACTACTGCCTGCCCACTGCTGCACGCGCTGTCCGTTGGACCTGTCCGTCGACTGCCTGCTGTGGCGTGGTCGTCGCCTAGTCGCCTGCAGCCCTGTGGTCGTCTCCTGGTCGCCTACAGTTGTGTGATCCTCTGCAGCCCGTCAAGCTTGCAAACCAGATTGTCCATCGAACGTTCCACCTGGGCTGCGACCTGTCGACAGCTGCCTGACCGCCGCATTAGTCCCGTCTAACTGATGTTGACCCCTCAATTCTGTTCGCACGCTAGCAAGCGCACTATTGTTTGCTTCGTCTCGAGAAGTGTGCACTCCTTGCTACTCTGATACTAGTTTGTAGTGACGGGTTAGGCACGGAGATCGAGACAGTTAGTAGTTACGCACAGTCAGATATATATATATATATATATATATATATATATAGAGAGAGAGAGAGAGAGAGAGAGAGAGCACAAGCAGAGAGTGAGCACGTTTGTAAGTACAGTGACAAATGTGTACCTTTAGGTTTTTAGATAGAGATATATGTGTAAGTACAAGTGCTAAGGGTGTGTTCACACCCGAGCACATTTAAAGGCACAAGGGCCTTTATTCCCAACATTTACAACCATTAACTCCTTGCATTGTGCAACAGTTTTCCAAGTTTTTCTTTGCTGTCTTTGCCTCTTCTCAGCCCTATTTTCAGATCTGTCCCTCTTTTTAGCCTTTGAAAACTTTGTGAACAGCTTCTCATCATCATCTTGGAAGCCTAAATCTTTTCCACGCAGCAAAGCATCAGCTGTACTTGCCATCACTATGCGTTGTGACATGTTGGTCATGGAGGTCTTTATTCAAAAATTCCTAATTCCTTTAGAACAGTACTTCTCTACTTACTCGTGAAAAAGGACACCTCAATAAGAAGTAACATGTTGCAATGCATCCAAAAACTTCTTGTATTGCTCCAAATTTTTGCATTGTGAATCATGATGCATCCAACTTATTCCAAACAGTATATCCACTTCAAAGGTACTCGCCAACCAATCAGAAGCAAACATTTGCTTAAATTGTATCCATGTTGACAATTCTCTACCTTGAATTAGAAGTGAGGACCACCACTACCATGCATTCCCCTTCTACAATGTATTTCCCTTCAAGAAAGTGGTTGCCTTTCAAATCTTAGAGTATTCGGTGAAATTACCTCCCAAAGAGGCTACATCAAATTGTGTTAGAATTTGCCAATTCAAGGAAGTGCCCAATGTAATTTGTGTGGCATGCACACTTATTAGAGTGTCAAAGTGTGGTGTGTCTTAGGACTTTAAATGCAGTGACACTTGGCTCTAAAGTTAAGTTAATCCAACTCTAGTTAGAGTGTGGGAGGTCGCTTAGGTCAACCTTAGACATTGGTTGTACTTTCTACTTTTATTCTACCATTCACACTTGTGGGCTAATACTCTTGAACTCACACCATCTATTGTTCACTATTCACTCATTTCTCTCCCCTCCATGGCCAATTGCTTCTTATATCACAACCACACACATGGGTTTCATCTCATCAACGCCAACCGGTACCAACTCGTGTGGAGGAGGAGTTGTCCACCCAATATCGCACTACTACTGCCCTAGCAGCCATCATCACCCACTGCTACCTTGTGCGCCACTAGCCTGAAGTCAACACCCAACTCCAATCGCTACCGCCTCTACCTTGTCAATCTGCTTCTTAAAAATGCAGAGCAGCATCATTGCTGCTCTACCTATTAACAGCTTGAACCGCCACCACTCAGTGTTCCCCAAAGCACCACTGCCCAGCCACTTGCTACATCTGCAACTCCACTTCCCAATTTGCTTTTTGCCTGCAGCTGATGCCTCGCTAACACTGCTCTTGCAGTGCCATCGCGACCTATTCTTGCAACGGTGGTGCCCCAAACTGCACACTACATGCACCACTCTGCCTAACTGCCTACTCCTTGGCCACCACACCACCACCCGCAATCTGCACTACCAGCTATGCCACCTTGTGCAGCCCTTTGTGCACCTCAACCGCCCAACACGCATCCCGAAGAGGTGAAAGCACACAAATCTTTGGGGCTTTTGCCTGATTTAAAGTCCCATGAGCAAATCTTCATTGAAATCGCCAATATTGAGCAATTTCTTCAACATTTCAGTGAGAGGGGCTTTTGCAATTTTTAGATCCAGCATGCATCCTAAGATGCAGGGAATTTACCAGTCACTATCAACATGCATCTTGAGGCAACATTTCAATGAATCCTGCAGCTGTAAGTATAAAATCTGTTTGATTTCTCAAAATTTCTTTTGAGGAAATTCGAAGTTTTTATGTTTCACGTGTTCCAAAATAGCAAATAGGACCTTTGCATTCTACTTGCCATATCCAAATACATTGGGCCTTATATTCCAAGCATTGGTTGCTGCATACCAAAAGGAGTTGTACCACACATCCCCTTATACAATCCTTAACCCACCATAGGGTGAAATAAAATACCACTACCAAAGTATCCTAGCTGCCCCATACTTGCACACATGCCTTGCTATCCAAAATCCATTGCATTGGCACTACCAAGATGACCTTGCATTTGCATGTCTTGTCCCACTAGCACTAGTTGCTTTTGCTCATAGACAACATTGGGAGCATCTTGAGATAGTTTTGGCATTTCCTTCAGTACATCCTGTTGTCTCAAAGCCCTAGAGGATGACTTTTCCTCTTTTTACCCTTGCTGATCATCGCATTTATTGGCCTAGAGAAACTCACTTCTTGCTCTAAACCCACATTTTTTCTCCCTGCTGCCCGGATTGCACATTTGTTCCAAGATTATGCATTGCATTTTCCTATTGCTTTGTGTTTCTTCCGATGGCGAAGCTCATTATGACTTGAACCCAAATCACTATATGATGACATGCTTGCTATAAATGCACTCAATTGATCACAATTGCAGTAATATGCAACTTCACCAACTTGCACACAGATGCCTGGGGCCCATGTACTCAAGGGAGTTGATGGTATCCTAGCAATAGAACCATGCAACAAACCTTGCTCATAGCCACATGGAACAAAAAAGGAGAAAAGTGGTTCGAACCAAGCCCGGGGGGGGGGGGGGGGGGGGGGGGTGTTGTTTTGCAATCGAAATGTGGAGGCTCCATTCCAGCCGGGAAGGGAGACAAAGGAAAATTAAAAAATAATTCTACATCAGACAACTTCACAAGTATTCAAAGACACTCTAGAGTCTAAAAGTGTACTTTAAACACTACATTGATCATTGTATGTGCCATGAATGGTGCTAGGAATTGCGTGCAAGATATATCGTATTATTAAGGTCAACTAATGTTGCAAAATTGAAAATTTCAAATAAGACTTGATTACATATTACAAAGTGCAAACAATCAAAAAAAGTTAAAACTCTAATGATTAAACTTTAGAATCAAAGAGTCAAGACTCAAGAGCCAAGAGCCATAATTTATAAATACTAAGGAAGGAGTACTCAATAAAATATCCAAAAGATACATCACGTGTCATGATTACACTGGGAACTAGGCTCTAGAGTCTAGCAACTAGTCTCTAGTACATCAAAAAGATACATCAATGATCATACATCATACATCATACATCATATACTCCAAGACTGAAGCTCATATTAGTCATGACATTGATGTCAAAGTGGCATGATAACATCGGACATCCTCAAGGCTGAAGTCCTAGCCTCTAGGACCTCAAGACTCATCAACCATGTCACCAGTGCTCTCCTCTGCTACTTCTTGTGCTACCTCCTCAATCTCTCCCGAGTTTGGGACCTGCCCTACTCTATGCTCCTCCTCCTGCTTCATCTCCCACTCAATAAAGGGATCAGCCCTTGCAATCACACTGTTGCAAAGCATACATAGGTTTCATTGATGAAGAGAAGATCATTGGCCTTCTGCACACCAAGGTTGCTCCTTTTCTTGGATGCAATGTGGCTGCAAGAGCTCCACAATCACTCCCAACAAGAGGAGCTAACAACCTGGCTCAAAATGTGAACTACTAGGTGCTAAAGCTCAGGGAAATCGTATCCATAAACCTCCCACCATAGAGAACCACTTCTAGTGAACCTCTCCACCTTTGCATCACAACCATATAAACCACGGAAATTCCAATAGAGTGCAAGTTGATTCTTCATTGTGCGCCTCATCTCAATATCAAAAACCATGCACTCCAAGATGCACCTCCAACTGTCACCCGCCTCCTTGTCACTCTCTTGCCCACAACCCTAAAACTTCGGGTCCAACATATGTGTTGTTGAATGCAAAGGAGACACATAGGCATCTTAATGTGTCACACATAAGGTATGGATCTCATCATATTGAACCTCATTTGGCACCAATTCCTCTAGGCCCTCGATCATCCTGTCCATAGTCTCGTAGACCTTGCCAATACATGGCTACATCACGTCTCTGAGGCGCAATAAGTGTATGACGGGCTGAACCATGGTATCAATCCTCTTCACCTCATCCCTAAATCCCATGTCCTCAATTGTGTCTATGCTTGACATCCTTGTAGAAGTAGAAGCCAAAGGAGAGCTCCTAAACTCATCACTGATAAATACATGTCTCAATGCACCATTGCACTCCCTTGAAAGACCCAACATCAAGAAGTTATAAGTGTCAGTAGGGGATGCAGCAATGGAAGCATATATGAATGCTGAAATAGACTATTGAACACAAGACAAAGAAAAGAAGAACATGCAAAAGAAAAGAACTTAGAAGAATGCTTAGAAATGGAATCCATATACCAAACACGAGACAATTGTCAGCAAAGTATTTGTTAGCTCATGTATAAGTCTGTGCATGCCAATTGGGCTGGACACACTAGTCATTATTTAGATATTATTTTAGAAATTTTTGTGTGGCATTTGAAGCATTTTATGCCAATCGACCAACATCAAATGTTGGCTGACCAGCTGCCATATTTGGCATGTCTTGGGCCTATTTATTCAAGGGCTCCTCCTCCTCCCCGTTTAGTCATCATCATTCTTCAAGTGGTCTTCCTGTTGGAAAGAGAAGCCAATGCCAATGCCCAAGCAGCCAATGACTCACTATTGTACGTATCATTCTCATGTTTGGTATATGGATTCCGTTTCCTAAGCACATCTCTGAGTTCTCTTCCTTTGCAGTATTCTTTTGTTTTCTTTCTCTTCTATCTTGTGTTCAACAGTTTATTTTAGCACTTATCTATGCTTGCATTGCTGCACCACTTCTAACAACAATTGCATGCAAGAGTGAGTCACTAGCTGCATGGACACTGGCATTGGCTCCTCTCTCCAACAAGAAATCCACCTGGTGAACAAATGATGATAACTGAGGAGGATGTTGAGCTAAAACATGCGTTACAACTAATGCATTTTTAAACAGCCCCAAAACACACTTAATTAATGAAAAACACAAATTTGGTGTGTAGTTCGAGAGAGTTTCAATGGTCCCCCAAAACCCTAAATTTTTGGGGCACCCTTCAACATCTATAAATAGATGGGCAATATTCTTTTGTGAAGGTTTCTCCCTCTATCGTGCAGATTTCAACCATCAGCCACCTACCATCTATTGTCCAGCCATCACCAACTACAACCCATCACTATCCAACCCTAGGCACATTGTTTTCAGCCATCGCCTTGCTATTTGGAGGTCTCCACCTACTACGACTTCATAGCACCTAATCAGCCTACATTTTCAGCATCTAGTGCCAGGTGACATGCTACTGCTATCTCTCCCATCAAGCAACTACTGCAGTACCTGCGTTTTTGCTATCCAGCAAGCCATCTACACCAACAAACATCTCTCCTATTATTGCCTCAACTCCCTAACACTTTGGTAATCAAATTTTGGTGGTTCCCACACTCCAATTGGTGGTCACAGCACTTGGGATCCGTCTTCAATGGACGTCACTCTCCAACATTGCATTGCGTTGCCCTTGGGCATTTTGTACACTCTTACGTTCATTTACAGCATTCATTCACTTCAAAGTTTCTTCTCTCTGTGCTTGTCTTTGTGTTTGAGTTTTGAGTTTTGCGTTTTGCATTTAGGATTTTAGTTTTGCTTGTGCCTATTTAAGTCTTTGTGTTTCAGTCTTGATCGTACATGCTGCGTTTCCTCAGTGCAAACCCTAGCATATCTTCACAAAGGAGCCCCACTACAATAATGATAATGTGCCTAGCCTTGACAAGCATGCACAAACTCACATGAGCTGACAATCCTGCTAATAATAAGCAAAGCGAGTGTTAGAGTATTTGAGGAGAATCTTTTTAGACTTCTTTGAAAATTCATGGCAAACATATTGATGGCTCAGCACAAATGTCACCATCTCAGCAGCTTTAGTAATGGTGAGTTTAACCCATGAAAGCTTACCAATATCCTTGAGAATATTATTTAAAGTGAGCCATGCAAAAACAAACTATAATGTGGAAATAGTAGCGCTCAACTATGGCACCAACTACTATATTTGTTGGCTCAATATTGGCCATGAATGCCACAAAAATATGTGGCCCAACAATCTTAATGCTATCTATCCACTGATGGGCAAGTACATCAGCACTCTTGCATGTGCCTAAAGCATCATGAGATGAAACAAACTGCATCTCACCACAAGAATATGCTACTAGTCCATGAGTGGATCCCATGGGGCTATCACTCCATCCATTTGCACGATCAATGTCACACCATGGCATGTCCAAAGCATCTTCGTATCCTCTACAGCCTGCTCAACCTTGCGTCTCTCCCTCGCCAAGAGAGTACGCAAGTTCTCTGATGATGGTGATATGTAAGTGGTGTCATATTCAACAACCTTCTTCAATGTTCCATTCAAGAACTCCGACCTAATTGATTATTAAACACAATACACATCATGATTTTAGATTTCATGCATGTAGTATTGGATACAAACTTCAAAGATCAAAATCGGGATTTATCATTAAATTTTATTCCATTAAAATTTAATACATAAACAACAAAAATTTATTATTATACAAAGTTTACCTTGCAGTATGAAAGGCAATGTGATCCGCATAGCAAAAGCGAACCACAGCAGCATTGGTCATTGCTCCTTCTATACATCCCATGAAGCCTCGAGGATACTCTATCATCGTATGCAAGGTATATCAAAAGTAGATGCCCCAACCTCCAATACACTCTGGACATGTGAGGATGAGGGTGTAGTCGTAATCGACATCGGAGAAAGTGTAACCAATGCTGCTCATCGAATGCATGTGGTGGGATCAACAACCACGCATCACCTTGACCGGGCCAAGGCATCTTGATGTGTTGCATGTGCCTCGAGCTCTTGGCTCTTCTTGGGAGTCATTTATGTACAGAGCGCACCTCTTTTCCTTCCTCCCCCAAGAAATGAGCATGCGCCTTATTAGTCCCACTTGTGCACCCATAAGGACATAATTTGCACGTCCATCAATATGCTCCACCATAAGCACAACGCTCAGCATTCACTTCATCCCACCATGACCAATCTCTAGGTGCATTGCACCAAGTTTGGCCTTGGGAGGAGCAAACAATAGCCATTATGATTTTTGTGATGAGTGGGCAATGAGTTGAAGCCACAGAGAGAGAAAAAGAGAGAGGGAGGGAGAGAGGGAGGGCGCTCCTGTAACTTGTCACCTATGAGTAGAGAGAGAGAAGAGAGGAGAGAGAGAGCTAGCTAATTATTACAAAGAGGGAGAAGGAGAGAGCCCAACCTACAAGCAAGGCATGACGAGGTGGATAGAGCAAACAGAGTAGGTAAGGAGCGAGCAAATGGAACATGTAGAGCAAACGATACAGGCAATGCTCAAAAACGAGCATCACAACCAATAAGTGGCCATGCAGGAACATTCTGTACCTGGCATGGAACAGCCTTGTTGAAACATTCCAAGCAAGGAACGTTGTGACGTGGAACAAGGAACATTTCACCTACAAGAAACATGATTTCTGTTCCTCTGCATTAGGGAACAACATTCCAACGTTCCAAGGCCCATTCCACCCATTTTATGTAGCCATGGCCTTCTTTCTCAAAGAGAATGGTAATGACCTCATTAATCAACAATTACTACAAGCATAAAATTCACATAGACTGAAAATGTAAATGTTACCACTTAATCTTACACACAAGTGTCTCGGGCCTACCTACTCAATGGAGTTGATGGTATCCCGACTATGGAACCATGCAATGAGCCTTCATTCTCCGAGAGGGTGGTAATGACCTCATAAATTAACAATTACAACAAGCATAAAATTCACATAGACTGAAAATGCAAATGTTGCTGCTTAATCTTGGACGATGGACAGCCTATTGGCCCCAAAACTGGCACCTCTTGTGGTATTTCTTTATCTTGAATTGCAATTTGGACGGAATACAATGAAATTCCTTGAATCTCCATCACTCTCCAATTGCCTCTTGCTGTCATAAATGACCAGCAAGTCTTCAAACCGATTTGCACCTCCATTTGTTCGGGGATTTACCTTCAATTGTGCTCCTTGGGTGACAAATGTTTGTTGACTAAATGGCCACTTGAATCTCCTTAAATAGCCCCAACTTTAGTGACTGAAATTCAAGTCTCTATGCCTTCAATTTTTTAGCATGTTTTCCAAGGTGGCTGTCAAAGCCTAATTTTTAAAGTAAATTAGGGTTTACAACATAGATTAGTCAAAACCTCTACCTCCAATGGCTAGAAATCGCAGAGAAAGGATAAGAATAGGCTATAGGATGAGAGAGAGTGATAGGGAGAGAGAAAATTCAGACTTCCATCACAAGAAAATAGAAGAAATCAACTATTGCCTTATCTAGATAGCCATGCAAGCCGTCTCCACTAATGGAACACCCCAAATATAATGTTGCTTGGCTGAAACAAAACCCTCAAACTGTTGTCACCTACTACCGTAGCCTCTTCTAGGTATGTAAAATTAATTTCATAAAGCCGGATAATGCTAAAATTTGTTTTGGAGGGCAGCCACCTAGCAAAACTTGCCTATGAATGTGAGAAAAAAGTTTTTGAGACACAGAGAGAGAGGAAGAGGGTCATTCCAACATTGTGCAAGTTGTGACAGAGAGAGAGAGAGAGAGAGAGAGAGAGAGAGGACTATCATTTCTACTGCAAGAGTTGACACACCATTTTCAAACCAATTTATCACCCAAGTTATCCTAAGCACTCTTAACTCAAAACTGGCATTAATTAATTGATTAATGCCAATTCCCTAGTGTTGCTACTAACATTAATGGCTAATTAAATGTTCTAGACTAAGTTTTGACATTGAATACCACCCAGTACTTGTCAAACGTAACTTATTACAACTATTGCCAAAATTCCCCACTCATCACCAAGGTTACTAAGGTCTCACTGTCACTTAACTGACATGAATTTCACATGTATACCTCTCGTGCACAACTTAATAAAGCCAAAGCTAAGCATTAAAAACACACAACATAGAGTTTTCTTCAAATCCATACTGGTACCAATTTGGATCTCCATAGTGACTTATAGTCGGTTCCTATATCATTGAAGAAGTAGTATAGACAAAATCAAACTCACACAAAAATGGATTGCACAAACCTACCACCAGGCTTAATTGCAAAGAGTTTGAACTCTCACCTATATCTCAAGTGGATAGTTTTTCCTCAATTAGAAGGTGATCAATCTCGTAAGCAGAGTACTCCAGCTGAGATGTACCTTATCAAGGAATATGAGACGAAAAAGAGCTAGGCCATTGTGAATCATCCATAAAAGAAAAGTTAGTAAACAAAGCATTATCCTCCAAATCAAGACCATAATGCCTCCTCAAGGCCTCCATTGAAGTTAACATGTCATTCATATATCTCACACAAAACCAAGCTCTCTATGATAGCCACAGGAATCAGGATACTCTTTAGAAGAGCACCAACTCTAATACCATATTAAGAGTGAAGAAAAGCTAGGGTTTGCACAAAGAAAACACCAAATGTACAAATAAGACTAAAACACTAACTTAGACAAAATGCAAAACACAAAAACACAAACACAAACAGAGGAGAAAGAGAACTTTGAAGTGAATAAATCAATGTCATAAATGAATGAAAGAATGTACAAAATGCTCAAGGGCAAAGCTATTCGGCAACTTGTGGCTCTCATGGGAGTGGGCTAAGGGAGTAGTCAAAGTGTAACGCCCACTAGAGATGGATCCCAAGTATTATAACCACCAAGCAAAGATAAGAGAGAGTTGAATATCAAAGGGCAGCAAGCTGGTCACAAAAATGCATTAATCTGAAGGCAGAAACTAATAAACACAAGTGTGTCACCGATCAGAGCCTTGAGTCTAGACACTAAGACTGTAGGCGGCAAGGCAACAAGTGAGAAAGGTTTGTTAGATGGCAAATGGACCTACACTAATGGAATCACCAATTGATTGATGCACGAGATGGTTGAACAACAGGGCAGCTTGCAAAACCTAAAAACAGAATTGTCTAGGGTTGTAGGAGCAATCGCCAATAGCTAGGAACAGTGAATGGCAACAATGGACAAGCACCAAGGACTAATGATGACATAGCAGTTGTTTGCAAAGGCTACACAACCACTCAAGGAGATACTGAAGGTGGAAACCTGTAAACAAGGATGGGCAACATGGTAAGCAACCTATCTATTTATAGATAGAGAAGAATCCTCCCAAATTAGGGTTTTGCTTATGGGACACAAACACTCTCTAGGACTACACGCTACTTAACAAAACTTTTGGTAATTAACATGTTTTGGGGTTGATTTAAATGGCTAATGAGTTTGTAATGTATTTTTTGCTCAACAAGGCGGTCACTCTCGCTGATGAAGAACCTCCTATAGTAGAAGCACCATCAATTGGATCATTGAAAGCCACAACCTCATCAAATACCCCATCCCTGCTCACCTCAATCTTTCTTTTCTTCAGAGTCATAGAGCAACCTAAAGCCCTTCGTGGTCGTACTATAATCAACAAAGATAAACTTGACATCGGGTTGAGCTTGCCCCATTTCTTCTTGTTTGCATGCACATAGGCATCGCACCCAAAGATGCAAAAATGAGGCATAGAAGGCTTCTTCCCAAAGAAATTCTCATATGGAATCATGTCCTATAATGCTGAAGTCGAAGACTTGTTGTGGATATAGACATATATTGTTGTAGCAACCGCCTCACCTCAAAGGGAATGAGGAAAACTACAATGCTCCAATATCCAACGGGCCACTCAAGTACGGTCCTATTGGTGCATTCCACCACACCACTCTCAAATGGTGTGTTCAAATGAGAATACTTTATCCAAAACCTGTGCTCTTTGCAAGACCTACCAAAAGCCTTCAAGCAAAACTCTCCACCATGATCTACTCTTACACCAGGAACCTTAAAAGAAGTTTGTGTTTTAGCAAACACCTTTCAATCACAAAAATTGGAGTATGCCTCACTTTGTACTCCGAAAAATATAGCCACACATGCCTACTAAAACCATCAACAAATAAGCGTTAGATATTTGGTATTTCAAACGGAGACTATCCCCATTGGTCCACACAAGTTGTTATGCACCAACTCAAGTGGAGTAGTAGCCCTATGAAAAGCAAAGAAGACTCAAAGAGGAAGAAAAGTTATTGCCAAGTGAGCCAATTGCATTGAATCTGATGTTGTTAGGGGTGCTACATGTCTGTCTACAAAAATGAAAAACTATGCTGCAAATTTTTAATAATATTACTTTTAAGAATACTCACAATTTCAAATGCTTTACGATTTTGAAAATGAGGATCGGTTTCATCAATCTTTCAAACACAAACAACATGCCAATGTAGTTTTCTACAAATACTTATGTCTTAGATGAAAAGAGAATAAAGAATATTCACCCCTTGCTTACACAAAGATGCATACTTAGAAAGCTATGGGAGAACGCAAGAACTGACTCAATAGACCTCAAGCATATGATGGGGAGACCTTGGACAAGAGAAACAACTTGTTTCTCAAGTTCCTAAATATTGCATTAGCTCATGGTACCTAAAGGAGAAATTTCTCAAACTTGTTATGTCACGTGACAATTTGCTAGAACAATCTTGCCACTTGTGGCACACTCTCCCTATAGTTTAAATTTACAAAATTGTGATTTGAAAATCTAGCCAAGATCAAAGAACCAAAAGCTACCTATGTGGGCTATCTCTCAAGTAGAGCACACAAAGACAACTACAAATCGAGTGAGCTACTACCTCAAGCGATGGATACATCTCATGTATCCAAATGTGCACCATCACAACTAACCAAAAAGATGGGTAACTTCTGAATTTTAAGAAGTTGATAATGTCCCACATACTAGGAAGAGGGAAAATTTAAAATTAATAATAATAATAATAAATCCAAGGCATTGGGAATCCAATCTTGCTCCTAAAGTACCAAGATATTCACCATAGCAATTTGTCATTCACCCATTCTCTTTGTCAAGAAAATATTAACTTTCCATGTCTCTGTGTCAATTACAAGCTAGTTATAAAGAATTAGTATATCCTAGAAAGACAAAAACTTTCCAATGTATATCTTGAGACCCAAGTATATGAGAGGGAGTCTTACAGGCACGTACACCAAAACAGCCGTAAATATTCACTGTGTTCCTGATGAAGTTGTGGGAGCGCCTTCTAACTAGCATGTGAAACTACCCTCCATCCTGGCTAAGTGTGCCACCACACATTAGAAAGATTTTGCACGTGGTCAACATTTGGATGCAAAGGTTGCAGCACCTATGCAGCTGCAGTCCAGGCGGAACTAAAAGAGGTCAGGCGCAGATGTGGACACCAATAGCCAGATGACGAAAGTGTGGAAAGCAATTTAAAAGATTTGGAGCAAGGCATGGGCACAGCAGCTGAGTCATCCAGAGAAGGAAAGGAGTAGAGCAGCTGAAGTCCTCAGCAAGCTCCAGATGTCCATTCATAGTAGATCTTGTGCATGACTTTCTTCTCAGAGTCTGCCATTTGGAAGACCCATTGCATGCGTACAAAAGCGCAAGTTGCAACGGCTGACAATGAGTTTCAGTGCCTACTGAACATGACCTTAAGACAGCACGTTGATTGTTACGTTAGAGCATCAAAGTCGCTCGTTTAACAAACTCAAAATTTGTGACCACACGCAAGTCATGGCAGACACGGCTACAAATGCATGTAATGAGCAAAAGGAGGCAAAAAGAGAAGTACCTGGTATTTGAAAGACCATTTGAAGCAGGGGATTGGCATCACAAACACAAGACAGCCTGGGCCATGCGTTCCGAAATTTGCAAGCTTTTTTGGATGTGCTAATGTTGATTGCGCTTCAAGTGCAAAAAAAGGTAATATTGAGACACTGTACGCATATCGCCCTGCATTAATCAGCGCACAAAAACACAATCTTGTGAATGTATTGATCAAAAAAACCTGCGTTCCCCGGAAAGATTACCCTAAAACTACTGTATTTCGCCAATTTTGCAGGTGAGCTTCCTGTTCTACTGTTGTTAGAAGCCTGCTTGTTTCGGCGAGAAAAGAACGGACAGTCGTTCGCAGCTTTGAAGCACAGGAGGCGCAAAAAGCAGTGTTTGGTCGTACTCGTGAGAAGCTTTGTGGTGGGATCTTACCTTCAGAGGTTGTCTGCAAGGTGCTTCACAATTTTGTGTGCAAGACGCGACAACGGGCCTGATATGTTCTGCTGCATGTAACCACCATTCTAGCTCCTCGACGATTGGAAGAGGAGCGGGCTATGGCGAACTTCAGGCACAGAAGCAAAATATTCGACTAAAACCAACGACAGAAAATTTAAGCAAAAAGTTGTCACAGGTAATGTTTTATTAGGTATCTATCATCCGCCCTCTCGTCTAGCCATGGCCCATCGTTCGTTCCCTCTCTTTTACAAATAAATGAAATCAACCATTACCAATTTACTACTTATTCATAATGTATAAACCAACATAAAAGACCAAATATCCTCTTTCATTTATTGACCCTAGGATATACTCATACAACAAATAGTGACAATCCACCAACTCTCTCAAAATTTCTAGTTCGCCTAGCTCGCTCGATTATCTTTGTCCTTCACACGTCGCAAGCATACCCTTGTCCATTACTAGCATTTCCTTTTGGGCCTTGGCAAAGTTTACTAGCATTTTCCATGTTCATGGAAAACTTTTTTTCGAAGTCAATATAAAAACCTTCAACATTGATAGTTTACAAGTTTTCTCTTAGATTTTCACATGTCTCTAGTCTCATTAGAAGTATGATGACCCAATTTTTGGAATTGGAAAATCTTCTCTCCAAACATTTCAAGGTCCTTCTCTGAGTTCAACAATTTGCTTGACATTAAACCTCCACTTTTCATAAACATTACGATGGTGACCAACATCATTATTCCTCAATTAGCCCCTTGTTTTTGAATTGCTTAAGGAGCCAAATTGAGTCTTCAACAATTGCATGCAACTATCATCACCAAATATAAGGTTTATACCACCTCTTTTAGGTTGCCCTTGTGCTCAACTTCTAATTAATGATACACATTAACAATTTTCAGATGACCAAAATGTGCATTGCAAATTTTTTTGTCTTTGGAAATTACTGTAATTTAAGTGGTTGCTTTACCACATTAGGGTATTGTCTATTACATGCTTTGAAAACATTTGCGTTTTATCTCTTGAATGTTACAATAAGTGAGGATCTTTTCAATGAAATATGTTTCAAGTTACAAAAATTTGATCTTGCACTCATAAAGTGCTTTTGGAATTCTTTGCACAAGCATTCATAGTGAACTCACTTGCCTTTTATATCACAACTATCTCGAGGCACATACATTTGTAGGCTATAAAGTACTGGAGGATTTAAAAGTTTGTAGTAGCAAATACCAAGACTTCTTGATATGGTGAAGCGAACAATATGACCTCCTTCATGAAGGAGCTTATTTAGAGACATGAAGACGCTTCCAAGTTCAATCAGTTAGAGAAGTAGGATACTAGAAGTGGGCACTAGTGTCATGCCCTCATTATAAATATCCAACACTTGTCACATGGAGTGTTTAATATTCTGCTTATTTTCTTTTCATCTCCTTATAGGAATCTAGTATTGGTTCTTAAGAGATGATTAATTAGTTTTGCATCCATTGTGTCTAGTGCCTTGAGGCATTGCTCCACTTATTTAGTGAAGTGTGGTTGCTCAAAGAGACCATACATGGTTGGAGACTAATGGCTAGTCTCTTTGGAGTTATTTTGCATTTCTTCTACTTCAAGTTGTTTCTCAATCCCACTCTTCAACTTTACAGAGCCTTCTTTGTCCAATGATCACCACAACCATGGCTTATACGCATTGATGATTTTCTTAAATCGTTATTTGTTAGAAATATTGAGCTTTGCCTACTAAATGTCCTTAGGTGATTAGGCTATTCCACACATTAGATGGAACAATTTTTATAACGCCCAACCTACTCATGATATGGCATAATCTACAACTTGCCTAAAGAGGGCCTAAAGCCCTCATAGGGACTCTCCCATATTTGACCTCTATAAACACCCCAAGTAATTTCCCATTAACCTGCTCTTCTATTTGTAGTCACTTGGCTAGGCAATTTTCTTATGTTGGAAATGTGATAGGTTTGAGAAAAGTTTGGGGGCGTTGGAGGGGGGAGATATATATATATATATATATATATATATATATATATATATATATATATATATCAGTGTCTACAAGAGGCTAGATCAACCTAAGTCAAAAGATGCATGCATTTGAAACTATAGAAACTATTACATGTTTTGAGTAGAAAAAAGAAAGATCAAGACTAAAGTGACATCTAGCCAAGAAAGATTGAAATCTTACTTTTTTTTAAATTGAGATCTAATGCAACATCTAAAAGATGAGGGTTAGATTCCTTGATTGTGTGTCAATAGTTGTGATATCCTCTATTGATGCCTCTAGCAGAGAGCAACTTGGTGGGATGTGAGTGCATGCTATGGATCTCTATGGCTCCATTGAACATGACTCTCTGTGGTGGATACACATGCCTACCTAAACTGTGCTTGGTAGTATCGAGGATAGCTATGACACCAAAGAAACATATAAGAGTATGCAAGCCTACATTTCTAATCTATCTACCCCCTCTAGGCTACAAGAGGTCCCATGGTAGTCACTATTAAAAACTTATCACTATCACATGCATTCAAGCCCCCATAAAGAAACACCTTGTATAGCACTCGCTAATGTTAAAAATGGCATCTTAGCTTGAACCACCACTATGTAGAAGATTATGTATAGGTACATCCCATGTGTATCTACAAGTCACATAAACGAAAAGTATCTTATTAATTGACTTAAACAATAACATTTAACTTACATGAAGGGATGCATTTACAAGAAATGATCACACTAATAAAGGGGTGCTTTCTATGATGATGCAAATTGAAGAGAATGAGCACTAGTCACATAAAGTAAAACCATCTCATCAATTGACTTATACAAAAACATTCAACTTACATGAATTGTTGCATTTTATGAAAAATGATTAACCTAAGAAAGGGGCGCTTTCTATAATGATGCAAATCCAAGAGAATGATGTGAGCACTAGTCAAGGAAGTTAAATCCCTCTCAAATTAGATAGTGATAATTCCATCTAATTGATTGTACATTAGGCACGTGCATATGCACTGGTTTTTAATCCAATTAGTGTCACCAATGTATGAAATAGTCAACCAAGGCTCTTGGAACTATAAATGTGCATAGTGACTCTTCGTTACTCCTGATGCAATGTAGCACTGGGTCAATTAGTTATTTTTTGTTATTTCAATAGACATATCTTTTGATGTGCTATGCCATCTTCCCACCATATGTAGACCAAGGCATTAATGATCTAAACCACGTGATAGAGGAGTTAAATCTTTATAACCTTTGTTTCCCCAAGGTCCACAATAAGGTCTCTATCCTTGCAAAATACAAACAATGCATTTAGATGTTGTTGTAGCCCCTTGGTTTGAGATGAGCAAAATGTGTTAGCATATAGTAGGAAAGTTTAATAATCCCCCAAGGGCAACTTTTTGTCCTCCTAGTGATCACAATTTTGTGGTATTTCATCGACATATATTGTGAAAATTTTTGGAAGAGTGGACAAACTTACTGTTAGCAGTTGGCTTGACACTACATTTACCCTTAGAATGGTGTATTACCTTAGTTATTATTATTTCTTATGTGAAGCAGCCTTTATATGTCTTATGAAGTTTACTGCCTCATGAAGTGCAGTTTTGGGGCAGTTGCAAAAACGTGACCTGATGAGGCATTTTGTGTGTTCTTCTTGTCTATCTAATCACTTATGATGATCACGCGTGATGTATGATGTTTCTACCTAATTATGAAGAGGATCTAGCAGTTGGCACCATCATGGCTGGAGTCTTGATCTCGTTTGTAGCATGTCTTGTGTGATTCATTCTCTACTTTCTGATTAGTAGTGCTGAATGTAGTGTATCTATGCTTTCATATGGTTAGTTCTGAGTTCCTATGATTTTTGGGTGTGAGATTATGTATTTGCTTCATGAAGTATTTCTCAGTTCTTTTATGTATTCTGCATAGAAAGGGCAGCAACACTTTGGTGATCCTGCCATTGCCTTCTTGGAACCTCTGTGTCAAAACATTCTTCAGAATGATGAAGGTTAAGCCCAGATGTTCGAAGTTGCTGCATGAAGCAACAGTTTTCTGCGTGAAGCAAAAGTTTTCTGCATGAAGAAGCAGAACCAAAATCAAGACAATTCAACTCTCTTTATGTGGTTTTTTATTTATGGATGCTGAACCATAGTCAAAATACTTTTCTTTGATGATATATATCTGAAAATCTAGTTGCTTCTTGGGGCAGTGGTATATTGCTTCAAGCAGCATGATGCAGATTACAGGTTTAACTTTGCATTTCTGCATATATGTCAGCGAATTACCCATACAGATCAAATGTTATTCTAACCCGAAGCAAATCCAGAGAATTATGGGAATTATTGGCAGGACAACAGAGGGAGTTATTGCAGAATGACAGCCGGGAAGCAGGAGGAATTGACACCCTAGATGAGGGGGAGTTTCCATCTTTTGGAGAGGAGTTCCAGGATGTTGGTACCTCTGCTGGTACCGCTACTGTCTATCATTCCCCTGCGTCATCTACTGAATCTCCCTTAAGTTCTCCTGATGAAGCAAAAGGAGTACTTAACTTACAAGATCTTTCAACTCCTCTGGATCGTGCAGCACAGCGATTACAGCATTTGGTGTTAGGAAGTGCAGTCCTGTTGAGGAGACTAGTGGGTACTGCTAGGAAGTCTTTAACTTTTGATCCCCTATCCTCATTGAAGAAGAAGAAGTTTCGAATTATGAATCTTAATCCACCACTCAACCCTAAGGTTAGGGCATCTAAATTCTCAGGGAAGAAGAAAGAAGACCCGGATTGTCATGTCGCTCAGTTTGAGACAAGGTGGGTGGCCAGTGGCTTCAACAATATGTTTGGGGATCAAGTTAAATTACAGCAATTTGTGGCAACTTTCAAGGGTAAGGCTATGGATTGGTATAGTACTTATGATGCTGGATACTTTACCACATATGGTGACCTTAAAACCGCTTTCTTAAGTAGGTTTAGAAAGCATAAGATAGGTATTGATGTGTTGAAAAGGTTGAAGTAGATCAAGCAGAAGACAATGTTAGTGCAGGATTATGCACAGAAATTTAAAAATCTATTAAACAGGTTGAATCAGGAAGATAGACCTTCTATGGAGTTACAATACTCTTATTTTGTTAAGGGTTTGGACAAAGCAATTGCAGCGGCAATTGCTAATGTAGAAATTGGAAACAATAATAGTATAGATCGGCTGGTTGAAGCAGCCCAGCGGGTGGAAAAGAGACTTGGTAAGAGTAGATCCAAGAAGAAGAGTAAACATGACTCTTCAGACTCTGACTCTGATGGTTCTGATTCAGAGGATAGTAGTGAGGAGGAAGATACTTCATTAGGCTTTGAGTCGGTGACTCAGATGATGATTGAAGTAAGAGTAGACAGAAGAGATACAAAAAGAAATCCAAGAAAGATAAAACCTCTTCTAGGGATAGCAAGAAGGGGAAAGAGAAAGAGGAAAAAATGGCCTTGGAAAAAAGGTTGGAAGCAATTGTTGGAGATGGGAGTATTGTCAACTTCTAGAAGTGTAAAGTCATGTACCATTTGTTAGAAAGTGGGTCATGAGGCTAGAGAATGCTGGTATAATCCAATTGTACAGAATGCAAGGCAGCAAACAGCATCTCCGGTGGCACCAGTTAACCAAATTGCACCTGAATTGGCATAGCAAAGAGGATTTAGAGGCTTTGGTAGGAAGGGTCAGCCACCTAAGCAATGGGGTACTGACCAGCCAAGGCAGTGGAATAATGTTCAACAGAGGCAGCGAGGACCTTGCTATTACTGTGGCAGGCAGGGACACATGTCTGGACCTAACTGTGAGTTATGGGTACGCCATAGGGCTGAAAGGGAAATGCAGACCAGGGAGCAACAAGAAATGCAACCGGTAGGACTACCCCGTGGACAGCAACCATCGGCACCCACAGCAGTAGTCCTAGTAGAGTTACCTACATAAATCATGGAAAGTGAGACAGTAAGTCATTAAAAGAACCAGCAAGTTTGTGAAGCTATACAGAAAGAAGTGCTATGTAAGGGTGTGTTAAATGTTACTAAGCATGGTTTGGAGCCGCAGGTGAGTTGTGACTGTTCAAATTGCATAGTTGTGGAAGATTGTCCGGATGAGACAGTAGTTTTGGCCATTACCAGAGCAAAAGCTAAGCAAAAGATTAATTGGGAAGATCAAGAAAAGGGTAGGGAAGTGGCTTCCAATGAAGTTATGAAGTTGCAGAAAAAACAGACTTCAAAATAGCTTAAAGTTGCAGAATTGCCTTATGAAGTTCAAGACAGTCAGCTGCTTCATGAGGAAAATCAGAAGGATATGCTTATGTCAGGAATGCAGTTCAGTAAACAATCACAAAGTTTGAAGCCTTATGAGGCATTGCATGGTTCTCATGAGTTGTTTGTTGCACTAGCCAAATCTTCATTATAGTTGACTTTGGAACAAATTCCAGGGTTTAAAGAAAAGCTTTTAGCTAAGATTATGTCAAATCAGGATGAAGTGTTTAAGCATTATGCTATGGATCGAGAGCAGACTTCAGATTGTCAAGTGGTGATTCCCACACAGATGGAGGTGGTAGACTATAAAGTTTCGACTATTCAAGTTGACTATTTGGGTAGCAAGTTTGATGATGTTCTTCTAGATGGAGGTTCTGGAGTTAATATTTTGCCTGAAGAGATGTATTTGGCACATAAGTTGCAAGGACTTGTGGCAGCACCATTTCAGGTTAAAATGGTAGATTTGCACCTGAGATTGAGGATGATGAAGAGAAACTTTTTATGCAAGCTAACCCCACAGTTGTGCCAGTTTTTGAAGTGGATGTTCATAAAATTTTGGCTCAGTATAGGGTATTTCCAGAGGTATTATCATCAGAAGTGGTTTTATCTTTAGAACAAAACAGTTACCCCATGCATCAGCAAGTAATTTAATGCAGCAAACTGTTTGCCCCATGAAGCAGGATAGTGACCTCATGGAGTAGAGTAGTGATTTCATGCAGCAGAATAGTAATTTGGTGGTGGAAAGTAATGTTACTTCTGAGGGAAGTAAAAACACTGATTTGGGAACACTTAAAGACCAAAAGAAGCCTTCTTTGGATGTAGAGGAGAATTTAGACAAAGCAAGTCAGCAAGCTATTATAGATGCAGAGCTGAAATATGAGCATACCATGCATAAGTCAGCTAGAGTCTTTGAGGATGATGTCCAAGAAGTATATTTGGAAGCTGAAATAGTCTCTAAGGCGATAAAGGTGAGTATTTTCGTTGAGGAAGATTTCAAACAGCAATTAATTAAGTTGTGTAAGGATTTTCAGGATATTTTTGCTTGGGAATATACGGATATGAAGGGCTTTGATCCAAAGGTGTGTTAGCATAGAATTAATTTAAAGGCAGATGCAGAGCCGGTTATGTAGAAATGGTATCGTATGAATCCTAATTATGCTAAACAGGTAAAGGAAGAGATTGACAAACTTCTTCGAGTGGGTTTTATCCGCCCTGTTAATGAAGTGACTTGGTTGTCACCAATTGTGGTGGTGCCTAAAAAGAATGGCAAAATACGGGTTTGTGTAGACTATAGAAAGTTGAATGCGGCAACTATTACTGACCCATTCCCTCTTCCATTCACGGATTCTTTATTGGATGATGTGGCGGGCCATGAGATTTATAGTTTTTTGGATGGTTTCTCTGGCTATAATCAGATTCGTATGCATCCGGAAGATATGGATAAGACAGCTTTCATAACCGAATGGGGTGTCTTTGTGAGTACTGTCATGAATTTTGGTTTGAAGAATGGACCTCCAGAATTTCATGGTGCAGCTCCTAAAACCTTTGATCCTTATCTTACATCTTTTATGAGGGTCTTCATAGATGATTTTTGTGTATTTGGTAAGAAAGTGGATCATTTGCAGCATCTTAGACTTTGTTTTGAAAGATGCCGTCAATTTGGCATGTCCCTTAACCCTTTCAAATCTGTTTTTGCTGCTAAAAGAGGAGTTCTATTGGGGCATATCATTTCAGAAGAGGGTATGGCTATTGATTCAAGGAAGATTCAAGCAGTTCAGAAGGTTGTAGTACCTACAACAGTTCAAGAAGTGATGCGCTTTGTGGGGCAGGTCAAACGGCATAGCAGGTATTGAGGTATCTAGCTCATATTTGTGCTCCACTAACATTGTTAACCAAGAAAGGGGTTCAGTTTATGTGGAGGCATGACCAGGATAAAGCTTTTGCTATATTGAAAAAGATGCTGGTTGTAGCACCAATTTTGCAACCACTACAATGGGATATTCCGTTTCATGTATTTGTGGATGGATCTGATATTGCAGTAGGTGCATTCTTGATGTAGGAAAGGGTTGTTGGTTGGTTCAAACCTGTCTATTATGCAAGCAGACGGCTTACAACAGCTGAGAAGAATTATACTGTTACTGAACGGGAAGCTTTGGGGATGATCTTTGCATTGCAAAAATTTAGACATTACTTGTTGGGGAACCAAGTTATTTTTCATGTGGATCATCAGGCTTTATTGTATCTTATTAACAAGCCGCAACTTACAGGAAGATTGGCAAGGTGGATGTTATTATTGCAAGAGTTTGATTACAAAATAATACATACACCAGATTTGTCTAAAGACCACCGTAGAAGATTGGCATTACAAAGCAGGAGTTATCAAGTTATTTTGGGAGTTCTTTATAGGAGAGGCATTGATACTGTGCTAAGAAGGTGTGTAACTGTTCAAGAGCAGCCTGCAGTTCTCCATGAAGCACATGCAGGAATAACTGGAGGGCATTTCTCTGGTCAGATTACAACTAGAAAGGTTCTTCAAGCGGGATTGTGGTGGCCAACTGTACTCAAAGATGCTCATCAATATGCTAAAGAATGCATTACTTGTATGAAGGATGGTCAACCTTAATCTTGAGATCGAATGCAAGATCATCTAGTTTTACCTTTGGAACCATTTCAAAAGTGGGGTATTGATTTTGTGGGCCCCATCAAGCCAGTTGCTCGTCAGAGTAAGAATCAGTATATTCTGGTCTGTACCGATTATTGTACTAAGTGGGTTGAAGCCAAAGCATTACGGGATAATAAAGCGGCAAGTGTAGCTAAGTTTTTGTACTCTAATATCATGACCCGTTTTGGATGCCCCATAGAGTTGGTAAGTGATCAGGGTAAGCAATTTCTGAATGAAGTAATCAAAGAGCTTACTACTAAGCATATGATCCTTCATAAGAAGTCTACACCTTATCATCCTCAGGCAAATGGACAAGCTGAAAGCTCAAATAAGATTTTACTCCGAATTCTTAAGAAAATTGTGGCTGATAACCGTAAGGATTGGGATACAAAGTTAGATTCGGTATTATTGTCCTTTCGTATAGCATATAAGGTGTCAACAGGCTTGACACCTTTTAAGTTGGTTTATGGACTTGAGGCAGTTGTCCCCATGGAATTCTTGGTGCCTAGTTTGAGGATAGCGGTTGCTTATAGGTTGTGTCCGAAAGAATCACTTCATGATAGGCTCCTGAAGTTGTTCCAGCTATAGAGGAAGATCGGATTATAGCTCACTACCTTCAAGGGGTGGTGCAGTTAAGAAGACAGGCATGGGTTAATAAGCATATTAAAAAGAAGATAATCAAAGAAGGGGATTTGGTTATGGTGTATAATTCGCGGCTTGGGAAGCATCCAGGGAAGTTAAAGTTAAGGTACACCGGTCCCTATGAAGTTTTGAAAGATGTTGGTCAAGGCACTTTTGTGTTGACTACTTTACAGGGTGAAATTATTAAGCCTACAGTGAATGGATTTAGATTAAGAAGGTTAATTCAACCGGATTATGATAAGGTACTCTATGGCTATCGCCTGCGCCAATTCAGCAGCGTCTCTCTCCGACTTCACACCATCAATCTTCATCGTTTTCTTCATCTCTTTTCATTCCTAATCCGCAGCAGGTCGTCGCTGATGCAGCCATTGTGAAGACAAGGCAAAAGAAGAATTTGAAACTCCCTGTTAAAAGGGCACGACAGTAGCCGAGAGCAGTCCAAGAGCAGGATGATGACTCTAATGATAGTCCACCTCACACAACGCCATCGAAAGTCAAGAACTCCATGCCAAAAACGCCTTCTATTATGTCGAGTGAAGATGACGGTGAGTTGCCTACTCCTATGCTTGATTGCTCTATACTCATGGATACCAAAGAACCCAATACCAGGGGCTAGTTAAGGCAAATTGGGTTGCTTGATTACGCGGAGCTACCATGGGAGGCTTGGGGAAACAATACACATGCTCAACAACAGTTACTTATGATTAGAGAAAGTGGCAAAGTTGGCGGAAGATTGGAGCTTACTCCTGCTCTACTAGCACATGTTTTCTCTCTTGCGCTTAATGATCGGCCAAAGCATTGGCGGTGCACAGATGAAGCTATGCAACAAGAGTTTGGGCTTCCTACAAGTTTTAGAAATCAGTATGTGTTAAGGCATGCAGATGCAAAGAGGAGGTTTTTCATCAAATGGTTCATGAAGTGGTTTTTATTGTTCATAAAGGCTGATGTAATAACAAAGGACACCTTTGGTATTTTATGGTATGCAAAAAATGTTGGGATTCCAAATTGGTCAGGAACTTTATATGACAAATTGATGCAGGAAGTTCATGTGCCAACAATTCGTAAGCAGCAGCAAAAAAGTAGACTTGGACCTATGTTGGCTGGTTTATATGCTCATTTGCAGGTTGTATGTCCAACACTGCATCCGTCTCTTTGGGAATCTCCGAGTATGGACAAGGTTACTGCATTTAAAAGGCAGAAATTAGTGGATGGGATAATGGTTGATTGTTATGATAAAGATTTGTCTCATGATCATGCATTGAATGATCTTGAGAATGTCAAGTCAAAGGAGGTTGTGGATCCTTTGTTTATGACTTTTTCATCTCCTGAAGCTTCACATGCTAGTACTTTAGGATGCACTGTGCCTTTCGATATATCAACATGGTTAAATGATGATGTCAAGAATGACAATTCTTGTGAAGATGTGCTTATTACAGGGGTTAAGAAGAAGGTTAGATTCTCCCAAGTTGAAGATGGAGACTATGCGTATACCAAAGCACAGTGATGCTATGCAGCAGCATATGGGTTTGTCTTATGATAGGGAAGTGGTTCATGATGGATATGTTCCTCAAAGTCTTGGTGAAGCTTGCTCTTTGGTTGCAGGGTTACATTGGTTCATGAAGGATATGCATGCTAATGGTGCCGTTAAGTTAAGTATGGTGCAATCTTTGCAGGAGCAGTTAGAGTCCATGAAAACTAAAAGAGATTCTATGCAAGTTGAAATGGAAAAAAATGAAGGAATTACATGAGAATGAGGTTGCTGCTTTGAAAAGGCAAATTGATGAGTATGCCGATATGTTGCTTAAATGTAAATTGTCTTCTGTTGCATTTAAGGAATGGACAGCTAATATACAGGATAAGTTTGGTGGTGAATTGGATTTGTTGACTAAAGAAAATGCTAAGTTGAAGGCTGAAAGGGTATTATTGGATGCCCATTTACAACCTCTTCTTAAAGTGGAAAAGCAAATCTTGAGAGATATGGAGGTTGATCTTGATGGCTCTGTTTTTATGCAACAAGATTTGACATCAATGAGAGCTACATTGACTTCCTTTATGCATGATTAGTGGGTTGGCATAGCTGCTAGAATGTCTCAAGATATTTCTTGGCCATATGCAGTTTTGTAGCAGACATTTGTGTCTGAAAACATTGAGAAATTGATTCATGAGAAAGATATGTTAAAGGAAAAGTTGGATGGTATGCAGGTTGACTATCATAGGATGATGGATGTAGTGTCTGGGTTGCAGAATGTTAAGCAAATTCAAGGTTCTGAAAATCTGTCTGTGGATGCAGTAGATATGGTCAAAGCTGATATTAATAATGTTTTGCAGGATATAAATCAACAGATTAAGATTCAAGATCATATGGCTGATACAGTTCATGATATTGCATCTTTTGGATTTCAGGAGCATCATGTCTAGGAGCAATCTGTTACGGATTGCAATGATGCTCATGAGCCTCATAGTTCATAAGTTCTTTTGGTGTAGAATTGTCAGATCTGATTCTCTTTTTGTTCATCATACTTACATCATACTTGATATGTATGCCTCTAGGATTATGCCTTTATGTTTTCTTTTGACTGTCTTTTGAGGGGCTTATGCAATTGCAGTAGAGGGCTATAAGTATCCTACTAGAGAGGCTCTACTTATGGTTACTCTCTGTGGCTTACTTCACGGTGAAAGGCTGTGGGTAAGGCATAATCTTTTTCACTAGATATGTCGGGTTTTGGATAATTTTCATCGATCATTTAAGGGTTCGAGTCATGGCTGTGCCAGCCATCCACCGGGCTGTGCCAGGTGTTAGCCGTTGGATTGACACTACATTTACCCTTAGAATGGTGTATTACCTTAGTTATTACTATTTCCTATGTGAAGCAGCCTTTATATGTCTTATGAAGTTTACTGCCTCATGAAGTGCAGTTTTGGGGCAATTGCAAAAACGTGACCTGATGAGGCATTTTGTGTGTTCTTCTTGTCTATCTGATCACTTATGATGATCACGGCTGATGTATGATGTTTCTACCTAATTATGAAGAGGATCTGGCAGTTGGTGCCATCATGGTTGGAGTCTTGATCTCGTTTTTAGCATGTCTTATGTGATTCATTCTCTGCTTTCTGATTAGTAGTGCTGAATGTAGTGTATCTATGCTTTCATATGGTTAGTTCTGAGTTCCTATGATTTCTGGGTGTGAGATTAGGTATTTGCTTCATGAAGTATTTCTCTATTCTTTTATGTATTCTGCATAGAAAGGGTAGCAACACTTATATCACCCCCCAATGGTATTCATGATTTACTCCAACATTCCTCATGTAGTGTTGGGGGTTAAAGGCCACCTATGCCTAGCCATCTTTATTTATTGTATGCATACTTGCAAACCTATACACTCAAAGTGGTAGGCACCCATCACTATCACTTTATTCTTTATTCTTTTAGTGACAATTAGAATCAAGGAAGGTAGGTCACGCATTGTGACTATTGGAGTTCCCACTTCTAATGTCTCTCTCTCTTGCTCTCTTGCTCCATCCGTCATAGCTCTTGTTTCACTCCCGCTTCTACTTGTGTGCTTCCACTTGGGCTATACCTTTTAATTAGTATTAGAGCTTGGACTCAAGGAGCTTCACTGAGCATTGCTTCAGTTCTAGATTCAAAGCTACAACTTGAAGGTTTCATCGCAGCTAAACCCTCTTCTTCTCTAGGTAACCACCGATGCTCAACTCCCTTCCAGCTTCTATGTGCTTGTCCAGGACCTCAATGAAGATGCATTGAGAACTACAGTGTGCAATCCAACCTTCAGTCTAGCCAATAATGAGTTCAACTAGATCTGGTGTGATTTCACTTACTACTATCCTCCCCTTTTCTACTTATATTTCACCTCTAATCTAGCTTCTAGATCTCATCGGTCACTTGGTTGAACTCTCACGACTCATTCTAGCATTCTTTAGTTTCACTTAGTTCCTTCTTTTAGTGAAATACTTGAATGATTGATTGTGGAATAGTGTAGACCTGTTGTAAAACTCCATGATAACATGTATTGAGCTTCTCGTTGCTTATGTGATGCCTCTAAATCTTAGCTTTAATGCCTAGGTGTTATGGCAATGCCTTGAGGTGCTTATTGGATTTCTTTGAGCTCAAATAGCTTAGTTTGTGCGGGGTTTTACTACTGTACACTATTTGGGCAGCAATTAGTTACATGGGAAAGCTCTATGTATTGAAGTTTACATGCTTCTCAAGCATGTTAGATGCTTGTGTGAATACTTGGTACTAATGTATATGTTGGGACATGTCTACGATGACATTTGAGGCTTAGCTTTGAGCTACATTTGATGCACTTGGGCTTTGGTCAGTTGCTTTGAGCTTTCATACTTACTCACTTATTGGATATTGAAGCTTCATTGAACATTTATGCTTCCAGATGTATTTGTGATGCACTTGGGCTTCTCAATAAGAGATGCTTGTATTTACTTGGGCAAAGCTTGGTTCTTTGAGATAGTGTGACTCTTGATTCATGTATACCCATTCTCGTATGCTATTGGATGTAGTTACCTTCGCTTGTGAGCAAATTTGATTTCTTGTGCTTTGGATACTAGCAATTATCTCTATCCAACAATTTGTCAATGATGTATACATGCATATTGTAACCTACTAAGTGTCATTGCTCTTTGCACAGTTAATTATGCATTTGGCCAATCTTTATAGCTGCTCTTGAGATCTTCTACATGCACGATGTATATGCTTATGGGATGTATGGATTACTAACACATTGAGTTCATGGCAGACATTAGTATCGATTGTCTATGCTTATTCACTGCTAGTTGCATTTTTTATATCCCAGTTGATCCCTGGCAGCAATGGAAGCTTGTTTTCTTGTCTATTTACTCGTATAATACAATCAACATATATTGATGTATTTATTTCAATATTGGTGTAAGTACAATTTTTAGCATTCTTCTATGTTGAGATGGCAAGCTCAACATATACAGACATTGATGACCACTTGGTTAGATGGATTTGCATGTCTACACTTAGTACATCAGTGGTTATTATGATCCTTACATGGCCACCATTGACTTATCACTTGTTATATTTAGTTTGTTGCATCTGCCTATGACTAAGATAGTTATAGCAGTAGTCGATTAGTATAGTCATTTATGCACAGTTTGACTTAATATGCCACTTTTTTTTATATTGTACATTATCTATATGTAGTGTACATTGTATTGTGTGAAAAAGAAGAATAAGAAATCAGTAAGCAAATGTTTTGTCCTCCGTCTCTCTTATTGTATTCTTGAGTGAGTTTCCTCTTATGTGTATGGTGTGTGTTTGGTGCAGCAACTTAAGCAAGTCTTCCCCACCATGCAATTTGTGACATATTATCAAAGCAGCACCACTAAGAGAGGCTAGTTTTGAATATTGAAGTAAAGGAGATGAAGCAAGGATTCGAGCAAGCAAGCAATGAGTAAGAAGCTCTCATTCTTCCACTTTTTCTCTTGGATAGTGCATTTGGAGGCACTAAAAGCAAGGCATAGCAAGAATCTTAGATTGTTGTGAGATTTGGTGCATGAGCAAAGCACTGTATATTCTATAAATAAGCCCTTTAGGAACGGTCGCTATTTTTTTGGCTATCTAAGGCTGTTTTTCAAGCCATGTTTTAGACCCGCAAGGTTGCGGACATTAGTTTTAGGATATACTACGATTTTAGCTGTGTCGATCGAAAGTAGGTATACAAATATAGATTTCAATTCTATAATTTTTAAGGTGTTTTTCAAGAAGTAAACATAGTTTATCAGCTACTAATAGATTGCAAATTACATGTATTTTGAGCAGTCTCTGTAAAAAAATGCTACTTGGTGTATTGCTATGTTGAGTGACCATGCAATTACAAATGAATTAAAGGCATAGAAATAATGGAATGCAAAAGACAAAAATGTGATGTATTGTCTATTTATAGTTATTGACAACACTATGTTGAGACATAATAGAGATGCAAAAACTTCACATACAACTCGAATAATTTTTAAAAACATGTTTTCAGTAAATACAAAGGCATGAAAGATTCAACTCAAGCAAGAGTTGAATACCTTGAAGAAAGGGAAAATGTCTATAAATGAGTATGTTTTGAAAGTAAGAAACATTGCAGATGCCTTAGTCATGATTGATGTAATGCTTGATGATGATAGTTTAGTATCATCTACTTTGGGTGGTCTTAATAATGAAAAGACACTTAGAAATCCATTGTTATGTTTGTGTATGTGTGGAAGCCATTTCCAGACTTTGATGAGTTGGTCCCTCTCGTGATTACTAAAGAGATCAACATATATCATGAATAATCTAAAATAAGTTGTTAATAGGTCCAAGATTTTTACTCAAGTTTAAGAAGGGGACGTGGCAGATCCTCTTAAGAGGCCATGGTACAAGATGTGCTAGTGATTACCAACAAAATAGGTTAAATCAGCAGTTTGGTGAAATGCAGGTTTCAAGAGGTCGTAGAAACTTTAGAGACAAGGGGAGCTCTAAAGAAAGAGGTGGATGGAAAAATAGAGGTTCTAGCAAATTTGGTATTGTTTGTCATTATTGTAGCAAAACAAGTCATATTGTAGCCCACTATGATGCTAACAAGGATGATCTCCATAGTAGTAAATTGTAGTAAGGAAACTATGCACCATCTTCATGACAAAATGAATATAAAAATGATCATATGTTTGCTATGCAACATATGATGAATGCTATTATAGAAAAGAGGACACATAATGATGTATGGTATATTGATTCGGGTACATTTAATCATATGACCATTCATACTAAATGGTTTGGAGAGATGTAAGATTTACAAAATCCAAGTTATGTGTAGATGAGTGATGATTCATGCCACCCATTTTTACACATTGAAAAGGTTTCCTTATCCTTGCATGATGGTTATACAAAAGATCTTTCAGATGTATTACATGTGCCATCCCATCACACAAAGAATTTAGTGTATGTTTTGGGAGTAAGGGTTGTAGATTTGATTTAATGCAAAAGACTGCTTTGTGGAAGATTTTAATAATAAGTGTAGGTTGATCGTAAAAGGAAGTAGAGTTGGCCACATGTTCACTTTAGATGCTGGAATTATTGCTATGAATGTTGTTATGTATGCTAAAGAAAAAAGAGTGGTTGCAAACATTGAAATATGGCACAAACATCTTGGATATACAAATATACAAAGGCTAAAATTAATGTAGTCCAAAGGGTTGGTTAGAGGGTTACCTGCTTTTAGAGTTGCTGAATTTCATAAAGTGTATGAAGCTTGTTAGTTTGGTAAGTATGCAAGACAACCTTTTTCACATGATAGAGATGTGAGTAGAAATATACTTGATGTGTGCATGTTGATGTTTGGGAGCCTACACAAAACATATCCCTTGGTGGCAACATATATTTAGCCATGTTTATTGATGGTTGTTCAAGAAAGCTTTAGGTGTATTTCATGAAGGAAAAGAGTGATGTGTTTGAGCACTTCAAAACTTTCAAGGTTTCTATTAAAATAGAATAAGGCTTGAAAGTTAAGTGCTTGAGGTTAGGTGGAGGAGGAGAGTACCTCTCTAATGAGTTCAATGGCTTGTTAAGGTCTCATGGAATAAAGAAATAGTTTACTTCTAGGTATACTCCATAGCGAAATGGGGTTGCAAAAGAAAAAAATAGATATATTGTGGTTGCATGTGGCTGAAAAGAATATACCAATTTTTTTTTGTCTAAAGTTGTTCATACTACTATCTATACATGAACAAAACTCCCACAACTGTAGTTCATGGGATGACCCCCAAAGAATGGTTTATAGGTAAGAAGCCAAATGTGTCACACTTGAAAGTGTTTGATTGTATTGTATATATTCATGTGCAAGAGGAATTGTGAAAGAAGCGTGATCCAAACATATTAAAAAATGTATTTTTATTGGATAGAAAGGTGTGGGAGTTTTCACTCAACCGCCAAGACCCACGGACCGCTTATTGATTCAAGCGTTCCAAGCTGAGCACTAATGGCTACCTCTCACATAGCCGACGCGCAATGCATACCTTACGGGTGTAGTGAGCTTACCTTGATGCCGTTCGAGTTACCTCCTCTCCCGTGCACTCCGGTAGCTCCACGATCCAAGTGCAAGCTTCAAGCAAGCTCCATCCTCAAGCTCCACACTCCAAGCTCCATGTCCGCGAGCAAGACAAGAGAAGAGAAGAGAAGAGAAGAAGAGAGGAAAAGATGGAGAGCTTTTCCTCCTCGGTCCCTCACCCTCACACACTCACTCCCTCACACTCTCACACTCCCTCTCTCAAGCACAAGCTCAAGCAAGCAAGAGGAAGGAGAAGAAGAAGAAGAGGAGAGCCACTTTTGGCCACACACAAGAATGAGCTTCTCATTCACTTTTCAACTTTATATACAAAACCCTAAATCCCTTTTGGGCGGTCATCCCCTTTTCCCCTTTTTACATGGCCACCGGGTGCGCCTTTTACAAGATTTCAGGGTGCGCCTTTTTATTTTAAAATGCGCCTTTTCCCTTTTGCCTTTGCCTTGGACTTTTAAGGTTGCCCTTGCGCTTTTGGCCTTTTCTCCTTTTCTTTCTTCAGTCGGGCTACCTTTTTTTCACCTTTGCCCTGCGTCTTTTCCACTTCTTTTTCTTTCTTCGTGTTGGGGTTAACATTACCCCCCTCCTAGACGAGTGCCAGTCCCATGGCACTCACCGTCGTAGGTAGCAGGCTGTAGCATGCACCGAAGACGTGGGTGACAAGGATGCCTGTGGTGTTCGTGGAGGAGTGTTGGTGGTGGTGTGGCAGAAGGTCTTGGGGGCCTGTTGGTGGCCAAGGTGGCTGGTGGAAGGTTGGTGGAGTTGGTGGTAGGGCTATGCTGTGTTGGGGATTGCATTGATGGCCAGCACAAGTGTTGGTTTGTTGGGGATTCTGCACATGACGATTCTTTGCGGGCTTGTCGGATGGTAAGGGACAAGCATTCAAAGTTGAGTGTTGATGAAGAGCGAACAACACCTTATACTTGCAATTGGAAAACCTCACATATGGTCTCTCCTTAAGGGGTAGTGCTAGGCTTCTCATCGTGCACAAGACATATTTTGATTAATTTGGGAGACAGGTCGAACTCTAAGCAAGCCTAGAGTATTGTCCTGCACTTGAGGACCCAAACTGTGGATATACTTCGGTGCAGATATTATGTGAGTGCTCGTGTATACTTAGATATTACATAGTTAGAAGACTGTGGGCTAGTTTCTCATAACAATGCGTGGATGAAGCAAAGTTGTCCATGTGGGGAAGGAGTACACATGAGGGTATATGAGACATCCTTTGCATTGTGACTGCACGATGTAGCATAATTGAATGCAAGGACACCGCACTTTCGGTAGCTGGAAACTATTGGACTTTCTTGATGAGTACGAGGCAAAAGAAAATTGTGCAAGTGGGTCAGGGTGACAGGTCTAACCCTAGGCGAGATAAGCTCCCCAGGTATGTCCTGCCCTTGAGGTGCCCTGAACAATTGTGGGTGATTGTAAGGGGCTAGGGGAGTAGGGACGAAGCCGGTCGACCAAGGTCACCAGACGTACCTAATTTGAGGACCCCTAGGTGCTGTGCTGTGATCGTGAGTGCTTCTTGTCTTTCCATTCATTTCTTTTTCTTTCCTTTTCTGCTTTTCTTTTCTTTTGTTTCCTTTTTTTTTTTTTTTTGCTTGAGTACAACCATTACAATATGTTGAGGCTATCAGCCTTTCAATGGGTTGGAAAATGTCAAGCTTCGAAGGCTCAGAAAATGGATAGTACAATGATGATTGTGCCCTAGCCTCATTGTTAGAGAAGCAGTTGGCGAAAGGGGGAGATACACTTGAGATATTGCAACCCTCCTTGCGGCACATGCGATGTGGGTACAAGTGAGGTAATGACTGCCGTGAGCCAACTATAGAGCTTGACCCAGAAAGGGGGCGTGGCCCAGGAATGTGTTTTGGGCCATGCAATGTGGGCGGTTGGCAAGGGTGATTCGTGATTTCGGCAGGGTGGCTTTGCCGCGGCTCCTTGGGGGGTCAATGGTCTTGCGGTGATCGAGCATTGAACACTTTCGCCGAAAGATCTGTCCCATCCTGTATCCACTTGTCGCTTCATGAGAGTACAAGCATGGCAGATGCCGCAACTATAATAAGCCAGTGCAATGCAAGGAGACATCACTGATATGAATTCTATGGTGTTGACTTAGACATTTATCACCTGCACCTGATTAGCTTTTTCTTTTGCTAAAGGCGTAAAATATATTAAAGCAGACATGAAAAGTTCATACAAGTCGGAAACATGTCAACACTTAACAAGTCGGGAACACTTAACCAATTAATCATTTGATAAGCCCTTTATGCATGATGGGCTACTCGATTTGTACGAGGCGGGGCGAGTCTGGGTGGCCGGGTGACTAGGGCTCTGCTGGTGTGGGGCTCCCGTGGGGGTGAGCAGGGAACATGTCGGCCGGGACATGAATGGTGTAATCCCGGCCCGCTACCGTCTCCAGAATGTCTTTAACTAATTCATTAAATTCTTCTCTTTTCTCAGCTGCCCTTTCTGCCTTTGAGCATCTGGGGCCCGAGCGGGAGCTGGGAGTTCGTGCCACTAGTGCTGCCACCTGTTGCACGTTTCGAGTCTCGACTTTCTTGACTCGAGGATTCTTCGGCCTTCACCCTGGGCAGTGTCGCTTAGGGGCTCGCTTCTTGGCATACCTTTTGATGGTGGGCACATAGCGCTCCGGTGGAGGGGCGCGTGCCACATGCTCCCGCCTTCTGCAAAGAGCGTCCTTGCATGCTAGATCTCCATGATTCTCCATGTGTTCCACCGTAAAAGGAAACCTGCAAGACACACTCCAAGGGTTAAGCCTTGATACAGGGTACAACTATTTGCATGGAAGGGATTTTAGTGTGGTTTATGAAGCGCATATGACAAGAAGGGGAGGGGTGAGGCATGTGGTGTTTGTTGTAGGGGAATGGTCCCCATGCTGATGTTCGCGTGGCCTCCAGTCATTAGCGGATATTAGTTTATGCTAAGTCGCGTGGACTGGTTATCATGTAGTGGGACAGGGCACCTCCTCGAAAGAATAGACCAACAAGGGAAGCAGGTGTATTGGAAAGGACTACACCCTGCCTACACCATCAGAGTTGTTGGTCAAGGCTTCCTATGGCGGCAATGTGGGTTGCATGCTCTCACCTGGAGCTGGGGCTGGTTACACACTTTTAAATGCGTGATGAGAGGAGGACTTGAGGAGCTTAGTTTATCTGACCCCACTCTTCTCCCTGCGCCTGACTATCATTGCTTGTGTATGTTGACGTTGTTTATACACTGTGACACAAAAAGCAATGTTTGTTTATATACATATTTATGAATCCATGTCACTTCATGAGGATAAGAACCAAGTGTAGAACTCGGGGTTGTACCGGAGCGTGGCACATGCATCTAGCATTCGTGGCAGCTGACTTAATACTGATAGATATTTTGCCACGTCGAGTAGCATGGAACCTTGACCGAGTCTACTGGCAATATGTAACTCCTCCTCAGTGAGAACCTTATCAATCAAAGGGCCCTGTAGCCTAGTCCCAGCTAAGTTCGTACCCCGAATGTCAGTGAGCACTCGAAGGGAAGTTGGTGCCACGTAGGTTGGGTCTCTTTGAGACCGCCATTTGGCCAATCGCTCTTCTAAGACCGTCATGATCTGAGCCCCTAGTTTGGCCATTACAACGCGGCTTTCGCACCAACGCTGCTCAAATTGACTTCGGCCCTCTGTTAGTCGCTTTAGTTGCTCTATATCTATGAGATTCGGTCGGCAGAGCACTTCAGTGAACGTGACGGTTAAGCGCAGTTCGTCAGTCTCCTCGTCAGGGATGAGTCGCATATGTTCATGCAGGAGCCTGTCGTAGTGCCCGTTAAGATGTTCTTGTTCTTTCCATGATAGAGGAAAGGCCAAGTAATCCCCAAGCTGCTCCTTGGGGATCGTGCCCATGTCCGCAAGGATGTAGATATGCGCGACCACTTTGAGCTTAGCCTCCAACTCAGTTAAGCATTCTGCGACACTTCTATGTTCAACGAGGGCTTGCTCGGTTGCTATCTCATGCAAAGTTCTAAGAGTTTGCATGGGCTTTAGCATAGCTGGGGGCTTAGGCCTGGATGAGCAAGATTGGTCAACATTGGGATTGCTCATGCCCTTGGGGTTTCCATGTTTCTCTAGGAGCTTCGTTGTTGCGTTATGGTTCTTCCTGGATGTGACTAATGTGAGTTCGTCAACTTGGTGTGACCGTGTTGCATCCACTCTTGATTGGTCGATGTGGGTTCTATTGTCAGTGGATTGAGCGTTGAAAACAACTGTTGATGGCAACGACTGCTTTGATTTTTCAGAGCACACAGATGTGTCTGAGGTTTCACCGCTATTAGGGGAGACATCTATGGGTTCATTGGTGGATGGACTCGATGCTTTATTCATTAGCTCTCCAGCGCCCTTCGTCTCAATGTTCTTGGGGTCCACAACCACCTGCAACTGTTGTTGTTTTCTCTGCTTTCTCCTCTTTTTCTTGGTAAATGAAGGTGCATCTCTCAATGACTCAGGACCCTGGGCTAGGTTGACCTCTGATGCGATTGGTTGGGCCTTAGCATTCTCTTTCTCTAGTGTACCTTTATGGGACATGTCCTTGGCCTGCTGAATAGCCTCACTAGGTTGTGAGAGCACAACTACCTCCCTTTTCAGAGAGTCTAGCCCTTCAGCCAACTCCCTTGTGTTTAACTCCTCCAGCCTAGGCTTTAGGCACTTTGAAAGTACTGGAGTTGTCAACGAAGTTGGTCGTGACGCCTCCTTCACAGGTAAATGACTAAGGACACATTCCACAAGGGGCCTGGTCATGACCAAGGGCTGTGACTGTCGTGATTTCTGATTGGAAGTAGTGGTAGCTAGTTTAGTGGGCTAGCTACCCTTGGTGGATTGTGATGTCGAGTCCCTAAGGCGATCGGAAGTGGCTGTGTCTTTTGTTGCCCTTTGAGCACTCATCTGTGCAGATCGAGCATGAGTTGGTCTAGTCACATCAGGTTGCTTAGGCATATTCTCGGGCCGAGAGCTACAGATGGTGTCATGTCCCACCTCTTGGACATTTGGAAGCTTAGATGGAGATAGAGATTGGAGTTGAGCGGTTGCCATTGACGACCGCTCTTGTGCTTCCTGTGTCTGTTTGGAAAAAGAGGATGTAGGAGATCGGGGGCTCTTGGGTGGACTTGGCACTGGTTGAATGATTTGCTCGTGGCTGTTAGATGATTTTGCTATTTGCTCTGTTGAGCATTTACCCTTGCCATGAGCAATCTTGTGGCTATGATGCCTGCTATCCTCTTGGGGAATCAAAGGCTCCTTGGGCACTAGTGACTTTTGCATATCCTCAACGATTACACCTGATGTTTGCTTGTCAAGAAAGCTAGGCTGAGGATCTACCCTCCAATTGGTCCCATTGGGTTTATTGATTTCGACCATGAGGGGCTCGGTCACTCCACTATTTTTGACTTGAGCCTTGGTCTTTCGTTTAGATGTCCTCCTACGCTTCCTTGCTTTTGATGCACTCTGGCCTTCAGCTGATAGAGGCGGTTTATCAGGGGATTTTGGTACCCAAATCCATTGATTACTTGCATAATACCCTTGAGCACGTAGCAACGCTTTGGATATCCATCGCGGCATTGTGCTAACCCTCCATCGATGCCTACGTCTATAAGGCTTGGGCTTCTTTTGGGGTCTTCTACGATATTTGTAAGTCCAAAGCCCGTCCTTGGCATTGTCTCTTGACCTTCTTGGTTCAGGCATGGCCTCACTCACTAGCTCTCGTTGTTCGACCTGTGCTTGTATTAATTCTTCCAACAAGTCCGTGCTCTCGTTAATGGGCTTGACTGTTACGTCAGCACTTTCCTTGCCTTTCCCTCGAGGTTTGCTGAGGTCACCCTTACTAAAGGTCGTGATTATCTTCACACCCGGTAGTGTCAGGTGTATCCTCTGTGCTACATAGTCGGCCTCACACTTGGTCGCCTTTTTGAAGGGCCTTCCTAGGAGGGTTTCTTTCCCACAGCTAGCACTATTTGGAGGAACATGAAATAGGATAGGCAAGCTTTCCGTTTCAATTGTCGCAAGGATTTTGCACTTCCCTATTAGTGCTTGTGGTTGTCCCTCGTAAGGGCTAAGAGTTGCACTAGTCGGTGTGAGCTCTGGTTGGCCTAGTAGGGTCCATGATTCATAGGTCAAGATGTTAAAATCTGCTCCTTCATCAATCAGAGCATCGATAGTATGCTCTCTTTTCGCGGTGAGTTTGACCCTAAGATAAGCAGGTGGTACTATGTCTTCATCTTCCGGGTCTTGGCTTGTAAATTTAAGCCTTCTGACAAATGTCCTTGAGTTCTCGACTGCATGACCAGATGTGGATTCTCCACCAATGTCTTGGGTTGTCTGTGTAGTGTTGCTTAAGGTACATCTCTTGTCAAGAGTGTCATGTCTAGTCATCTTGGCATTTGTAGCTTGCTGATGTTGCATTTCGCTCTGACTAGACATGGTATGAACACAATGTACATGTGTTCTTGTGGTGTGGCCTTTTTGCCCAGGATGGCTAGATTGGCCCATTGAGGTTCTAGGGTCTCTGTTTCTCTCTCTCTGGGTATGGGCTTTTGGTTGCTCTTTTGCAAGTAGAATCCATGCTCGTGTAGAGCCATTACTACACTAGTGCCCAATTTGGAGGACCTGTTACGGCACGCGTTTTCTCTCCAACCTACTTGGGGGAGGTGCGGAGGGGGCAGAGCCCCCTCTACAGGGGTCCGGGGGGGCAGTCCCCCCCGGCCCGCAGGGCCGTTACGGTAAAAGCCATGCACAATTTGGAGGACCGTTTATAGCCAAATTTTGAACTAAGTGCTCTAAAATTTAGCCCAGTGATGGATCTGTGATGTGCCTTTAGCTCTACGTAGCCTTTGGGGTCAATTTCGGGGTTTAGATGCATTAAAATTTGTGTTCTAGGTACATGTCCGATTTTGACCAAAAAAAAGGTCAGATTTTCAAGAGTCCGATTATCAGAATTGGACGTCCGATTTTGGGCGGTCCGATCGGGGCCTAGTGGTCCGATTCTGGTTACGTCCGATTCTAGGACTCGGATCGAAAAAGTGGTTCGATTCTCAGAGTGGTCCGATTCTGGGAATCGGATCGGATAGGGTGGTCCGATTCTAGTAGTCGGACGGTCCGATTCTGGATTGGTCCTGGTCCGAGTGGTCCGATCAGACGAGATGGTCCGAGCGTCCGATTATGGACTAGTCCGAGTGGTCCGATCAGACGAGATGGTCCGAGCGTCCGATTATGGATTGGTCCGAGTGGTTCGAGTCCGAGTGGTCCGAGTCCGAGCGTCCGATTATGGACCGGTCCGAGTGGTCCGAGTTCGAGTGTCTGAGTATGGACTGGTTCGATTCTGGGACTCGGACAACCTCGTCCGACTACGCGACCGACGGCCCGTGAGTTGCACGCGATGCCTCTAGATTGACGTCTACTACACTGAATCATCCAGCGCCTTCCAAATAGGTGCGAGATACTACAAGGGAATGCCAGACATGCTTGGAACCACTGTGGTGCTCGAATCGAATGGCACTCCAAGGATCTGTGCCCCTATTTTCCTGTTTTAGCATGTTATACAGCAACAGAGAACCCTATTATTTGTTTCTTTTTCTTTGTTTTTTCCTATCCTAAATGCATCCAAAACACAAAGTAAATACCTACACTACTTCATTCCACAACATAAATCTCAAGAAAGCAAAACACCTACTTGCTAAGGAGATCGAATACCATCTTTAATCCCCTCCCTTCCTACCTATCTCAAGCACCGGTTCAGGGGAAACCCCTTACTTTGATGCTCGATTCGAAGCGCGCAAGCGCTCAAGGCTTGAATCCGTTGGTCCCGGCAATGGAACCAAAATGTGGGAGCTTTCACTCAACTGCCAAGACCCACAGACCGCTTATTGATTCAAGCGTTCCAAGCCAAGCACTAATGGCTACCTCTCATATAGCCGATGTGCAATGCATACCTTACGGGTGTAGTGAGCTTACCTTGATGCCGTTCGAGTTACCTCCTCTCCCGCGCACTCCGGTAGCTCCACGATCCAAGTGCAAGCTTCAAGCAAGCTCCATCCTCAAGCTCCACACTCCAAGCTCCATGTCCGCGAGCAAGACAAGAGAAGAGAAGAGAAGAGAAGAAGAGAGGAGAAGATGGAGAGCTTCTCCTCCTCGGTCCCTCACCCTCACACACTCACTCCCTCACACTCTCACACTTCCTCTCTCAAGCACAAGCTCAAGCAAGCAAGAGGAAGGAGAAGAAGAAGAAGAGGAGAGCCACTTTTGGCCACACACAAGAATGAGCTTCTCATTCACTTTTCAACTTTATATACAAAACCCTAAATCCCTTTTGGGCGGTCATCCCCTTTTCCCCTTTTTACATGGCCGGCCATAGCCTAGGCCCTTTTTCCCATTGTCCTTCTATCTTCCTAGCTTCTTGTCCACCGCCCGTCTACATTTACAAATTGCACGGGTGAGAGCCCGGTGCTCTTTTACAAGATTTCAGGGTGCGCCTTTTTATTTTAAAATGTGCCTTTCCCCTTTTGCCTTTGCCTTGGACTTTTAAGGTTGCCCTTGCGCTTTTGGCCTTTTCTCCTTTTCTTTCTTCAGTCGGGCTACCTTTTTTCCGCCTTTGCCCTGCGTCTTTTCCTCTTCCTTTTGCTTTCTTCGTGTTGGGGTTAACAAAAGGGTATCATTGTTATAACCCTATCATAAGTGAGTTCAGAGTGAGCAGGGATATTATTTTTAATGAGATGAACAGTTGGTATGCATCTAGCGGTGATGCATTGGAAGATGATGATCATCATCATGATAGTTATGTGTAGAAAGAAAAGTGAGAACCATAAAGACTTAGTGGACTAGATACATCATATGCTACTGCATATTTAGTTAGCCCTTGGTCTGTTGGGAGACTAAGGAGTATCCCCACATCTTCAGGTGCATCTAGAAGTGTTGCACGTAAAGATAAAGGGAAGAAAAAAGCATCGGATGCTAACGATACATCTACTAGTCATTTGGGATTTGATAGAGATTCCAATGGTTCAGAGAGTTTGGATAATGAGCTTGGTATTCCTTCAGCCAAGACACCAAGTGTACAGAGAGCACATGGTAATGTAAAGCCTTCACTAAGTGATCCAGTGGTATGCAAGTCTAGCAAGGTCAGGTACCCTAATAAAAGATTTGGTTTTGAAGATTATGTAGCTCACCATTATGCTTATATGGTAAAGATAATTGAGGATATTGAGCCCACTTGTTAACCCCAGTGCAAGATGACAAAGAAAAAGAATGCAAAAAAATCAAGAAATTTCAAAAATACAAAAAAAGGCGGCTTGATGAAAGGAATAAGAGAAGAAAAGGCCAAAAACACAAGGGAAGCCTTAAAAGTTTAAGGCAAATCCAAAAAGAGAAATGCACATTTTAAAATGCAAAAGCGCCCCGAAATTTTTGTAAGTATAAAAGTCAAAAAGTGAATAGAGAAGCTCATTCTTGGTGTGTGGCAAAAAGTGGCTCTCCTCTTCTTCTTCTCTTCTTCTCTTCTCCTTGTTCTTGCTTGTGCTTGAGAGAGTGAGTGAGAGAGTGAGGGTAAGGGACCGTGGTGGAGAAGCTCTCCATCTTCTCCTCTCCTCTTGATTTTCTTCCCTTTTTCTTCTCATCTCTTGTCTCGTGTGGCTATGGAGCATGGAGCTTGAAGGTGGGGGATTGAGGTTGCTTGAGCTCGCATCTCAAATCATGGAGTTGTCGAAAGGTTCGAGAGAGAAGGGTAGTCGATCAGACATGGAGGTAAGCTCACTACACTCATAGGGCAGAGGGCGCGCACGGCTATTTGAGAGGTAGCCCTTAGCATTTGACTCAAAATGCTTGAGAAATAAGCGGTTGATGGGTTTTGGCAGTTGAGCTAAAGCTCCTACATTTTGGTTTCGTTTGTTGGAACCAATGGATTCAAGTCTTGAGTGCTTGCACACTCGAATCTAGCATTGGAGTAGGGTTTTCCCCGAATTGATGCTTGAGGTAGATAAGTAGGAAGAAAGGGCATTTGATCTTCATTGCAAGTAAATGTTTTGGATTCATGAAGTTTAGATAGGTCGGTTTGATTAGCATTGGTATTTGCTTATGATTTGTAGGCATTTAGGTAGGAAAGATAAGGGAAGAAAAAAGAAAAACACAGTACAGTTTTGCTATAACATCAAGCGTAAATCAAGGTGTAAAAGAGGAAAACGGGGTTGAAATTGGAGAAGAAGAAAAAGGGGCATTGAAAGAGTGTTGGAAAGGGGGTTTAAGACCCTAAGGAAGGGAGAGAGAGAGCTCATTTTCACTTGCAAGGTTTGAGAGAGAGAGAGAGAGAGAGAGAGAGAGAGAGAGAGAGAGAGAGAGTAGAGAGAGAGAGAGAGAGAGAGAGAGAGAGAGAGAGAGAGAGAGAGAGATGACAAGTTGCTGCTGGAGACCAAGGGAGTGGAGATCGCATTGATTCGTACCATTCGAGTGCATATGACACCTATAAGTGAGCTACCTCAGTTGTTTACATGTCATAGATAGTATCTAGAGCTTGAAGGAATTTGGGGTTGAGAATCAAACCCAAATGTGTCAATTTGGTGCCGCGTTGTGCATTTGCACAGACGGGATCGGACGCTTCAATCCAATCAGGAACATATGATTTACAAAATCAGAATCAGACTATGTCCTTTGTCTAATCGAACATCCATCCAAAATCAAAAACTGGAATCAGAATCAAAATCGGACATCGGACACCAAAATTGGAAATCAGAAATCGACAGAGCTAGAATCAAATCGGATGCTCAAAAATTGGAAATCAGACACCCATCGGACAAAAACTATCAAAATCAAACAGATGACCTGAACACAAAATTTAACCTGCTCTGACCTGACCAAACCTAGGTAGGGGCCAAACCCTAGCCATAGGACACCCCAATGTGCTTCCACAAGCAAGTAGATAGAACAAAGAGTGGATTATACCAAAGACTTGGCACTTGACACAGTCCAAGAGTGACTACAACCGCTAACCACACCCAATAGAGACCGTAAGCAAACCAAGAGGGTGGCTTCGTGCTTGAGCCACATTGGACTGAAATCGAACAAAGGGGGGGAGCGAGACTGGCATCGAATCTGTTGCATTCACACATCACAACATTTAATCACTTGAAATGCACATGAAAAGTTGAAAGTCTGATTTCACACGTTGCACAGTCAAGAGCACTATTCAGTTGCTTTAATTAGAGGACTTGTTGGAATAGCAAGGAACTCATACAATACAACATAAATTGAACGAACCCACCATTAGGAGAAGATCCCAGACTTTCATGCAAGAGACTCGAGGAGCCAAACCACTTGGAGAAAAAGAGAAACAACATCATCAGTGACTCAACGTTGCTTGATCTTATTAACTTGATCGACACCTAAGTGGCTTGGGAAATAGTCGACATGTCTGGCCCTAGCACCAATCTCAAAAATGATGAGCTTGACATGGGAGAATTTCCAGTCAGTATCCACTAGATGATCAATTGATATGACTTGCAAACCAAGATGGAGCATTATGGTAGGCCAACTGAGGATATCATAGATAAGCTTGAGAAAGAGCAAAAATTGGCAAGGAAAGCATAGCAAGGCATGGCCGCTTACAATCAGGAATAGCAAGCTCAAAGGCTAAGGCATGAAATATAAATGCGAGGGGTCCAATGTGTCTTAGCGCTTGCTAGCTGAAATAGGACAGGACCTAATGCAGAGAGAGAGTGTGTGCTAGAAGCTGATCTTACACTGTTGAGTGAGCTTCTTACACGATGTGACTCTTAGATTACACAATTGCAGAGTAGAGTGGAGTAGCCCTAGCAACTTCGTTTCTAGTGGAACTAGGAATCACTCCGAATTTGAAGAGCCAAATGAAGATACCTGTAATTGCTAAGCAACTCAACAAGTATTGACAATGGCCCATATAGCTTCGTAGAGCAGTTCAATCAAGTATGCAAAGGCGAATGGCTTGACGGACCTGCTAAACATGTGCAAAATTTTGGTCTCTACCTTGGGGATAAAGGATGAATGTGGTACACTAGTCTAGACAATGTTGAATGCAACAACTTTAACAATCTCAAGAGTCACTTCATTAAGAGATTCTGTGAGGCAGGGTATTGAGATAACCTTATTGTCCAACTAATGAATGTCAGTCAAAAAGACAATGAGAATTTTCGAGATTATGCCACCCATGTGTGGAGTCTCTCTAAGAGAATCCTAATCGTAGAGCAACCTAATGAGCGAGCGGTCTCTACCGTATTCATAAGTGAAATTAGGAGTGAAGAGGTTTACAAGGCCTTGGTGAGCAACTTGTACCTCTGCAAAGGGACGTGCTAGGTAGGGTCTTCAAAGAAGCCATACGTGTGGATGACCTGCTCAAAGAGAGATGCTCAAGGGCCACAAGCAAAGATAGTGCAGTCTCTAGAACCTCAGAGAGAGCTACAATTTTTAGCGAGAGATCTAGCTAGAGTAACCAAGAGAAATGAAAGAGTATTGACTCGAGCTAGAAATTAGCAGATGTGAAGCTAGAGTTGGCCAAGATCCAAGAGATAAGAAGAAGACCTACTTGACCTCACATGCAATGCGTACATTGTGAAGGGAACTACCTCTCGATTGAGTGCATGGATCTTAGATCCAGACCTTGTGCCACAACTGTGGTAGGTTTGGCCATGATGCTATGCATTGATGTTTATCAAGGAGATTACCATACCCACAGCCATACTACTTAGGAAATAGACTACCACACGTTGGAAGGGGAGCTCCATTAGCTCTCCCAGTGCCTAATGATGGCAATCTAGATGTCCCTAGGATGGACATTAATCTCATAAGCATACGTAGACTACATGTACCCTTTGTGACTCACCCACCAAGCAACGCTTTGATACACTATGTAGAGGAGCTGAACGAGAATGACACATACGTAAACCCTTATGTCTCTTATGACGAAGAGGGCAACCCCATTTTGATGGATTTTAGACCAACATCGGTGATGGTGTTAGGTCGGGGAAGAGGTAGAGGCCTAGGAGGACAAAACCAGAAACTAATCGCATGCTGGACTTGTGGCCACCCAGGGCTCATCTCATCTCATTGCCCTAAATGAGAGCAAGCCAATTGAGAAAAGGCTGACCTGAGATGCCCTGAGTATGGAACCACTCATTTGTATGCCAAATGCTCAAGGCGAAAACTCATTGAACATCATGACTATAGCACAAACAAAGCAGACTGTCGACATTTCATTGCCAGGACCTAGCAATCTAGATGCAGTCTCAATGGGAAAGAAGACTCACCGAAGGAAGAAAAAGAGGGCTAATGCCAAAATAACACTAAAAATGGAAAGTGCAACCACACTAACAAGAGTGAAGCAAGTCACGGATGGAGAGGCTAAGACTTCAACACCCAAGATAGTAGAGAAGGGGAGTGTCAAGATTGGAGAATATCCCAATCCAAGGCACCAATTAGATGTGGTTGACAAGGTTAAGGAGTGGGTGAGAGAAGCCCAAGAGCATCTAAAGGTAGGATGTTGAGCCCATCTTAGAAGACGAGATTGACGAATTCTCCAGTGTGAGTATATATGTCTCGTCGACATGCATGGAATTAAGAGATGCATTTGCACCTCATGCAGCACCACCACGAAGACAAGGCCTAGATGCCATAAGTAGGAAACTGCCCAAAATTAGTGGCAAAAGAGTGTAGGGCATGACGAAAGGCAAGCGACTAACAACTTGCTTACAACTTGATATCGGCCCTTGTAGCTTTGCCAATGGGGGATATTCTTAGGCAAAGTCCTTCATTATGGCAAGAGTTAAAGCAGTGGGTAGAGGGATCTAATGAGTCAAGAGCAACCAACTTGCATGAACATGACGCAACTACTCAAATACCTAGCTTAACACTAAACTCAGTGCCTAAGTCCTTGCATGTAAATGCTTTCTAGGAGGGCACAAAGATGCATGCAATCCTACCAGCGGTAGCATTAGGAGACGTCACAATAAAGGGGATCATAGACATAGGAGTGGAAATCAATGTACTTAGCCATGCAATCCTGCAGGCTTGGGGTAACTCATTGCAGTGGAGATAATAAGGTCTAACGTCACACTGGCTAATTGAAGGACTAGCCCTTAAAAACAACAGGTGTCCAGTTCTCAATGAACTTTATAGTTATGAAGGGAGTAGACTATGATGTTTTACTAGGCTGATCCTAGATGTGGAACACACGAGTAATCGAAGACTAGGGTAATGGTCTAATATTCCTAGGTAACAGATCGGAGGCAGTTAGAGTTAAGATGGATACCTACAAGACCACATCGATTGACTTAGATGCCATCTCCTTCATCTTGAAGGGAGACTCTAAAGCCTAGATCCCTTGTCCTAAGGATGAGCGGGATTGGATGCATGTGCTAGCCACTATCTGAAAGGGAAGTGGAGCCTAGGAGGAAGAAGCTTGGTGGTGAGAGCTATGGTGGATGGAGAGCAAGAGCCAAGAGAGAGAGAGACTCAAAAGTGGGAATTCCAACAACCACAATGTGTGGCTAGGCCTTCCTTTATTCAAACTGTCACTAACAGAATAAAGAATAAGTGACTGTGATGGGCGCCCGCCACCTGTAGTGTGCAGTGGTGACTACTGTTAGTGTAGTAATACATGGGCGGCTAGGCGGAGGTGCCTTTACCCCCAACAACCTCCCACTTAAAGGCGAATCTACCCCAGTGAGAGAAAAAAGAAAATACAGTACAACATGTACACATGTACAACAGGATGAGGAAAAAGACGTCATCTCATCCAATGCCCATCAATCTCTTGAGGAAGGAAAAGCGCTCAGTAGTGAGGCTTTTCGTGAGCAAGTCTGCAGGATTTTGCTCAATCAGAATCTTAACAAGGTCAACAAACCTGTCCTCAACGACCTCGCGAATGAAGTGATACCTCACCTCAATATGTTTCGTCTTTGCATGGAAGACCAGAGATTCTTGGCCAACTGAATGGCACTCATAGAATCCGAATGCAATGTAGCTATAGCATTTGTCATACCAAGGTTTGCAATAAAACGGCCTAACCAGATAGCCTCCTTGCAAGCCTATGTGGCTGCAATATACTCGGCCTCTGTAGTAAAAAGTGCTGTACACTTTTGCGCCCTGGACATCCAAGAGATAGCCCCTCTAGCATAAGTGAACACATAGCCAGAAGAAGTGGACTTCCTACTATCTGCATGTCCTGCATAATTAGAGTCAGTGTACCCCACAACTCCTGTATCCTGGTTGCCATAACAAAGACACATATCTGCTATGCCCTTCAAGTACCTCATGATACCCTTCATGGCATCCCAATGTTTCTTGCTAGGTGTAGCCATATAACGTGCCACAACCCCAATTGCAAAAGCAATATCTAGACGATGGCTATCATGGCATACATAAGACTGCCCACGGCTGATGCATAGGGAATCTTGGCCATCTTGACCCTCTGCTCATCTGTTTGTGGACAATCGGCCTATGAAACCTTCACATGAGAAGGTAATGGACATCCAATAGGCTTAACATCCTGCATGCAGAAGCGCTCAAGGACTTTATGAATGTACTCCCTCTGTGACAAATAGAGTAGTCCTTGAGATCTACCACACTTAATGCACATACCAAGTATATGAGAGGCATGTCCCAGATCTTTCATCTCAAAGCTCTTCTTGAGCTGAGCCTTAAGAGCATCTAGCTCGTCATGAGCTATCCCTGCTAAAAGCATGTCATCCACATAGAGTACCAAAATCAGTGAAGAGTCGTCATAGGCTTTCTTTATGTATAAGCACGGATCCATAGCACAGTGGCTGTAGCCCTGTGACTACATGAATACATTAAACTTATGGTACCATTCCCTAGGTGCCTGCTTCAAGCCATATAGACTCTTCTTCAGCTTGCACACTAGGTGTTCCCTCCCAGGGTCTACAAAGCCCTTAAGCTGCTCCATGTAAATCTCATCATGCAAGTCCCCATGTAGAAAAGCCGTCTTGACATCCATCTGGTACAAGTCCAGGTCAAGCTGTGCAATCAAGGCCAAGACTAAGCGTAGGATAGTCATCTTGACCACATGAGAAAAGACTTTATCAAAGTCAACACCATGCTCCTGCTTAAAACCCTTAGCAACCAATCGAGCCTTGTATGCCGGCTGGGGGTGTCTAGGGGTACTTTTCAACTTGTACACCCACTTGCATGGCAAAGCCTTCTTGCCCTGAGGCAAGGAAACCAAATCCCAAGTCTGATTCTTATGCAATGAGTCAAGTTCAAACTACATAGCCCTCTCCCAAGAGTGACAATCACCCCTATGCATAGCCTCATCATAAGTGAGAGACTCTATTGCATCTATAACTAGTACATAATCCATAGAGGGTGCAAAATGGTCAAGAGGTCGTCAAACTCTAGTAGAATGCCTCAACCTAGGCTCTGCTGCCTGATCAACATCCTGTCTAACATCAATATGTCTAGCATCTAGGCCATGAACATCAGGTGATGCCGTGCACGCTGTCTAGCTGGCCATGGAGCAGGCTGAACGGGAGCGGGTGGCTCCTCTTGAAAGATGACTCTGCGTACCTCAACCACTTTCTCAGGCTGCATATGCATTTTGTCCTCATGAAAGATAACATCATGGCTACGGATCACTTTTCGCACCTGTGGATCCCATAGATGATAACCCGTCTCTCTTGCATCTCCATAGCCAATGAAAATGCATTTGACACTTTTAGGATCCAGCTTATTGTGTTTGTCCTTGGGCACATGGCAGAATGCCTCACATCCAAAGACACACAAATGGTCATAAGAGGGGGGCTTGCCTGCCCATATCTCCTTTGCAATCTGAAAGCCAATGCCATTGCTAGGCAACTTGTTAATAAGATGCATTGCAGTAGTAACTGTCTTAGCCCAAAAGTGTTGCGGTAAGCTAGCTTGGCTAAGCATGCTACGAACCCTTTCCTGAATGGTCCTATTCATGCGTTCAGCCATACCATTCTGGGGTGGGGTGTAAGGGCCGGTCAACTAATGCTTAATACTCAGCTCATCACAAAACTGCTCAAAAGCACGTGATACATACTCACCCCCATTATCTGACCTTAGGCATTTGAGCCTTTTCCCAGAATGGTTCTTTGCCAATGCAAGCCAATGCTGAAATGTGTCTAAGACATCGGATTTTCTCTTTATGGGATAAGCCCAAACCTGACGTGAGTAATCATTTATGAAAGTAATAAAGTACTTTGCCACACCAAGTGACTGACAGGGCATGGGCCCACATACATTTGAGTGCAGAAGAGCCAAGGGCTCACCCATGCATTTCTTGCTAGACTTTTTATGCGTATTTCTAGTCTGCATGCCATAAAAACAATGATCACAAGAATCACACATTGGACTTTGCAGGTACAATTCTGCACTCAGAAGACTTTTCCTGCACTTTTTATTTTTCCTTTTCCTTGCGCTTATCATCGCTCATTTTATGGCACTACGGCCTAATATGTCCTACTTTCCCACAATAATGGCAGGTAAGATCAGACTTCCCTCCACGGAACACATGACTTGGACCTGGACTTCTAAGAGTCCCTGCCCTTATGATCATTATCATGCATGCCATGTCTGCCACCTCTAACGGTCAATGCATGTGAAGAGTGGGAAGCATCATTGTTTCTCTTGTTGATTTCCTCAATCAATAAAGCACTCTCAACATCTTTGATTTTCAGCCCATAAAACTTGTTTGTACATATGGCAGTACTGAATACATCCCATGATTTAGGCAAGGTGCCAAACAGAAAAAACGGGTGCAAGTTGTCTTTGAACTCAATACCCTGTGACAACAGACTCTTCATGATAGCATGAAACTGACTGAAATGAGATGAAAGAGAGGTCCCCTCCTTCATGTGAAGGTTCATTAATTGCTTCAGCCAATACATCTGTGATGCAGGACTTTGCTGCGTATAGAGCTCTTAAATCTTCTCCCATAAATCCCACGCACTCTGATTCTCATCTTCAACAACATTATGATGGACTTCTTCTGAGAGTGACAAAATAATGGTAGACTTGCATAGCTCATCAACTTCCATCCAAACATCATCATCCATATCCTTAGGTTTAACACCCTTGAAATGTAAGGGTTTAATTTGCAACTTCTACACCAAAACGTGCCATATTTGGGACTTCCAATACCCATAGTTGGTACCATCCAACTTGGCAATGTTAAAGAGAGGTGTATCTTTTAGATGACCAGCCATATTGTCCCAAATCAAAGCAAAAAAGCAAAATTGCAAGTTGTTGTAATTAGCAAAAAATGCACGAAAAACCATTGCTAAAACTGGCTGAAAGGGTGGATTTCACCAAGAGAAGCACATGTTCGCCAAATATGACCAAGATAACATCAAATAGTAAGCATTATCCTCATAGAAGTTCTCAAAATCTGCAGATTTCAGCTTGCTATAATAAATGATAGCAGTACGTAAAATTGTCCCAAAATGAAGCAATCATTGATACATATGTCATTGCAACTGCCAGGTAGCAAGATACATCCAACAGTGAGTTTCCAGGGGCAAGAAGGTACCAAGAACTGTCAAACCAATAATATGTCAGGCAAGAGACATCTCATAGGTCCAAAAGTCATGCATGTAATAGGTCTCGGGGTAAGAGAAGAGACCAAGCACAAGCACAACTGATAGAGCAAGAAGCTCAATACATAATCATCCAAGATGCATACAAAGTTGATAAACCTATGACAGAGATAGGTGTCTACCCCAATAGGCATATCAAATCAGCCCACTACAGGGGCTGGGAGGTCTTCAACAGGCCTCAGGGGCACTTGGCAATGTCGAGGGGGCTCCAATGCAGCCCGAGAAGAAGCCGATGAAGGTCCAGAAGCTTGGGGAGGAGACGAGAGCTCAAAACATACCTGCAAATGAAGGTGCCATGGCTGCCATTGAAGCTCAAGTTGAAGCTCTTCAAATTCAAGCTGAAGAGAATGCGGGGCAAGCTCCAATGCCTTTGCTCTAATACCAATTGAAAGGGAGGTGGAACCCAGGAGGAAGAAGCTTGGAGGTGAGAGCTATGGCAGATGGAGAGCAAGAGCCAAGCGAGAGAGAGACTCAAAAGTGGGAACTCCAACAACCACAATGTGTGGTCGGGCCTTCCTTTATTCAAACTGTCACTAAGAGAATAAAGAATAAGTGAGTGTGATAGGCACCCGCTACCTGCAGTGTGCAGTGGCGGGTACTGTCAGTGTAGTAATACACGGGCGGCTAGGCAGAAGCGCCTTTACCCCCAACACTATCAACCTACTCTTCTCATATGATAAAGATGATTATAAGCAGGCTACAAGGATAGTAGGAGAGTCCCATAGAGCCATTGCATCTCAGCTGCTAAAGGGAAAGACCCTACCATCAGTGCCACTTTGTATGATGGCCAAAATCCCTAGCAGATAATCAACACCTACTCCTTTCCACATCTCGTCTGACAAATTTGAGCTCCAAGGGATCCTTTAGTATTTGACAAGGGAGGTAGTTGGTCACCCAGCTGTGCCAATCTTAAGGCACTCAAAGACCTCATGGATGAACCGAAATGGCGATGGACTAAAGTGTATGACCTAAATCTAATGTACAATTGGGCATTAGCCATGAATGAGAATAGAGACCTAGACAACGACGGGTAGTCAGAATGTAGTGATTCTTTTAGACAACAAGTACGCAGAGACTGCTACTCCATAAATGAAAAAAGTGAAGAAGAGGCCATGACGATAGAGTATGACACAAATGACCAAGTGATTGAACAAATAAGGGTGGACTCCAAACCATAGAAAGTCAACACCTTTAGAATCAAGAAGGGAGCCTTTAGAATAGAATGCAATTTCACTTGGTTGGATTACTTAGGCATGATAGACTATGAGCAAGTAGTATTGGTCCAGCCAAGTGCTGCACTTCTCATTAGAACAAAATCAACCTCAGAGCTGTGACAACTAGGGGAAACTCTTTCCCCTATTGAGGGTTGCGAGTTTAACTTGAATTTGGAAGTGAGCTCTCAGAGCGACCTAGAGACCACCTAAGACCAAATGCACCAAAGGGGACTTGCTAGTCCATCTATAGCATAAACAATTGAAAGAGGAAAAGAGAGGACAACCAAACGGGTCAGAAGCCAAACAACAAAAGAAACCCCAAGACCTACCAAAGTGCTTCACTAAATTCAAAAAATGAGATAGGGTAGTGATCCTGTTGGGAGTGAAGAGACATGGACATGCAAGTGAACCAATTAAAGAGCCTCCAAGGTCAAGGAGGTCAACTTAGTAGGGGAAGTGGAAAAGCCTTAACCCATGCTTATAACTAAGGACTTGACTAAGCAAGAGGAGGCTAACCTTGTTGCTCTTTTGTGAGAGTGCATAGATGTATTTACTTGGTCCTTAGATGAACTCAAGGGAGTCGATCCGAGAGTCGTAACCCATAACATTTCAATGACTCGTGATGCAACCCCAATGAAACAACGACCTTACTTGATGAATCTGAAGCATGCTCACGCCGTGAATGAAGAGATTGATAAACTATTAAAGACTAGGTTCATTTACGAGATTGAGCACACAGACTAGATGTCACCCATTATGATTGTCTTGAAAAAGAATGGTAAAATTCAAGTGTGTGTGAACTACAAGAAAGTCAATGTAGTGACTAAGGGAGACAATTACCCGTTGCCCTATACAGAGCACATGTTGGAGAGAGTAGAAAGAAAAGAATACTATAGTTTCTTGGATGGCTTCTCGGGTTATAACCAAGTTCATGTTTAGACATAAGACAGCATTCACCAAGGAATGGGGTGTATTTGCTTACATAGTCATGCCATTTGGGCTGACAACACACTTGCTATCTTTCAATGTCTAATGTGCACCATCTTCAAGGACATGCTCAGGCAAGAGCTAGAGGTATTCATTGATGATCTATGCCTGCACTTCAGTGGAAGGAACACCTAGACAAGCTTTGCCCAGTCTTTGAATGGTGTAGATTGTATAGTCTCTCTTTGAACCCCTTAGAGTGCATGTTCTATGTGAAACATAGACGTATCTTAGGACATAGTGTCCAAGAATGGCATTGCCACCAACTTCTCCAAGATCAAGGTCATTGTCGACTTGGCACCCCCAACAAACTATAAGGGAGTTCAATGCTTCCTGGGACACACATGGTACTACCAATGCTTCATCCCGAACTATGTAGCATTGATTGCTAGACAACTTTACAAGTTGTTGATTGTGTTCGAGTGGACTAAGGAGTGTCAACACGCTTATGAGGATTTGAAAAAGGCTCTTACCATAGCACCAATCTTATGAGGCCAAGACTGGAGTATAACATTCCATGTGCATATTGATGCATTGAAGTTTGCTGTGGGAGTTGTTATGTGCCAACCTGGTGAATATAACCTTGACTATCCAGTGAGGTTTGCTAGCAGATAACTCATGGGTACTGAGATGAATTACTCCACAACAAAGAGAAAAGGCGTAGCCATGGTGTTTGCTATGAATAAATTTTAACATTATCTTTTGGCTATGTCCTTTACCTTCTTTGTTGACATCAAGCCTGACTTTATCTTTTGAACAAACCTTGCACTACAGGATGCATAGCTCAATGGTTGCTTTTGCTTTTAGAGTTTGACTTCTCTATAGTTGTACACAAGGGCAAGCAACATTACATGGGAGACCACATGTCCCGCATACCCACAGGAGACCTACCCAATGCACACCTTTTTAGCATATCTAGTGAAAATGACTTATTTAGAGCTAATTTAATGCCTTATTGGGTAGATGACATAGTCTAGATCCTAGAGCCCAGATTGCCTGAAAGACCTATTGAGAAGGATAGGCTAAGGCACCTCAGCCTTAAGATTCAACCTTATTAGTTGATCGCTGGCCAGCTCTATAGGTCAGGACATGATGGCCTATTGCGGAGATGCATATGTGAGCATGAAACGCACGGTGTGCTGACTGAAGCGCGTGATGGAATTGCTGGAGGACACTTAAGCAAAGATACTATAGCCTGCAAGATGCTACAATCTCAATTGTAGTGGCCCACCCTATTCCACAATGTTGCTAATTTTGTTAAGCATTGTGATGAGTGCCAAAGGACTAAGGTTCTAATTCGTAAAGATAAGATGGAGTTAACCCTAGACATAGCATGACAACCCTTCAAAAAATGGGGCGTTGACTTCATTGGGCCAAATCAGACCTATGGCACAATACTCCCAAGCCAAGTACATCATTATAGTAAGAGATTACCTCATGAAATGGGCCAAAGCTCAAGCCACTAGAAAGAATGATGCTAGGACTATGACTAAGTGCCTTTGGGAGTAGGTGATCTCACGATTCAACTACCCCATTGAACTAGTTAGTGACCAAGGCACTCACTTCATTTATGAAGTAATTGCCCAATTGCTTTCCACCTTATTGATCATCCATAGGAAATCATCACCGTACTATCCTCAAGCTAACGATTAAGCGAAATCCATGAATAAGATCCTAATGAATGTGCTGACTAAAGTAGTCTCTGCCTTGTACATCAACTAGGACAATAAGCTCATGGTAGCGTTGTGGGCCTATAGGACAGTCTATAAAGACGACAGTCGGGGCAAACACCCTTCAAGCTCACCTACGGGACTGAAGCGATCTTGCTAGTAGAGTTTTTCATTTTGAGCCTGAGTGTAGTAGTGCAAGAGAGATGGGATGGAATGGAGGCATGGATGGAATGCCTAGTAGAGCTAGAATGCCTCTTTGAGATATGACTTTTAGCTACTCATGCGTTGATCTATGAGAAGGAAAGATGCAAGAGTTGGTTTGATAAGCATGTCAAACATCGTGACTTTGAGCAAGGCGACCTAGTGTTGCTATACTCAGTGAAGGGTCATAAGCTGATGATGAAATTCAGAGTATTAGGGCCTTTCAAAGTCTCCAACATTAGTCGAACTGGCAATATAGAGCTAGAGGCCTTAGAGCGAGAGGGCATGGGCTTCTTTAATGGCAGTTGCCTTAAGAAGTACTACTCTTTAACCCATCCATTGCATGAGCTGCCAATGATGCAGCCATCATAGAAATTGAGGATACGGATGAGGAAGCAGTGGAACCTTCTTACTTGCGAATCATAGTCACTGCTCAAAAAACAAACACCTTTGATGCACTTACAATGAGGGAGCTGACTTCAACATTCTTACCCATTATTGGAATCTCATTGGTCAGCCCCACAACTAAGAAAGCGTAAAGTAGAGATCGCTATCGAGATTAAAAGCCTACTTATGATTTTCTATGTACTGCCTAACTCTAAGGCCATTGGTAAGGAATTGCTGCCAGGACATGCATTCAAAAAGCAAACACATTGCAATGTTGACTATGACTCATAGTGCATTCACCTTGCTATCAACAATGTGGAAATAGTATCGGCTTTCAGCAAGGGTAGTGTGGCCCCATCTCAGCCCGCAGTGCCAGTGATAGAAGTACCTAGTGCAAAGTCTAAGGAGGGGGGTCACGACTTGTCCTACCTTGCCAAGACATATCAATTGCAACCCAAAGAAAACACAAGCAAGATCGTAGAGCCACAACTCTAATGGGTACCTAAATGACACCCACGTCCACCCAAAAGCCAACCCTTAGAGATCCATCATCCCAATATATCATGCTCTAAAACTAAGAGACATAGTTGGCGCTATAGAGCCAAAAGAATGCCCAAGCCATGATGGGTGCCTAAAGCTCTATTGCGTGCCCAAGGCTGTTATGAGGGCAACAACTAGATTTGGTTGCCTAAGCCTATGAGTGGCATACGTGCCCCTTAGGTGTCTACTACTAACCCACCTCCAAGACCTTGTGAGCCACCTAGAACTAACAAGCCACTTGAGCCAAAAACCACTAAACCCATAGAATCGCAACAGGTCTCTCAACCAATACCGCAACTTGCTACCCCTAAACTGACTCAATCTAATGCTGCTAGTGTTCCAATGACTTCACAAGTAGCAAGCAGTGCAACACCTGCACCGCAAGCCACATCTATCCCATAAGTGGCTAACTGGCCCTAAGGATTAGTTGAAGTAGCAGACATCAATTGTTGTTGAGTTATCTAGCCCAATCAAACCCCAACCTCCTACAGGCCTTAGACCCTCTTATGAATGCAGATCCATTTTCACCTTGGCCTCTGATCTAGCTAAGAACACGGGGGATGACTTAGTCACATGCATTAGATGCTTGAATGCCACCTTCACCATGCTTGCTAAAATCTATGATCGATTGGTGGACTTAGGTCTCCTTGACAAGCCTTTAGCAATGGAAGCACGCACGCTGCCATGCACTTGTGGGAAGAATTGGAATTCATGTTTGTTAAATTCCCTATGGTAGCTAAGGAGTTGATTGCCAATGAAATTTCTCAAGAGCAAGCTCACAAACAATGACTGATCACATCCTACAGCAGAGCAAAGTCTCTGCAACTAGTCAGAAAGAGCTAGAAGAGCTAAAAACACTGGCTGACTCTGACTCTTCTTTTCTACAAAAATGGTATGCTCTCAATCTCCAATGAGAACAAGAGGACCGTCAAATCATGACCAATGTTGAGTAGAGACACGCCATCAAAACCACGGAGTATGATCCAACTTATATGTGGCACCTATCTTATTCAGAGTATTGGCCATTACCCGGAGTAGTCGACCCTTAGAAGATCATGTTATGGGCCATCCTTACTTGGATCACATCCTGAGTGAGGAAGAACTACACGTTTCTAGCTGGATCAACTTTGGTGACTTCCTAATTAATGTCCTGACCTACATTAGGAGCATTAACATTAGACCTCAGGACGTGGACTATCATACTACCTTAGAGTACAACCCACAGTTTTACGCTTGACTCATGAAAAAGTAAAAGCATCACACCCATGTGCTTAACGCCCTTAACCTTTCATCCTCCAATCCTTGGAAGGATTCACATCATTCCTGGGGAGAGTGGGTAAGGTGGAAAAGAAAGGGGCAAGGTGAAAAATAAAAGCATAAAAAGAGAAAGAAAAATTTAAAATCAAAATCCGAAAGTAAAAGGATGGATAAAGAGACATTGCACTTAAGAAAAATATTTAGAAAATGCTTGCTTGGAATTTACAAATAGTTGAAGCAAAAATTCCCATTCTATCTTTGAAGTTCCTTTGTTTCATTGCATAAAGTTGCAGTTTTTTACATTCATGTTAGAAAATTGCCTCACATGTGAACCAATAGAAGTTGTTGCATCTTGGCAAGAACCCAAAATGGTAGCACAACTTCCATTCTCGGAAGAAGAGCATAATAGGTACTGGTTGGCTGCCAAGACAAGAGTCTTCCACCAACTCAAGTATCGTAGCATTGGCAACTTGAGGGAACTAACAAATACATGGAAAAATCTAGTTAAGAAATCGACCATAGCAGATGCACAAAGTTCTTGAGAACCTTTGATGCAAGCAAGAGTAGCAGTACAATGACTATCAGGCGAGGAGGTTCTCCCAGGAAGGTCGAAGTTGCACTAAGGTCGGAATTGGTGGAGAAAGCATTAGTGTTGGCAAATGTCCAAGGAAGAAGACAAAAGAGGGATGTCTATAGCATGTTGAAGATGACAAAGGCAAGGGTGCACGTTAACAATGGAATCAGTTTAGCGGACATTCTCAACACTACTGTCTAGTTGCAAGTGAAAATGGTGCATCCACTCTTCTCTCTAGTCATAGGTACTCCACACTTATGATGAGAATCCAAATGTCTATGCTTGAAAGAGTTGTGACAAGAGTCCTAAATAAAGTCAATTTGAATGCTTATGTCTAGAGAACCATTGAAACTTCAGCCCAAGGCACTAGCATCTGGCCAAAAACTAGCAGGGGCTAAGTCTTCGGTTGCCACCTTTGAATCCGATCATCGAACGGTGGCATTCAAAGCATCAACTGTAGTGTTTGGTGGGGTGCTACCCATTATTATCCAAGAGGTGGTGGGAGAGGTGGAAGTTGCAAAGGAAGTGGGGGAGACCTTTGAGAGATTACCAATCCATGAACAAGATCAGTCAAGTGAAAGAACAGTGAGTGAAGGCGGAGAACAAGGGATGCCATCTAGCCAAGAAAGGCCGAAGAAGCTATAGATTAATATTCCTTTGAAGAAGCTAGAGGAAACCAAGGACAGAATGACTAGAAAAGAAAAGGTTGAGCTACAAAAGGTGCAAGAAGAGTCAAAAAGATTCGAAGAAGAGAGGGTGAGGAAATTGGAAGAAGAAGCAAAAAGACCATGAAAGGAAGATGAAGAAGACACTACTAAAGCTATTTGCATGTTAATAGAACAATGCGCCATGGAGAAGTGAAGGGGATGCAATAGCAGTGGAGAAGGAGAAGAGGAAGATGCAGGAGAGAAGAGCGCACACAATGTAAGCATCCTTGAGTCCATGACATCTAGGAGATAAGCGATCCCACAGCTCCATACAGCGGATCAATCTAAGAATGCTTCTCATGAAGTAAGCACAACTCATGAGTGTAAGGCTGTAATGCATAATCATAGAAGAAGGGCCAGCATCCCGGACATATGTGAGATGGGGTCTCAAGATAGTATGCAGCCTCAGTGAAGCGGAAGACTGACATACGGCTGTAGCATCAACCATAAAGCCCACTGTATGTGCATCAAAAGGCTTGAGAGATGTTTGCGTCTCATAAAAGACAGCATGACGGCTGCTTATAACCTGCTGGGCATCCAAATCCCATAACCTCTAAGTCAAAAAGTCACCATCTCCATAACCAAGGAGGATACATCTGCATGGCATAGGCATATCTGGCATACATACAAATGCATGGCAGCTAAACATCCTCAAGTAATCATAGAAGGGTCTCATGCCACTCCATGCCTCGTGTGGTGTAATACCATCCAAAGTCAGACACAACATCCTATTAAGAAAGTAGATTGCCGTCATTAGGGCCTCATTCCAAAAGCCATAAAACAACCCAATTGTGGTAAGCATAAAAGTAACATTTGCTTGTAAGGTCAGGGACATGCCATGAGCAATCCCATAATACTGTGGGCACAAGAAATCAATGCCATACTATTGACAAGAGGTCCGAAAGCTGGGAGAGAGAGCATGACTCTCATAATCCATCTGCAAGCACCCAGGCCTTTTACCAACAGAATCCATAAACCTGTCAAGCATAACTGCAGCATCCTCAATCTGCACCAAGGGAAAAGCCCAAACATGGTGGGTAGCATGATCAACAAAGGTCACAAAGTACGATGCTCCACCAAGTGACTGGGAAGGCATAGGTCCATATACTGCACAATGGACAAGATCTAGAGGAGCATGCCTCATACAATCGCCATAAGCCAAGGGGGCTCTACAAGGACCAAGAGTACAATCAGGGCAAGCATCAAGATCTGCATGTGATATAGGAGGTAGCAATGAGTTTGAACAAGACAAGATCTCCATCTCTCTGTGGTGCATATGGCCTAGGCGACAATGCCATAACAATGCATGTGGTATCCGGATAACTGCAACCATAGAATCTTCCACATGAGAGACATGCACTAGATAATGAGAACCATCTTTAGAGCCTTTGGACAAAACCAAGCAATCACGACAGATTTTCCATGACCTATCCTGAAGAGAAACAATATATCTTGCATTATGCAACTGATTGATAGAAATCAAGCTCTTAGTAAGCATGGGAACATGTAAAACATCCCTGAGCATAAGAGAAGTCCCATCAGGCAAAGCTAGGTGTATATCCCTTATACAATAGCATAAGACTGCTCAAGGCCCAAATCAATACATTCGTCAACCTCCCTGCAAGAAGAGAACCATTCTCTATGAGGGGTAACATGACAAGATGCCATAGAGCCCAAAAGCCAATCAAATGCATAGGCCTAATCACTGAGCAAGTAAGCTGCAGGGAAACAAGATGACAGGAGTATATGCTCAATTGCATCATCATGGGTAACTGCATGTACCTCACCACTAGTAAGAGTGGTAATACTGCATTGCTGACTCTTTGCTCATGTCGAGTTCGTTTCTATCTTTGGTGCTCTCTAATCTGTCTAAAACATTTTATTTTAACATGCCCAAGCTTTTCACAATGGAAGCATACAACATTTGTAACTGAAGAACCTGTAGAAGATAACAAGGAATCCAAGTCATCATGAATAGGGCTATCCATAGCATCCATAGAGCTCAAGGAGTCGAGTGCTTTCCCAATAGAGGGAACCTACTCATGAAGACAATCATCTGCAAGTATATCAGTGTGGTAGGAGCATGCTGCAAAGGCTCATGAAACCTCAATGGATGGAAGGACATAAAGCCATCAACCAAGGATGCAAAAGCTCCCACATGAAGAAGAGTCATAGCTAACTGCATGACATAACCAACCACAGTACGATAAAGCATAAGACATCTGTCATAAGAGCATATGGTATTCAGTCATGAAATCATCCCATAACCATATGCATGCACATAGCTCTACAGTACATCATGCCACCTAGGAACATCCAAGTCAAGTAAAGACCGACAAGTGGCAAAGCATCTTGCAAGAGTCAAGCTCCAGGAGAAGCCCAAACACATGTACAACATCATCCATACAAGTGGCTCTGTAAGGTATACAATAATAGACCATGTGCATAGATGGGTAAGCATACATAGCATTTGCTCCCTAGCATGGACGGGCAGCAAGAGCCCAACTAGCATAGAAGCTAGACAACAAGGGAGCAAGAAAGCCATAACTATAGCCCAAGCACTATAAAGTCCACTAATCAACCAAGTATCTTGTAATAAATCCAAGTATCAATGAGCAATCACTGCTCAATAACCAATTGCCAAGATAAGGAAGCAACACTGCTCAATACATGTCTGCATAAACCAAACATCCTAGGATCCAATCCATTGGAGCATAAGGCCAAGTGGCATCCAAGGTTGTTACATAAAAAGCCAAAATCAATGTCCAACTGCTCCACAAAAGCTCTCAAATGCAAGTCTTGTCAAGCCCAAACATTTGCCATATTGCAGCAGAATCCAAAAGCATCCACCAAGACATAAACCCACATGGGTAGCCTAGGCATAAGCAGTCATGAGTGGAATGCCACTTGCAAATAAAAAATGACAGTGAACCATATAATTGAGCTCTACTTCTTGCTCAAAAGCATTCCGGGAGCAAAAAGAACCATGTGGCATCATCCAAATACATCAGCATATCATCCCAAGTAGTCGGGAGCAGTCGTAGACCATATGCATAACCAAACTGGAGGTAAAATAACATGTCAACCAAGGTAGCATAAACCCCAACCAACAACAAAGTGTCTGCATCCAAATCAAGGCTCAATAGCTCTCAAATAGCATATGCAGGAATAAACCATGATGACCAAGCATCAATATATCCGACAGAACACCTGAATGTCAACAAAGAGCATTATGAATAAGCCGTCCTTGATAAAACTTTGCTGCCCAAACAATGTACAATAGTAAATCCTTGCATAAATCGAGCTATGGAAGCTCAAAGCAAGTCCCAAAGTATCTCAAAACATTGGGCAAACATCCCCAAAGCATCTGGGCATCAAATACCAAGCCTCGGGAGCATCACATAAGCTAAGAGCATGACATTTTCTTGCTGCAAATCAACTCAGATCTATTGTAGAACATTCTATGATCAAAATTTGGCAGATCTAACATTGCCATTGTATTTGGAGTGTGCCAAAACCCTAAGTTACACTCTTATCTTGCCTATATTGGGTTCCAGATGCTCGAGATATGAGAAAAAATGGGATTTTTGAGCCATATTTTGAAATAGGTGTAAAAAACGTGAGTTGCTACTGTGGGGCCTAATGGTTATCCTGAGGATAAGGGGATAAATGGGGGTATACAAGGTGCCCAATGAAGCCAAGGAACACCTATAAAGAGCCTATGAGGGTCAGGGAGAGGTGGGAGATGAAATCTTACCTCGGGGGGAAGAAGCCATGGCTGGCATTGAAGCTCCAAGCTCTAAGTCTTCAATCTGGGCTGAAATAATGCCAGGCCAAGCTCCACGATCAAGCTTTGATCCAAAGCTCTGATACTAGTTGAAGGGGATGCAATGACAGTGGAGAAGGAGAAGAGGAAGATGCGGGAGAGAAGAGCACACACAATGTAGGTGCTGTCAAGAATGATATATAACGGCCTTATTGCACTATCTCATATATATGAATAAAGAATATGGGCGGTCAGTGTGCACAGGCATGCCCAGGGGCGTTTTACCCCAACAAGGAGAAGTTAGCCACCATGAGCCCACTAATAGATAGAGGTCCAAGTAGTAGTGCCAAGGCAGTAGAGATTGAGCAATGAAAAGGCAATGACTTGCTTCCGATTCCACCAGTTCTCATGGCCCCAACTACAACTACAACAACCGCCCAAGGCACCACAAACATGGTAAATGAAAGTAATATAATGGCCTGGGTGCAATATCTGGAGGGTAGAGTGTAAGAAATAGCCCTAGACTCAAGTGGAGGAGCTCCAATGGTGGGAATGAAGAGACTTGTAGTTGCGGATGCCAAATCATGGTAAGATCTTAAGAAGTAGACAGTAGAGGCATCAATAATGTTAATACCTATAGTAGTGCCATTGTCAATGGGGTACGACGAGTATGTCAAGGAGCTCCTTGCGTAGTAGCTAGAAAAAGCAAAGGTAGAAAAGAAGATAGTTATGGCTAAGCTAGAAGCTAAAAAGGAAGCATTGGCAACGTTCTAGTTGGAGAGGACATACCAACTAGTAGGTTATCAAAAGGAGATACATGAGTTGAAGGAAGAACTCAAGGCCAAGGAAGAGGAAAACAATTGGCAAGAAAGGTTTGAGGAAGAAAGGTAAGAGCTGATAGGGTTACAAAGAGAGTATAAGCTACGTATCGTATAATAAGAGGAATTAAGAGAGTAGTTGGAAAGGATAGAGGAGGCAATGGATAGACTTGTAGCAGAAGATGCCACAAAAGCTCATGAAGAGGAAAAGCATTGTAAATAAATGGAGGAAATGGAGAATAAGTTACTATTAGGGCTGGAAGAGAAAGAAAGGTTGAAAGGTGAGATGAAGCGCTTGGAAGAGGAGAAAGAAAAAGCAACCCAAATGTGGAAAGAGTACGAGGAAAGAATGGTGGCTTTAGCCCAAATACAAAATGAAAGTCTAGAAGATATGAAGTAAAGAGCCAAAGAATGGGTAGCTAAGAGTGAAGAAAGAGTGAAGGACTTGGCAAGCCATCTAGTCCATGCGAAAAGTAAGAGAGTGCTAGTAGAGAGCAGGGCAACAGAGGCCGTGGAGACAAGAATGGTGGGCTAGCAATGTGCTCTCCTCAACACCATTCTAGATATCACACAACCAGAAGAGGAGGAGGCCATGGAAGTTTTGAAGAAGAAGTTAGAGATTGCCTGTAGAGCTATAAGACATGGTTTGTGTGCCCAAATGCAAGAAGAAAAAACCAATT